>NC_135956.1:16403755-16716588 GCF_053455715.1 Rhinoraja longicauda | reverse complement strand
TCCATGCTGTTTGATAAAAGCTCTCATTGTCATCGAAGCAGGAATCAAACAAGAAAACCGATTGTTCTGGAAGGGCATTTTTGGCGAGAGAGTGGTAGCTAGTTTACAAAAAACGTTCTGATAATGAGTTTGACATTTACTGCACCAAATGGGATAAAAATGTAACTGAGCTGCAATCATTTAATTGGAAACATTTGGACTAGATGTTCAATGGAATAGGACATTTATTATCCATCATAGCTTTCAATTGCAGCATTAAATTGCTTGCTAAAATGTGATCAAAATCTTATAGGGTGCATAATGTGACCTTTGATCATGCAGTGACTTTCACATCGTGCTCACACAATAGGCAGGGTGATGTCAATGCTAGTGCAACCCATAATTGACACCACTTCTGAGAAAGTTTCATTAGCCCACAATATGAGTTATGCACCATGAATCAAGTCTGAGCAAAAAGGATAAACCCCGTACATGAGCAGGTTTGCCGGCTGATCAGCCTGATTCTGTCTGAAGAAGGGCCCCGACCTGAAATGTCACCCATCCTTTTTCTCCAGAGATGCTGCCTGACTCGCTGTGTTTACTCCAACATTTTGTGTCTATTTTTGGTTTAGTTCAGGGATACAGCGTGGAAACATGGCCCACCAAGTCCGCGCCGTTCATCGATCACCTGTACACTAGTTCTACACAATAGGTGGCGCAGCGGTAGAGTTGCTGCCTTGGAACGCTTGCAGCGCCAGAGACCCGGGTTCGATCCTGACTACGGGCGCTGTCCTGTACGGAGTTTGCACGTTCTCCCTGTGATCACGTGGGTTTTCTCCAAGATCTTCGGTTTCCTCCCACATTCCAAAGACGTACAGTTAGTAGATTAATTGGCTTGGTGGCAGAGTAGACTTAGAGTCATAGAGTCATAAAGTGATACAGTGTGGAAACAGGCTCTTCAGCCCAACTTGCCCACACTGGCCAACATGTTGCAGCTACACTAGTCCCACCTGCCCGTGTTTGGCCCATATCCCTCCAAATCTGTCCTATCCATGTACCTGTCTACTAAATGTTGGGATAATCCCTGCCTCAACTAGCTCCTCTGGCAGCTTGTTCCATACACCCAAAACCCTTAGTGTGAAATGTTACTCCTCAGATTCCTATTAAATCTTTTCCCCTTCACCATAAACCTATGCCTTCTGGTTCTTGATTCACCTACTCTGGGCAAGGAACTCTGTACATCTACTGGATCTACTTCTACTTGATCTATGAGTGCATCTGCTTGATGGGCCGAATGGCCTAATTCTGCTCTTATCACTTGAATGTATGAACATAGACAGTGACGCTATGATGGTGCATTAAAAATATTTCAGATTGCTTTAACCTACTTGTGAATTTGCAAATTAGCTGTACATTCACCCAATAAAACCTTGGATATGTCAGGTCAAATACAGTGTGAAGATTATTGGGTTAATTGACCATTGGTCATCTGTGCATGCAACTATATCTGCAGTTTAATGGCAGATTAAACTCAAAATGTCATTGCAAACTTGTTCCTCTTTTCTCATTTCCTCCTTGACCCACTTTTTCAAGAGCCATTGTAAAATGTTGTTTGTTATTCTAACTTTTTCGCCATTGAAAATGTGTCTGATCCTTTGCATGAGATGAAAATGGTGGTATTGTGGTCGGTGAGGACGATTGCTTATGGTAATGGCAGGATATTGATCAAATGGAAATTTGCTTGGAGTGTTGGCAGATGGAATTTCTTCTGGAGGGAATGCCTTTTGGGAATTCAAGTAGGGTAGGATGCATCAAGGAAATAGTAGGATGCAAGGGAATGTTGATGATAATTCAACTTCCATGTCTTATGATCTTATGATTTTAGGAACTGAGCCTTATTAACACCTGTTTTTTCTCATCTGTATGAGAAATTCATTACTGCATTATCTTTTTCCATTTATACATTTTATCTTTCAAGACTTTATGGTATATCTATGTCATAGAGTCATAGAGTCTTACAGCATGGGAACAGGCCTTTCAGCCCAACTTGCCCACACTGACCAACATGTCCCACCTCCCTGCGCTTGGCCCATATCCCGCCAAACCTGTCCTATCTGTGTATGAGAGTTGTTGCTGTAACGGACCATGGTGTAAATGCAGCTGAGTCCTCGATGGCCGTCAAGTTTGATGCACAATTGATAGTCACGACCACATTGATGGTAAACCCAACCCTGTGCGGTCTGTGAAACAGAACATCAGACTCTATCCTACCTTGACTCGACTCATCACAAAGTGACCGAGTCTGCTCAGAGCACCTTGCTCCATCTGCAGGCTGACTCAGACAAACACAATGTTCCCACTCATCAACAGCGATTCCAAAAGCCAAGTCCTTTTTGCAAACATCTCAAAAATTCACAAAACCTAATGATGTTAGTGATACCGATTTTATACGATAATGGTTGTGCTTCTTTTGGTGGACAAAAAGGTGCTAGTGCACCAGTCATTCCTTGTTCTTGGTGTTTATGCTGGATTGTCCTCCAATAATCTGCTTAAGCTGTTTAAGGACATGACCAAGCGGTGAATTAATCAATTTTATTGAATGAATAAATTTTACTTTTTTAACTTGAGTGATCGTTCTTTAATATTTGAAATATTTGAAAATCTAGTTGCTATCTTTATAGACATGCTTGCACTGTCACAAAAAAAGCACCGCTAAAAAGTTCTGATCACTAAAATCATTAAAAAAAAAAATCATATACAAGATATACAGAAGGACATAAAGTGCTGGAGTAACTCAGGAGGACATGGGTAGGTGAAGTTTTGGGTCGTGACCCTTCTTCAGACTGAGTCCGAAACATCAGCTATCCAGGTTCTCCAGGGATGCTGCCTGACCTACTGAGTTACGCCAGCACTTTGCGTCCTTTTCTGCATTAACCTGAATCCGTAGTTCTTTGTTTCTACTCTGTACAAGATATATAAGCCTTCAATGAATTTGAGTAGAAGTGTGTTGGAAGGAACTGCAGATGTTGGTTTAAACCGAAGATATACACAAAAAGCTGGAGTAACTCAGCGGGGCAGGCAGCATCTCTGGAGAGAAGGAATGGGCGACGTTTCGGGTATTGAGTATATGTACAATGGTTAAACAATCATACACCTATCCTGCATCAGCCTCCTGATGTGTGCATCTATCTTAAATCTTAATTTTAATTTCCGCGGTTTACTCTTCCTTGTCCCAGAAAATAAATCTTTCTTTGATTGGCCACATCTTTTTTTCAAGTTTACCAGATGGAAAGTTAACTGTTAATGCAAAGGTCAGGTTCTGATGATACCTGATTAAAATATTAAAAATAAGATTTCTCTGCCCACCTACATTTTGCATAGAATACTTTTGCTGCCTTAAATAGCATTTGATTCTTCTGGATCTTGTCTGAACTGCTTTGATCTGGCATTTTCACACCTACCCTTCCATATCTCTAGACTCCCTCTCCCCTGACTCACAGTCTGAAGAAGGGTCTCGACCCGAAACGTCACCTATTCCTTGAGAAAACCCATGCAGGTCACGGGGAGAACGTACAAACTCCGTACGGACAAGCAGCCGTAGCCGGGATCAAACCCGGGTCTCTGGTGCTGCAAGCGCTGTAAGGCAGCAACTCTACTGCTGTGCCACCGTGCCACCCTATTATTTTGCTTTTCTCAATTTCTGTCCAATTTCTATACAATATTAGAATTGTAAGGGTAAAAAAGACCCTAATGGGAGCTATCAACAGGCCCCCACATAGTAGCCTGGATATAGGGTGCAAGTTGAATCAAGAGTAAAAATTGGCATGTAGCAAAGGTATTGCTACGGTGGTTATGGGAGATTTCAAGGAACAATAACGCAAAATATGCATGTGAAATCCTTTTTAGTTCTTACAGTACAATTGACATTTATAAGTAATCTTTGGGGTAACGGACTAAACTGCTTTAAGCATTCATCCCCTGTGTCACAAAATGAATAACTTGATTTGCATAATGATCAAGTGAAGTTGACTCCTATATTTAATAAATGACAGGTTTATGCTTATCTCTATTAAATTATTTTCGCCAGGCATCACCAGCAAGGAATAAAATGTATTTATGTGATGGTATTCCTATCTCTGTCCTTGCAGGCCTTTGGGGAAATGTCACCTTCACTGGCAACAACCAGTCATCAGTGGATTTTAAAGTGCAGTTCCAGCTTAATGCTCCCAGTAGAAGAAGATAGAGGGATTAAATGCGAGCTGTATATTCACCACCATCCCACCCATCCATCCAGCCATCGCATGTTAAAGGAACACAATGCTGAATTACAATTCAAACACAAGGTACGTGCCAGGATAAGCACTCAACCAAGAAAAGGGCGGCAGGGTGGCGCAGCGGCAGAGTTGCTGCCTTACAGTGCTGGCAGCGTCAGAGACCCGGGTTCGATCCAGACTACAGGTGCTGTCTGTACGGAGTATGCACGTTCTCCCCGTTACTGCCTGGGTTTCCTCCGAAATCTTCGGTTTCCTCCCACACTCCAAAGAGCGAGTATTGACTGGAAGTAGGTGAGTCAGAGGGAAAGAAGATTTAAAAAGAGCGCCAAAAGCCCAGGTTTGAGTAGTTGACAAATCAGCCCTAAAGTAGTTGATTAGGTAACTGATAAAGAAGTGCAGCTGTGGCGGAGCGGCCTTGTTGAGGTGAAGTGCCTTGGTGAGTAAAGTGTGAGTCATTGGCTCGAGAGTCTTCGGCGAGGAGGCCGAGACAAGGAGGCTACACTTGATCAAAATTTGTGATTTGTGATTTTTGTCCACAGAAGAAATGGCAGGCAGGTTGGTACAGTGTGTTTCCTGCAGGATGTGGGAAGCCAGGGACAGCGCTGGAGCTTCTGGAAGTTACATCTGCAGAAATTGTGTCCAGGTGCAGCTCCTGAATGAACGTGTTGGGGAACTGGAGAAGCAGCTGGATAATCTCAGGGCCATCCGGGAAAACGCAAGTTTCCTGGACAGGACCTACAGTGAGGTTGTCACGCCAAGGATACAGGAAGAGCGAAGGTGGGTGAGAAAGGGGAGTAAACGTGAAGTGTCGGAGACCCTGGTGGCTGTGCCTGATGAAAACAGGTACACCCCCTTGGGAGCTGTCCGGGAGGATGATGCTTCCACTCCGAGCACCAGACAGGTCAGTGGCTCCAATCCTAGCGATGAGACTCAACCGGCGAGACCAACGACAGGCACAGCTACAGTGGAGGGTGACTCCATTGTCCGAGGTGCGGACAGGAGATTCTGTGGCGGCAGGCGAGACTCGAGGATGGTCTTTGCCTCACTGGTGCCAGGGTTCAAGATATCTCGGACTGACTTCAGAACATCCTCGAGGAGGAAGGTGAGCAGCCGGAAGTAGTTGTGCATGTGGGCACAAATGACGTCAGGAAGAAGAGGAAGGAGGTTCTGCAATGTGAGTTTAGAGAGTTTGGAAGAAGACTGAAAAGCAGGACTGCTAGGATGGTTATCTCTGGACTGCTTCCTGTACCTTGTGCTGGTGAGGGCAGGAACAGGGAGATAGGGGATCTGAATGTGTGGCTGTGAGGCTGGTGCAGGGAGCAGGGATTTAGATTTATAGACCACTGGGATCTCTTCTGGGGTCGGGGTGATCTGTACAAAAGGGACGGGTTACACCTTAACTGGAGGGGACCAATGTTCTGGCAGGCAGGTTTGCTAGTGCTACACGTGTGGGTTTAAACTAAGTAGTGGGGGGACGGGGTTGACAAATTGGGAGCATAAAAATGGAGTTAAAGGGGAAGTAAGTACAGGAAAAGTTACAAAAGACTTCCGAATTAATGGGTAGGAAAGTTCGTGAAGGAATAAGAGAGTAAGGTCAGGGGCAATAGTAGTGTGTGAGAGGGGAGGTGAATACCGGTTAAAGTGTTGTATATGAATGCGTGAAGTATAAGAAATAAAGTGGATGAGCTTGAGGCTCAGTTAGAAATTGGCAAGCATGATGTTGTGGGAATTACAGACATGGCTGCAAGAGGACCTGGGAGCTGAATATTCAGGGGTATACGTCCTATTGAAAAGACAGACAGGTAGGCAGAGGGGGTGGGGTAGCTCTGTTGGTAAGGAATGAAATTCAGTCCCTTGCGAGGGGCGACATAGAATCAGGAGATGTAGAATCAGTATGGATAGAACTGAGGAATTGTAAGGGTAAAAAGACCATAATGGGAGTTATCTACAGGCCCCCACATAGTAGCCTCAATATAGGGTGCAAGTTGAATCAAGAGTAAAAATTGGCATGTAGCAAAGGTATTGATACGGTGGTTATGAGAGATTTCAACATGCAGGTAAACTGGGAAAATCAGAATCAAGAAAGGGAGTTTGTGCAGTGCCTTTGAGATGGATTATTATACTGGAGCCTACCAGGGAGAAGGCAATTCTGGATTTAGTGTTGTGTAATGAACTGGATTTGATAAGGGAACTCAAGGTAAAGGAGCCATTAGGAGGTAGTGACCATAATATGACAAGTTTTAATCTAATTTTGAGAGGGAGAAGGGAAAATCGGAAGTGTCAGTATTACAGTTGAGCAAAGCGGACTATGGAGGCCTGAGGGAGGAGCTGGCCGAAGTTGACTGGAAAGAGACCCTAGCAGGGAAGACAGTGGAGCAACAATGGCAGGAATTTCTGGGAATAATACAGAAGGTGCAGGATCAGTTCATTCCAAAGAGGAGAAAGATTCTAAGGGGAGTAAGAGGCGACTGTGGCTGACAAGGGAAGTCAAGGATAGTATAAAAATAAAAAAGAAGAAGTATATCAAAGCAAAGATGAGCGGGAAGCCAGAGGATTGGGAAACTTTTAAAGAGCAACACAAGATAACTAAAATGGCAATACGGGTAGAAAAGATGAGGTACGAAGGTAAGCTAGCCAAGAATATAAAGGAGGATAGTAAAAACTTCTTTAGGTAAGTGAAGAGGAAAAAATTAGTTAAGACAAATGTGGGTCCCTTGAGGACAGAAGCAGGTGAATTTATTATGGGGAACAAGGAAATGGCAGATGATTTGAACAGGTACTTGGATCTGTCTTCTCAAAGGAAGACACAAACAAGCTCACAGACGTACTAGTGGCCAGAGGACCTAGGGTGATGGAGGAACTGAAGGAAATTCACATTAGGCAGGAAATGGTGTTGGGTACACTGATGGGACTGGCTGATAAATCCCCAGGGCCTGATGGTCTGCATCCCAGGGTACTTGAGCAGGTGGCTCTAGAAATCGTGGACACATTGGTGATCATTTTCCAATGTTCTATAGATTCAGGATCATTTCCTGGAGATTGGAAGGTAGCTAATGTTATCCCACTTTTGTAAGAAAGGAGGGAGAGAGAAAACAGGGAATTATAGACCAGTTAGCCTGACATCAGTGGCGGGGAAGATGCTGGAGTCAATTATAAAAGATGAAATAGCAGCACATTTGGATAGCAGTAACAGGATCAACAGTCAGCATGGATTTACGAAGGGGAAATCATGCTTGACTAATCTTCTGGACTTTTTTGAGGATGTAATTAGGAAAATGGACAATGGAGAGCCAGTGGATGTAGTGTACCTGGACTTTCAGAAAGCCTTTGATAAAGTTCCACACAGGAGATTAGTGGGCAGAATTAGAGAACATGGTATTGGGGGGAGGGTATTGACATGGATAGAAAATTGGTTGGCAGACAGGAAACAAAGAGTAGGAATTAACGGGTCCCTTTCAGAATGGCAGGCAGTGACTCGTGGGGTTCCGCAATGTTCGGTACTGGGACCGCAGCTATTTACAATGTACATTAATGATTTAGATGAAGGGATTAAAAGTACCATTAACAAATTTGCAGATGACACAAAGCTGGGTGGCAGTGTGAACTGTGAGGAGGATGCTATGAGGATGAAGGGTGACTTGAACAGGTTGGGTGAGTGGGCAGATGCATGGCAGATGTAGTTTAATGTGGATAGATGTGAGGTTATCCACTTTGGTGGCAAGAACAGGAAGGCAGATTATTATCTGAATGGTGTTCAGTTAGGAAAAGGGGAAGTACAACGAGATCTGGGTGTCCTTGTACATCAGTCACTGAAAGTAAGCATGCAGGTACAGCAGGCAGTGAAGAAAACTAATGGCATGTTGGCCTTCATAATGAGAGGATTTGAGTATAGGAGCAAGGAGGTCTTACTACAGTTGTACAGGGTCCTGGTGAGACCATACCTGGAGTATTGTGTGCAGTTTTGGTCTCCAAATTTGAGAAAATACATTCTTGCTATTGAGGGAGTTCACAAGGTTAGTTGTGGGGTAGGTTCACAAGGTTAGTTCCCGGGATGGCGGGACTATGGTATGTTGAAAGAATGGAGCGACGGGGCTTGTAACACTGGAATTTAGAAGGACAAGAGGGGACCTTATTGAAACATATAAGATTATTGAGGGATTGGACACGCTAAAGGCAGAAAACATGTTCCCGATGTTGTTGAATCCAGAACCAGAGGCACAGTTTAAGAATAAGGGGTAGGCCATTTAGAACGGAGTTGAGGAAAACCTTTTTCACCCAGAGAGTTGTGAATCTGTGGAATTCTCTGCCCCAGAAGGCAGTGGAAGCCGATTCTCTGAATACTTTCAAGAGTTAGATAGAGCTCTTAAAGATAGCGAAATCAAGGGATATGGGGAGAAGGCAGGAACAGGGTACTGATTGTGGATGATCAGCCATGATCACAGTGAATGGAGGTGCTGGCTCGAAGGGCTGAATGGCCTACTCCTTCACCTATTGTTTATTGACTATTGTATTGGTTTGTCGGTTAATTGACTTGGTATGTATGTAAATTGTCCCCACTGTGTGTTGGATAGTGTTAATGTGCAGGGATCACTGGTCGGTGCAGACTCGGTGGGCTGAATGGCCTTTTTTTCCGTGCCATATCTCTAAAAAAACTAAAACCAAGCCCAAAGCCAAAGTATTATCTAAACTGATTATACCAAACCACGCTAAGAACAATAACTAAATCCATATGCAATAATCAGCTACCTACATGTGAACAAGCACATAGAAACTGATCGTGTAGATGCATGTATGTGACTTGGGTTATCAAGTGGGCACATCCCCTCATTGGTGTTTTGTTGAGTTAGGCCCACGAGTTTAGTACGGTCGGATATTAATTTTATAGGTTAAAATTCCTCTTGGGCTTACTATAATCTGCTTGACTACTAAAAGAGTGATTTATTGTGGTACAATCATGATTTTACCACAGAAATGTTATAAAACAATATCATGCCATTAAACTCCTTTTACGATAAAGCCCATCCTTCTTTAAACTATGTTGCTGAAGGTGAATTTAACTGTTTTAATTATCATAACTCACTTACTTTGATGCAGATAAAATAGCAGCTCCAGTTAAATGGGAACATCTTTTGTTATTATTTTAATTGAGTAAATTTACTATTACATTGTAGTCATTTTCATTTTAAATTTTAATATTTAAAAATGCTAAAAAGTATGATCTCCAGCCTTTTTTGCTATTCTATTCGTTCCCCAACATTTATGCACCTTTTCTTATTAATCTTCCATGGCATTACTTAATAAAATATTATTACTCAGCCTTGAAAATCTCCGAAAGCTTCAGACTTCAGGGAACAAAACTTCCTAAATTCATGTATCCTATTTTAGTAGATATTTAAGATGATAGCTTGTATTGAATTCTCCCACTTGTGGCATTATTTATTTGCCTCTTTATCATTTTAAAGAATTTAATTGAGCACCTTTTCAACTTTCCGAACTCAAAGGCAAAAAAACCCGATAAATCTCTTTTTTACACTTCAACGCTAGGTATGGTGCTCGCAAATCTGCATTGTATCTGAAATCAGATCAATACAAGCCTCCCCAGAGGCAGTGCCCAAAACCAAGCAATGTATTTTAAATGTAGTACCGAGGCCTAACTGCATCACATTTGTATCCCGAACTTCCTGATATAACTCCAGATTCAGGGTCACCAACTAGAGAGTGGTCCTGACCTACCATCTCCCTCATTAGAGACTCACGTACTATCTTCAATCAGACTTTTCTTGCACTAAATGTTATTCCCTTTATCCCTGTATCTGTACACCATGAACAGCTTGGTTGTAATCATGTATAGTCTTTCCACTGACTGGATAGTAAGCAACAAAAAACCCTTCACTGTACCTCAGTACATATGACAACAAACTAAACTAAAATGAATTTGTATCATTGAAGGAACACTAGGATTCATTTACATTTTAACATTCTTTTTTGATCTGATATTTTTTTTAGATCTTGTTAAATAGTTCACTAATCCCGTACCCATATACCCGCATGCCCTCGAGTCCTGAAAACATCCTTGTAGAATTTCTCTGCACCCTTTCCAACTTGACACCATCTTTCCTATAACATGATCAGAACTGAACACAATACTCTAAATGTGGCCTCACCAATGTCTTAACATGACCTCCCAACTTCTGTACTCAATACTCTGACTGATGTACCAATACTCTGACTGAAGGCCAATGTACCAAAAGCCGTTTTGACTACCTTATCTACCTGCGACGCCACTTTCAAGGAACCATGCACCTGCACTCCTCGATCTACAACATTTCCTAGACCCCTACCATTCACTGTGTAGGTCCTGCCCATGTTAGTTTTCCCAAAACGCAACACCTCACATTTCTCTGTATTAAATTCTACCAGCCATTCCTAAGCCCACCTGCCCAACCGATCAAGATCCAAAATAAGTTGTTGGACATTCAGGCCACAGATGACAATAAATTTACTTCATCCAATAGTTCGTGACTCTTTGCAGCGGTGGAGCCTCAGTTGCTGAGTATATTCAAGAAAAAGAATCAAGATAGATCTTTAGAATTCAAGGGAATCAAAAGATATTTGAGCTAATGCAGGAAATCTGCCTGTCCATTCTCTCACTTTGGTGAGGTACAGAACTGGATACATCTGGAGGTTATTTGGAGTCTAATTAATTACGGTTAGAGATGGTTAGCCTCCAGTTTCGATTTTCTTTCCTTTAAGAAGTGTGAAAGTTAGTAGAAAACTTTTTTTTCGATCATTTCATTTTGTTTTTAAAAAACTGATATTTATTATGAGGAATCAAGAGTGTTTCGATCTTGACTACGGGTACTGTCTGTATGGAGTTATTACGTTATCCCTGTGACCACGTGGGTTTTCTCCGGGTGCTCCAGTTTCCCCCCCTTACTCCAAAGATATACAGGTTTGTAGGTTAATTGGCTTCGGTGAAATTGTAAGTTGTCCCTGGTGTGCAGGGTAGTGCTAATGTACGGGGTGATCATTGGTCGATGTGGACCCAAGGAGCTGTTTCTGTGCTGTGTCTCTAAAGTCTAAAGTCTAAATAACATCCTGCAAGTGCATCAGTTGTTACATATTCTGCTCTTGAGTGTGTAATCTGTCTTCCCAAAACCCTCCTACCAAGTGGAATGGCAGAGTTTGTGTAGAGACCCGCGAGATGTATATAAAATGATGAGAGGTATAAATCAGGTAGACAAATGTTATCCCAGGGTGGAAATGTCAAAGAGTAGAATGCATAGCCTTAAGATGAGGGGGGCAAAGTTTAAAGAAGATGCACGTGGCAAGTTTAGACGGAGTGGTAGATGCCTGGAATGTACTGATGGAGACAGATATGATAGCAACATTAAAGAAGTGTTTGAATAGACCCATGGATATGCAGGGAATGGTGGGATATGGATCACTTGCACAGGAGTTTAACTTGGCATCATGTTTGTCATGGACATTGTGGGCTGAAGGGCCTGTTCCTGCGCTGTGCAGTTCTATGGTCTATGTTCTCTGTTAAAGTACAGGTTGGAAATGTGACAGAAATATTCTTCCTTTCTGGATGTGAGCAGTTCAACTAACATGTAAAGATTCCAGGACAGTAACCTGCTTGATTGGTACCCCTTCCAAAACCTTTGTACTACAGCTAGAGTGTGTACCATCTACAAGGTTTAAGGGATGTGGGATTGGCAGGTTTTTATTGCCTCTCCCTAATTTAGTTTTAGAGATATGGTATGCAACTACGGTGGGCCAAAGGGCCTGTTTCCATGCAACTACGGTGGGCCAAAGGGCCTGTTTCCATGCAACTACGGTGGGCCAAAGGGCCTGTTTCCATGCAACTACGGTGGGCCAAAGGGCCTGTTTCCATGCAACTACGGTGGGCCAAAGGGCCTGTTTCCATGCAACTACGGTGGGCCAAAGGGCCTGTTTCCATGCAACTACGGTGGGCCAAAGAGCCTGTTTCCATGCAACTACGGTGGGCCAAAGGGCCTGTTTCCTTGCTGTTTCTCTAAACTAAACTAAACTAAACTAAACATATCCATGTGCTTATCTGATAGCCTCTTTAGATTTAGATTTAGATTTAGAGATACAGCCTGGAAACAGGCCCTTCGGCCCATCGGGTCCGCGCCGCCCAGCGATCCCCGCACATTAACACTATCCTACACACACTAGGGACAATGTTTTTAAACATTTACCCAGTCAATTAACCTACATACCTGTACGTCTTTGGAGTGTGGGAGGAAACCGAAGATCTCGGAGAAAACCCACGCAGGTCACGGGGAGAACGTGCAAACTCCGTACAGACGGCGCCCGTAGTCAGGATCAAACCTGAGTCTCCGGCGCTGCATTCGCTGTAAGGCAGCAACTCTACCGCTGCGCCACCGTGCCGCCTCTATCGTATCAATCTCTACAACCCACCCCTGGCAGCATGTTCCAGGCACCCACCACCCTCTGCATACAAAATGTGCCTACACATCTCCTTTAAACTATGCCTCTTTCACCTTAAAGCTTTTCCCTCTCTGTTGTCGTTATCTTTCTTACCATTCTTTGTTCATGTCTAAACTCTGGCTTTGTTCACTTGGAAGTGAATGTCCCGACTAGTCCAACAAAACATCAGTCTGAAGAAGGGTCTCCCGAGATGCTGCCTGTCCTGCTGAGTTACTCCAGCATTTTGTGAATAAATCATTCTGTGATATTTATATCTCTGCCCTTGTTTTTATTGCACTTTCTTGAAGCTCATTCATAAGCCCTTGCTTAATGATGCTTTGTACAACTGGGATACTGTTGCCCTAGCATTTTGGTTCTTTTAAAAATTAAACTTGGAATAGTGGCGCAGCGGTAGAGTTGCTGCCTTACAGCGAATGCAGCGCCGGAGACTCAGGTTCGATCCTGACTATGGGCGCCGTCTGTACGGAATTTGTATGTTCTCCCCGTGACCTGCGTGGGTTTTCTCCGATATCTTCGGTTTCCTCCCACACTCCAAAGACGTACAGGTATGTAGGTTAATTGACTGGGTAAATGTAAAAATTGTCCCTGGTGTTAATGTGCGGGGACCGCTGGGCGGCGCGGACTCGGTGGGCCGAAGGGCCTGTTTCCACGCTGTATCTCTAAATCTAAATCTAAAAAAAAAATCTTAAAAAAAACTACAAAACTGTTCTTTGCTTGTATGTAACACACAGAAGAGTTATTTATGGCATCTGGGACAGGAATTAAAACCAAAAAGCTTAATTCACCTAATATTATTTAGTTTAGTTTAGTGATACAACGTGGAAATAGGCCTTTCGGCCCAGCGAGTTTGCGCCGACCAGTGATCCCCGCACTAACACTACCCTACACACACTAGGGCCAATTTTTTTCACATTTACACCAAGCCAATTAACCTACAAATCTGTACGTCTTTGGACTGTGGGAGGAAACCAAATATCTCTGAGAAAACCTAAGCAGGTCACGGGGAGAACGCATAAACTCCGTAAAGACAAGCACACGCAGTCAGGATCGAACCCGGGTCTCTGGCGCTGTAAGACAGTAGTAGCTCTACCGCTGCGCCACCGTGCTGCCCCAGAAAAATATTATTATAAGTATATTATTATATATTATATTGTTCAGTTATTATCTAAATTCATCTTTAGCTAATAACTTTAGAAAGCTGGAATGGCTACGTTTTTGGGGTGAGATGAAACTATGCTGAACATATTTAGTTGCCCTTGGCACCACCTCAGTCAGCATTTCAATGAAATTCTGCTTCTTTCAACACATGCTGGATTTGGTTGTAAATTTCCTTATTAATATCATAAAAGCTGAGTTCACAATGCATGGAAGAGAAATTAATACATTAATCCTGCAAAAAGTCCTTGAAATTTGGATATTGTAAAGAATGAAGTGAAGCGTGAATATTGCATCCAATTGGATAAATTGATTTAGCCAGCAATGAGCAAAAAGGTAAAAGTAAGACATTTTGAGTGCAGATGATGAACTTGTCAATTAACTGGAAATTACTATTTATTGTGTTTTTACGCTTGAACCTTTCTAGTCATTAAGCTGCAACTTTATTTCTGTGAAGTACTATTTTCTTCAGATATTTTCCTTTCAAATACAATCACTGCCAGGTCTAAAATAACTACATATCTGATATAAAAAGACAGCATCTCCGGAGGACATGGATGGGTGACATTTCGGGTTTGTTTGTGTTCTGTGTAAAATTCCAACATTTGCAGTTCCTTGCAAGGGTCTCGGCCCGAAACGTCACCCATTCCTTCTCACCAGAGATGCTGCCTGTCCCACTGAGGTTTTCCAGCTTTTTGGGTCTATCTTTGGTTTAAACCAGCATCTGCAGTCCCTTCCAACACATGCAATTCCTTGGGTCTACATATCTAATACAATTGACTTGAATCAAACAAAAAACGGATTTAATTTTAGACATTCTTTCCCACCTATAAATTTTGAGTTCAACAGAGAGAGTGAAAAGATAGACACAAGGTGCTGGAGTAACTCAGCGGGTCAGGCAGCATCCCTGAAGAAGAAAGGATGGGTGACGTTGCGGGTCAGGCCACTAATTCAGACATTTTCCAGTCTGAAGAAGGGTCCCCAGCCAGAAACGTCACCCATCCTTTTTTCTCCAGAGATGCTGCCTGACCCACAGAGTTACTCCAGCACTTTGTGTCTACCTTTGGTATAAATCAACATCTGCAGGTCTTTGTTTCCACAGAGTGAATGAAAATTCGCCGGGAAGTTTGGGTTGACTTATGCAAGTAAAACCCTTTTAAAAATTGCCACATTTTATGCTGTGCAAGGTATTTTGATGAATATCATCAGATACAATCAGAAGTTTCTGTGTGTATCTATGAAAGTTTCTTCATATATTGGATAGGGCAGCAGATCTCCTTAGCTTTTTATGCGTTACCGGCACCTTGCATTGTAGGCGTATTTGATTGATGCATTTTAAAAATAAAACGCTTGTTCATTTAATACGAAAGCCTAATTTACGCACTCATATTTTTGGAATAACGTGCTCAAATTTACACCTGGCAGCGTAGTCGTGTAGATGTTTACGCATTTTTGAATTGCGTACTGGTTTTCAAGACGTAATCCTCGCATCACCCCCTGGCTCGGTCCTGGGGGCGGAGTTGGATACATGGGAGGTGGTCTTGGAGGGGAGGATGCTCCTCAAACTGCGGAGCATCCTGGACAATACAGCTCACCCCCTCGGCGGCACGGTAGCGCAGCGGTAGAGTTGCTGCTTTACAGCGAATGCAGCGCCGGAGACTCAGGTTCGATCCTGACTACGGGTGCTGCACTGTAGGGAGTTTGTACGTTCTCCCTGTGACCTGCGTGGGTTTTCTCCGAGATCTTCGGTTTCCTCCCACACTCCAAAGACGTACAGGTATGTAGGTTAATTGGCTGGGTAAAATGTAAAAATTGTCCCTAGTGGGTGTAGGATAGTGTTAATGTACGGGGATCACTGGGCGGCACGGACTTGGAGGGCCGAAAAGGCCTGTTTCCGGCTGTATATATATGATATGATATGATATGACACACTGGTCAACCTACTGTCAGCGACAGACTGGTTCCACCAAGATGCAGCACAGAATGCCACAGGAGATCCTTCTTCTCTGTGGCTATCAAACAATACAACCCCTCCCCCTTCTGTCGTGGGGTAGACTGGCTCCCCCCCCCCCCCCCCCCCCCCCCCCCCCCACCCCCATTCCGGACCCTCCCCAATCTTTGTACATCTGCAATCCTGGACTTTCCACTCGTTTTCATGTTTCATGTATCTTGTGTTTTATGACTGTTGGCAGACCAATTTCCCTCCTGGGATAAATAAAGGTCTATCGTATCGTATTGTATAAACCATGAGGTGCCTTTACTTCTGCTTGTATCATTTATTCCACCTCGTAAGGACAAAGTACAAAAGCAGGCAGCAAATTTATTTCTTCTTGTTCACTTAAAATTATTGAAAGGATTATTTATAGTGTTAATTTTATAAATCTGTTGTTGTGCAACGAGGCATTTGTTTAGAGATACCATGTGGAAACAGGCCTTTCGGCCTACCGAGTCAGCACCTACCAGCGGTCCCCACACATTAGCACTATCCTACACACACTAGGGACAATTTTACACATGCACCAAGCCAATTAACCTACATACCTGTATGTATTTGGAGTGTGGGAGGAAACTGAAGATCTTGGAGAAAACACACGCAGTCGTGGGGAGAACGTACAAACTCCGGACAGACAGCACCCGTAGTCAGGATTGAACCCGGGTCTCCGGCGCTGCAACTCTACCGTTGCGCCACCGTGGCCGCCCTTGGTAAACTTGAAGCATCTAATTCGTTTGATTAATTGATGTGTACTGTTGCACAGATTTACATTCAATGGGAAAATGCTGTGTGAAACCTGTGATGAATTAGAAGTAGACTGGAATGTCATGTTCATACCATTGAAAGTGACTGCAGCGTTCTTTCCAAGCCATCTGCAGTTACAGAGCTTAGTTTAGTTTAGTTTACTTTAGAGATTTTGTGTGAAAACAGGCTCTTCGGCCCACCAACTACGTGCTGACCATCGATCCCCTGTACAGTAGTTCTATCCTACATACTAGGGAGAGTTCAAACTCCGTATAGACGGCACCAATAGTCAGGATAAGCGAGTTCGGTATTACCACTGTGCATGCCCAGGCCAGGGGTCATTCGAGATGAACATTCTCGCCGGCTGAGCTACTGTGTGTATACAGACCTGCGTTTCATATGTATTTTACAGTTTTGCTTCGTCGAGGTAAGGAAATACTGCTCTCAAAACAATTAACTAGGTGTATTTATGGTTCATTCGTACAAAACTACGATGATTTAATTAGCTTTTCCTTGGTCGCTTGCTGGCCTGCTTTGGTGAGTGAGCGAGATCGTGACGATTAATAACAACCATTTTTTATTGTTTTTGTTTTGGAGCGTGGGGGGGGGGGGGGGGGGGGGGAGAATGAAATGAAATGTTTGATTTCTATAATTATCAATAAATAATATGAAAAGTTTTTTGTGAGGTTTTCACCTCTTACTATACTAGTCCACAGCCACTCGCTGTATGCATTTTTATTGATTTCAAGATTTCAAGATTTCAAGATCAATTTATTGTCAAAGTACCAATTAAGGTACAGTGAAATTTGAGTTACCATCCAGCCATACTAAGTAAAAAGCAACAAGACACACAGCCACATAAAATAAAATTTAACATTAACATCCACCACAGCGGATTCCACATTCCTCACTGTGATGGAAGATAATAAAGTTCAACCATCTTTCTCTTTGTTCACCCGCGGTCAGGGCTGTTGAACCATCCGCAGTCGCCGCTGCCAACTGTCGGGATGATTGAAACCCCTCGCGTTGGGAAGGCATGGAGCTCCTGAGTCGGCCCCTTCTTACCAGAGATCGTGGGCTTCTCGATGTTAAAGTCCACAGGCACTACGGTTGGAGCTCTCCACAGTCGATCCTCGGCAAAGGATCGCAGCTCCGCAATGTTAAAGTCCGCACCGTGCCCGCGGCTTGAAGCGCCAGGCCGGTCTCCAGGAAAGGCCGCCAACTCCTCGATGTTAGGCCACAGTGGGGACGGAGATACAATACGGAGAAAAATCGCATCTCCGTTGAAGTAAGAGATTTTCTTTTTTCAATCTCTTAAGTGAGGTAAGAGATTGAAAAAATAACTCTGAATGAGTTCTGCATGTATATGTGTGAGTAAACTTGTGTAGTACAAAACGTAGGTCACGAGTCTCCTGACTAATCATGTCTCTTCTGATTCCCATTACATTGGATAATTTCAATCAGTATTTGACATTCCAATTTTCAGTTATAATCTTGTGATTGTATAAATTAGTTCAATATTCTTGCACCATTTTCTTTTGCATTGTAACTTGTGTGCAACGGACATGCTTACGATCGTGATTTGATAAGGTCCACGCAGCCGAAACAGATAATAAATGCCCAGCACTGAGATGCATTCTCGACTGCACAGAGATATTTATAGAACAACCACGGCATCTGCAGTTGCAGGCTTTGACATGGTCCGACTACAGGAAACACAACACTGTGAAACGATTGGTTGGATTAGCCCCGAACGGCATGATTACATTCTTATCAAATGCTTGGGGTGGGCGATCATCTGATACACACATTGTTAGGAAGAGTGGATTTTTGAACTTAGATGATCCTGGGGATTCCATAATCCTTGATGTTTCACCAAGCCTGTTTAGAGATTCTCCCTCCCAGCGGTGGTTATCAGTGAATGACCAGCGAAAAATACACATAACCAAGAAGGTTACCAATGTCCACATTCATGTTGAACGGGCCATATGTTATCTAAAGTGGTTTAACATCCTGAGAAACACTTTACCCATCAGTTTAGTTTCGCATATTGATGATATTTTCACGGTCTGTGCAGCATTATGTAATTTACTGCCTCCATTGGTGTGTAAATGAGATGTTGTTGCACTTGCACATCACTTTGATCAGAAGTTCAACTTTATGTTCAACCAGATTTGATACGAACTGAAATCCAGAACTCAATCAGTAAATGTACAGAGGTTCATACAACTCTTAATTTCTTTCATTTCATTTCATCATTTATCAACATTGTTTCAGTGTACATTAGCCATTAAGTTACATAGATATATGTTTAGAAGTAGTCGCACATGCATCATACTTATGTCGATTTGCATCTCAAAACTACAAATTGATATTGACTTTGTTTCAAGTGAACAAAATTTAAATGTGTGCTATATACCATAAACATCAACTTGTCTTTTATTACGTAGATCAAAAACACAGACGGAAAATGTTATTTTTACACAGTTCCGCCCAATACGTACACACACTTTATACAGAGCTGCGTTCGCGATCACTAGCAACACTCTTTGTTTATCCCAAATGACCTTTGACAAATCCCATGATGCCGTGTGTTTATTGAGATACCGAACTCGCTTATTGAACCCATGTCTCTGGCGCTGTAAGTCAGCAACTCTACCGCTGCGCCACTGTGCCGCAAAGCTGTGACGATGAGGAGGAAGGAAGGAGCCAGCAATGGCGGACACAAGAGCAAGGGCCGGTAAGAGAGTGAGCCGGTGTCTTACCTACCACGCCCAAAAGGTCGTCTGTGGGAAGCGTTCCTGGGACACAAAGGCTGAAAGTGGCCGGGCGAGGAGAAGGATGACAGTTCGTTGTACAGTCTAGATGGAGGTGATTGCTGGAGGCCCTGCAGCAGCCTGGGGCTCGCCTGGATCGGGTGCTACTCCAGAAGACGGGTTACAAGGGCTAGACTGCACTTTGAAAATGGCGCCAAAACCTTCCGACTTTTGGATGCGGTCTATCTTGCATGTGGACTGTCTCTATACACTTTGTACAAAATCGGGAGGGTCGAGATCCTTCTTCGGGGGTTTTCGGACAAGACCCTTCTTCAGACTGCCTTGCAAACTAAATGGATGCAATAAAGTAGCACTCCAAAGACGTACAGGTATGTAGGTTAATTGGCTTGGTGTGTGTGTGTATAATTTGTCCCAAGGATAGTGTTAATGTGTGTAGGATAGTGTTACTGTGTGCGGGGATCGCTGGTCGGCGCAATCAGTGGGCCGAAGGGCCTGCTTCCGCACTGTATCTCTAAACTAAACTAAAGAGTTTCGTCCCAAAAACATCACCCATTCCTTCTCTCCTGAGATGCTGCCTGTCCTGCTGAGTTGCTCCAGCATTTTGTGTCTATCCACGGAAAGATACAATGTCACCTGACTACTAAAGTTTAGTTGTGAATTTGCAAACACTAGTAACCAATGAGTATTCCTGGCATCTGCTCATTTTTTTTACTCTTCTCAGTTATTGCTATGTTATTGCATCCACTCAGTTTACAAGGCAGTTTACTAAGACATTTGATTTGTCTTTAAACTCCAGCTCTGTAGAGACCTTTACTAACACAGAGAAGCTGGGTTTGTAATAACCAGTTTAGGATGATGTTTTCATGAATTTCAATATAATATACACAATATTTCTTGTGATATTAAACAATGTTAATACACAATTTGTCACTTCTTGGGATAGTTGTTCATTCCTCAAACTAAGTTACATGCTGCATAATGTTTAAAAAAAAATGCTGTTCCACTAAATTGATTTGAAAACCTGATGTTATATGCAGCTAATCGTGCAACATGTATTAACTCCTTTATCTTTGGCAGTTTAAAGAAAGACAATTACGTGGTAAATTGTAGACTGGTAATACACAAATTTAATCTATGACCTGGAGGCATCTGCACTATTTTAATTATTGCCATTCATTTTCGGACAAAAAAGACAATAATTCCAGCTTTAGTTCCTGACTGTAATGTCCTATCTTTGAAATTGTCTTGCATAATCATTAGGATGGTCATAGAAAGCACATGTGGCTCCTTGAAATTGGATTTTGATGCCCACGCTTGCCTCAGGTGCAGTGTACTTCTACAACTAGTGCTCAACAACTCAGGCAGCACGGTGGCGCATTGGCAGAGTTGCTGCCTCACAGCGCCAGTGACCCGGGTTCGATCCTAACTACGGGTGCTGTCCATGCGGAGTTTGTACGTTCTCCCCGTGACCTGCGTGAGTTTTCTCTGAGATCTTCGGTTTCCTCCCACTTTTACTCCAAAGGTTTGTAGGTTAACTGGTTGGATATAAATGTAAATTGTCCCTTGGGTGTGCAGGATAGTGTTAATGTGCGGGAATCGCTGTTCGGTGCGGACTCGGTGGGCCGAAGGGCCTGTTTCCGCGCTGCATCTCTACACTAAAAAACGAAACTACTTTTGATCAAGGTTGCTTCCCACTTCTTGTAAAAATACTGGATATTTTTGACAGGTTTGTGATGAATAACGACAGCTCGATGATGGAAAGGCATTGTGGAGTGCAAAACTGCACATGAACAAGATTGTATTGTTAACAGAGATCATCCCTCACTTTCCTTTTCCTCAATGTTATTGGAATCTAGGGTCAATGTATAATCTAGTGTAGGATGTATGCACAATCCGAATGTTGTTACTTGATGTTGGAAGTGCTAGATATGAGAAGATATTGAGCTATTTTGTATCTGCACTTTCTCTGTGGCTGTAACACTATATTCTGCACTCTGTTTCCTTTCCCTTTGCACAACCTTTTGTACTTATACCTCCTCCCTCGACTCTGTCCAGGGACCCCAACAGTCCTTTCAGGTTAGGCAGAGGTTCACTTGCACCCCCTCCAACCTCATCTACTGTACCTGCTGTTTTCAGGTGTGGACTCTTATACATCAGCGAGACCAAGCATAGACTAGGCGATCGTTTTGCTGAACACTTTCGCCCAATCTGCCTGGCCTACATGATCTCCTGGTTGTAAAATACTTTAACTTCCCCTCCCATTCCCACACTGACCTTTCTGTCCTGGGCCTCCTCGATTGTCAGAGTGAGGCCAAACGCAAATTGGAGGAACAGCACCTCATATTTTGCTTCGGCAGCTTACAGCCCAGTGGTATGAATATTAATTTCTCTAACTTCAAGTAACCCTTGCATCCCCTCTCCCTCTGACCCTCCCCCACCCTAGTCATTGTACTAGTTTCAGTGTTATCCTGTTGAGATTCACTGTCTGTATAACTCATCACCAAGCCCACAGCCAACAATGGACCATTGTGGGCTCCACATTCCCTTGATCATCGTTACTTTTTGCATATCATTAATTCATTTGTTCTATTTCTCTCCATATCACTAATTTCCCTTTCCCCTGACTCACAGTCTGAAGAAGTGCCTTGACCTGAAATGTCACCTATTCCTTTTCTCCAGAGATGCTGCCTGACCCGCTGAGTTATTCCAGCTTTTTGTGTCTATCTTCTCTTGTACTAATGTGTCTGTTTTTTATTATAATGACATATGGATATTCATGTTCTCCAGAGGTGCCACCTGACCCGCTGAGTTACCCCAAAACTTTGTGTCTTTTTTTTTGTAAACCAACATCTGCAGTTCCTTGCTTCTAAATCCAGGTACGACTTTTGCAAATCTGTCAGGGACACCAAGAGACAATTACAAACCAATCCTGAGTCCCAGACTGACCCTACAGATACCCGGCGATCATGACAAGGCTTGCATACTCCCCCCTCCCCCTCCCCCTCCCCTTCCCCTCTTCCCCCTCCCCTCCTCCCCTCTCTCTCCCCTCTCCCTCCTCCCCTCCCTCCACCCCCTCCACCCCCCTCCCACTCCTCTCCTCCTCCCCCCTTTCCCCCCCTCCTTCCCCTTCTCCCCACTCCATCCTCCTTAACCCCCCCTTATCCTCCCTCCCCCCTACCTCCCTTGGAGATAGATTTAAACTTTAAAATTTGATTAACTTTAAAAATATAACACCGATTTCTATGAAACATCTTCCATTAGCATCAAAGTGATGACGGTGAGTAAGGTGGGCCTAAAATTGTCGCGTTATCATGTACTGTTTTGCCTGTAGTTCAGGAACAAACAAACAAACGAGAGTTGTAGTATATAGACAGATACATGATAAGGGAACAACGCATTGGATTGAGCTTATCAATGTCTCTATAATAATTTCAGGGCTGTCAAAATATATCATAAGTAATGCGCTAATCTCGTGCTGTTAACTAATGTCGAGTCTTGCTCTGCACCCATGTGTTTTGTTGTTGGATGACCTTGCCCCATCTTAACACATTATTCCCCCTCAGTGTGCAGACTTGTGCCCTGCCATTTATACTGTCAGACATGCATCACTTGACCGAATGAGTACGAGTTTTTGAACAGATATTAATTTTGTTTTTACTGTCAGCCTTTTTCTACTGCTTTTACAGAACATTGTTGATGAAGTCTAATTCAATATCAAAGTAACATTTTCTCACAGAGAGTGGTTGATCCTTCCATCAGCTATGTATGTGCCTTATATTATTTACTTCAATGCTCGAGTTAATCTATTTATATTGTGTGACATAACATTAATACATTTTGACGTACCATGCATCTTGTTGAACATCGCAAGTGATTACAAAAGCTCATATATGTGTCAATGCAGAGTGCACTAATCCTGGGAAGAAGATGTGACAACCCAATATGATATTGTTGATACAGACTCTAACTACATTGTATTACTGCTGAGACAATATTTATCATTGTTGACTGAGATTCATTTGCCAATGAGATTAGTTCATCTTGGCATCATGTTTGGCATGGACATTGTGGGCCAAAGGGCCAGCTCCAGTGCATTACTAATCTGCGTTCTCTGTTCGTTTAGTTTAGCTAAGCTTAGTTTTGGTTTAGTTTAATGTCACGTGTACTGAGGTACAGTGAAAAGCTTTTGTTGTGTGCTAACCAGTCAGCCGAACGCAATGCATGATTACAATCAAGCCATCCACATGATAAAGGGAATAACGTGAATAACATTTAGTGCAAGATAAAGTCCGATTAAAGATAGTCCAAGGGTCTCCAATGAGGTAGATAGTAGCTCAGGACCGCTCTCTAGTTGTTGGTAGAATGGTTCAGTTGCCTGATAACAGCTGGGAAGAAACCTATTGTCATTTTCATTTCTCTTTACAAACCCAAATTGATTGGTTGCCAATTATATTGATGAATTATGCTTTCATCGTTAAGATGAATAACTATTCATTAGTGCAGATCAATTAGTGGGTTAATGGATTTGATAGATAAATAATTTAAAGAAACAAAGAGTATAAATTAAAAGTGTCCACCAGCAAATGAGGCTCAGCATAATTGTTGGATAATTGTTGAATTGTTGAGTATAGAAGTTGGGAGGTCATCTTGCTGCTGTATAAGATGTTGGTGAGGCCGCATTTAGAGTCTTGTGTTCTGTTTTGGGCACCATGTTATTGGAAAGATGTTGTCAAGTTGGAAAGGGTGCAGAGAAGATTTGCGAGGATGTTGCCAAGACTCGAGGGGGAGATTGAGCAGGTTAGGACTATTCCTTGGAGCGCAGGAAGATAAGGGGTTGAATTTTTGGAGGTATACAAAATCATAAGATGAATAGATTGGGTAAACGTAGAGTCTCTTGCCCAGAGTAGAGGAATCGAGGACATAGGTTTAAATGAGAGGGGGGGGGGGGGGGGGGTGGGGGGGGAGATTTAATAGAAATCTGAGGGGTAACTTTTTCACACTCAGGGTGGTGGGTGTATGGAGTGATATGCCGTAGTTACGCTACATTTAAGAAGCAATTAGACAGGTACATGGATAGGACATGTTTAGAGGGATATGGGCGTAATGCAGGCTGGGGGGACCAGTGTGGGTGGGACATGTTGGTCAGCGTGGACGTTGGGCTGAAGGGCCTGTTTCCACGCTGTATGACTCCATGACTCTTTGATTCTATAACAATACCAAGCAAGGCTGGCAGAGGTTGGAAAGCAGACCCCTTCTCTGCCAGTCATAAAGTCGTACAGCACCGTGAAATTGTCCCTTTGACACTCTGAGTCCCGCAGCAATATTAAGGCCCCATTTACATTAATCTTTAACAAATCTCAATTAATTTTTGCCGCATTTGCATCAAGCCTGAGATCCTCCCACTCACTCACACACTAGTTTCAATTTACTGTGGCAATTTAACCCGACACTCACACACATCTTTGGAATGTGGAAGAAAACCAGAAACATCAGGATAAAACCCATGGAGTCACAGGGAGAACGTGCAGACTCCACATAGAGCTGTGAGGCAGCAGGCCTACAGGCTGTGCCATATACAATGCAATGCAATACAATACAATACAATACAATATATCTTTATTGTCATTGTACAGGGGTACAACGAGATTATTTAACGATATACTTGAATGGATAAAGAGATTGACCAGGGCATCAAGCAAAATTAAATAGAATTTCGAAAGAAAATAGGCCTTGAATTGCTATTTGAGGCATGGCATTTGTCATGATATGGGTGAAGCTTCGATTATGGGTCTACAGTATAGTTTCGTTTCGTTTATTCTCACGTGCACTGAGGTACAGTGGAAAGCTATCCAGTCAGCGGAAAGACTACACATGCTTACAATCACGCCATGGGGTGGGAGCTGCTTTATGTCCTCGTTGTCCACCCTGGGTAGTTCTACGGAACTGGCAAAATTTGCAGCAAAGCGTCAACTACGGTACTCTGAAGCACCAATGGCCACTTTTGATTGTTGTAGTTGACATACGAAGGAAGAAGATCAAGCCATCTACAGTGTACAGATACAGGGAACGATGTTTAGTGCAAGATATAGTCCAGTAACATCTGATTAAAGATAGTCCAAAGGTCTCCAATGAGCTAGGTGGTAGGTTAGGAATGCTCTCTAATTGGTGTAGGATGGTTCAGTTGCCTGATAACAGCCGGGAAGAAACTGTCCCTGAATCTGGAGGTTAGCATTTTCACACTTCTATACCTCTTGCCCGATGGGAGAGGGGAGAAGAGGGATGACTTGTCCTTGATGATGCTTCACGAAGCAGCGTGGAGTGTAGATGGAGTCAATGGAAGGGAGGTTGGTTTGCGTGATGGTCTGGGCTGCGTCCACAATTCTCTGCAATTTCTTACGGTCTTGGGCGGAGCTGCGATGCATCCCGATAAAATGCTTTCTACAGCACATCGGTAGAAGTTGTTGAGGGTTGTTGGGGACATGCCAAACTTCCTAAGCCTCCCAGGGAAGGAGAGGGATCAGGACATTAGTGACTGGGCTGTTTGGGGACCTGAGCTTAATAAACATTGTCAGGTTGAGGCTTTGGGGTGTTTTGTGGTGTCAGGATTGGGTGTGGGGCTTTGGGTATGTTAATAGTGTCATATGCGGCACAGTGTCACAGTGGCGCAGCGGTAGAGTTGCTGCCTTACAGCGTTTGCAGCGCCAGAGACCCGGGTTTCACCCTGACTACGGGTGCTGTCTGCACGGAGTTTGTACGTTCTCCCCATGACCACGTGGGTTTTCTCAGAGATCTTCAGTTTCCTCCCACGCTCCAAAGACGTACAGGTTTGGAGGTTAATTGGCTTGGTATAAATGTAAAATTGTCCCTAGTGTGTGTAGGATAGTGTTAATGTGAGCAGATCGTCAGTGGGCCGAAGGGCCTGTTTCCGCGCTGTATCTCTAAACTATACTAAATATTAAGAAAGGCTATCAGCTGGAGTATTGTAGAGTTATTGTCATGTCAATAGCAAATATTCATGAAATATTGGGGAGAGGCGTATGGGAATCTGACACAGTGGAGGAATGGGGTAGAGTTGAGTAGATGAGCCAAGATCTTCCTAAATGTGGGTCAGGCATGAAGCGCTAGGTGGTCGAATGTTGCCCTTGCCTCTAGTTTACTATTTAGAGTCATACATCATGGAAACTGGCCATTTGGCCCGACTTGCCCACACTGGCCAACATGCCCCATCTCCGCTAGTCCCACCTGCCCGCATTTGACCCATATCCCTCTAATCCTTCCCCATCTATGTACCTGGCCAAATGTCTTTTAGATGTTGTTGTGTGACCTGCCTCAACCACCTCCTCTGGCAGCTCGTTCCGTATAGCCACCACCCACTGTCTTACTTGTGTACAATCTTCTGACCATTGGATGTTTATCAAAGTCAAGGGACAAGTACATTGACGAGCCACTCTGACAGGAATAAAATACATTGCCTCGTAGAGAATAGAGCAATTAATGTTGGGTGATAGCCTACGAGCTTGCAATTTATTTTCCTTCTCCCTCTGCACCTATTACAGACGTCAATCCTTCTGTCTCTTTACTCATCAGACTTATTTTGAGACAATTAAATCAGTATTAAGCGGTAATACCTTAGCCATTAACTTTTCCAATCAGGCTTGTAAGCCAGAAATGCTGAACATTGCAGAGCTGCCCCAGAAATTAATGGATTTGTTTTTCGTCGCAAGACAGCATCATTTTGTTCATTTGGAAGCTGTCAGGTGCCTGCGGAAAGCTGTTGAGACCCGTCTGATTCCTTGATGCTCTTGGGAAATATATGATTCAGGTCGACACAAAATGCGACATTACTTCTCTCCAGAGATGCTGCCTGTTCCGCTGAGTTGCTCCAGCATTTTGTGTCTATCTTCGGTTTTAAACCAGCATCTGTAGATTCCTTCCCCCACATGTGATTCAGGTACCCGTCCTACTTTAATAGATGAACCTGCTGCTCCCCTCGCCTTGAGTCCTGTCCTGGGCCTCCTCCACTGTCAGAGTGAGGCCCAATGCAAATTGAAGCAACAGCACCTCCTATTTCGCTTGGGCAGCTTACACCCCAGCAGTATGATCTCTTGATTTCTCTATCTTTGAGTAAACCTTGCTTTCCCTCTCCCTCGGTCCCTCACCCACCTTAGTTCTCTGACTAGTTTCGCTGCCCTCCTGATTAATTTTAGTGATGAGACAATAGACAATAGACAATAGACAATAGGTGCAAGAGTAGGCCATTCGGCCCTTCGAGCTAGCACCGCCATTCAATGTGATCATGGCTGATCATCCACAATCAGCACCCCGTTCCTGCCCTCTCCATGCCTCGTTGTCACCTTCCCTTCAGCTAACAATTAACCATTCTGCATTTCCTTGATCATTGACTGCTTTGATCTGTCGTTTTCACACCTCACCCTTCCACGTCTGATTGATTTCACTGATTGCATGCCTCGTTATCACTTTCCCCACAGCTAATTATGAACCAATCTGCATTTCCTTGAGCATCGTCTGCTTTGATCTGTCGTTTTCACACCTCACCCTTCCATATCTCTAGTTTCCCCCTTCCCCGACTCTCAGTCTGAAGAAGGATCTCGGCCCTAAACATCACCCAGAGATGCTGCCTGTCCCTCTGCATTTCTCCAGCGGTACGGGACGGTAGCACAGCGGTAGAGTTCCTGCCTTACAGCGCCAGAGAACCGGGTTCGATCCTGACCATGGGTGCTGTCTGTATGGAGTTTGTACGCTATCCCGGTGACCTGCGTGGGTTTTCTCCGGGTGCTCCGGTTTCCTCCCACACTCCAAAGATGTTCAGGTTTGTAGGTTAATTGGCTTCGGTAAAGATTGCAAATAGTCCCTAGTGTGCAGGATGGTGTTAGTGTACAGGGTGATGGCTGGTCCGCACGGATTCGGTGGGTTAAAGGGCCTGTTTCTGCACTGCATCTCTAAAGTCTAAAGTCATTTTGTATCTATCTTTGGTGTATTTTTAAACCAGCACCTGCAGAACCTTCCCACACACTTCAATACAAGCAGCTGTTTAGCTTCCCATCACTTTCCCATCACATACAAGTTTGATCACCTGAATCCCTGAGTTCCTTGATGCAAGCAATCACTCTATCTTCTGTCCTCAATCACTCTCCAAATACGACCTACCTATCTCGAATTCAGAGAAGACAAATATTAATAATGCTGCTCACTTCTATGATAAAGTTTCAGTCGTCAGATTGTTGTTTAGATTTTCTCCGGAGAGATGATATAATTCTCTTTTTATGTAACTAAGGGGCAGCACAGGGGCGAATCTGGTAGAGCCGCTGCCTCACGGCACCAGAGACCCGGGCTCGATCCTGACCTTGGTGCTGTCTGAGTGGGCCTTCTCCCTGTGACCACGTGGGCTTCCTCTGGGTGCTCCGGTTTCCTCCCACATCCCAAAGACGTGTGGGTTTGTAGGTCAATCGCCCCGAGTGTGTAGGGAGTGGATGAGAAAATTGGTCTAACATTGAACTAATGTGAACAAATGATCAATTGACGATGTAGACTCAATGGGCTGAAGGGCCAGTTTCCATGCTGTATCTCTAAAGAAAAACTAAAGCATTGTTTGATAATGAATGAATGAATGAATGAATGAATGAATGAATGAATGAATGAATGAATGAACGAATGAATGAATGAATAGGTTTATTGGCCAAGTATGTGCATATACAAGGAATGTAATCATCTTCCAGATAATATTATATTTATTTTGTGGGGAGATAGCATTATTTAAACCTTAATTCTGTTACATATATTGTTACATGTGATTTGGAGAAGGATTTCGACCGGAAACATCACCTATCCATGTTCTCCAGGGATGCTGCCTGACCCCGTTCAGTTACTCCAGCACTTTGTGAATTTTTTTGTAAACCAGCATCTGCAGTTTCTTGTTTCTGCAATAAAATTTGATTATTGAAAGAAAATTTAATTTATCTTGGGGCATTAAAAATAAACTGCTGGCGGAATTCAATGGGTCAAGCAACATTCGTGGAGTCGAGTGATGGTCTAAGTTTTGGTTGAGATCATGTGTCAAGACACTTATTTTTGAAATATTTTTGTACATTTAAAATTTGAATAAAATACAAATAGTGAATGGTCTGGATAGAATGGATGTGGTGAGGATGTTTCCACAAGTGGGAGTGTCTAGTACCAGAGGCCATTGCCTCAGAATTAAAGGACGTACATTTTGAAAGGAGATGAGGAGGAATTTCTTTAGTCAGAGGGTGGTGAATCTGTGGATTTGTTTTGCCACAGAAGGCTGTGGGGGCCAAGTCAATAGATATTTTTAAATCTGGAGATTGATAGGTTCTTGATTAGTACGAGTATCAAGGGCTACGGGGAGAAGTCAGGAGAATGGGGTTGAGAGGGAAAGATAGATCAGCCATGATTGAATGGTGGAGTAGACTTGATGGGTCAAATGGCCTAATTCTACTCCTATAACATGAGACCCGGGTTCAATCCCGACTGCGGGTGCTGTCTGTACGGAGTTTGTACGTTCTCCCTGTGAGTTTTCTTCGGGTGCTCCGGTTTCCTCTCACACCATGTCAGAGGTTGTGGAGAGAAGGCAGGAGAATGGGGTGAGGAGGAGATAGATCAATCGTGATTGAATGGCAGAGTAGACCTGATGGGCCGATTGGCCCAATTCTACTCCTATTCCTTATGACCTTATGACTCCAAAGACATACAGGTTCGTAGGTTAATTGGCTTTGGTAAAAATTGTAAATTGTCCCTGGTGTGTGTAGGAATTGGTTAGTATACGGGGATTGCTGGTGGGCGCGGACTTGGTGGGCCTAAGGGCCTGTTTCAATGCTGTATCTCTGCACTAAACTAAACGAAATAAACATAGAATGGAAGAATAAACATTTTACATACGTGTTTTATTTAATCATTGCCACAGCTTGGTTCTGGAAAAATTGGGCCTTCACATAATGCCAGTGCTAGATAACTAACAGTGCAATGAGCTCTCTGCCATATTACAACCAGCTGTTCCAACATCAGTCCCAAACCTTAACATCATCTATCACTTGCCTCACAGCAAGGTGCCTTTCAGGCACACTGCCATCATTCAGAAGGCAGTGACCCAAGATGTCAGGAGACCAAGGATTTATAGATCATTTGGCGTGAGACAAAGTGACGTAAAGTATTTTTAAAAAACCAAAGGTGGTCTGGTTTATCTGCAACCCAGCAACAGTTAATGTCCTGCTAGGAAAAACATGCATTCATTCAACCGAAAGGCACATCTTGGCTGAAACAATCGTACCATTTTTAGACAAATGCAAACAAAGTGAAAGATTATTTAAGATATGTCAGAAGAGAATTTTGTACAGGCCTACTGCCGATATTCCGGCAACTGCTGGTCCACCTCCCCCTTTAATCCAGACAAAATCGCCCCCAGAAGTCACCCTGAGAAGGTGGTGACTAGACTGGGTGAAGCGGCTGATCTCTACCTCATCAGAATTTCCATGCCGATTGGCGGGTCCAATTTGGGCCTTGCGACCAGGGCTCTGGAACTATGGCCCGGCTGGAGCCGGCAGATCCGTTCCCATAGCCGACCTCTGCGGCCGACTTTGCGGGCCGGTATATCGGCAACCCCCCCCTCCCCCCCCCCCCCCCCCAAGGCCGTGGCCTCAACTGCTCGGGCAAAACGGATAATCCAGAAAAGTACTGGAACCAAGGGTGATGGAAAATCAGTGGTGCACCTGTACTAATTTTGCATTACTCAGAGCACAGCGGAATCACAGTTTTAGTCCTTTAACTAGACCAAGTGGACCCATTGGGCCCAAACCTCTCCTGCATTGGTGCAGCACCCTCTCCCCCCCCCTCCCCCTCCTCCCCCCCCCTCTCCCCACCCTCCCCCCTCTCCCCCCTCCCCCCCTCCCCCCTCCCCTCCCCCTCCCTCCCCTCCCCTTCCCCTCCCCCTCCCCCCACTCCATCCCCCTCAACCCCTCTTATCCTCCCCCTCCCTCCCCCCTCCCCCCTCTCCCCCTCCCCCCTCCCCCCCTCCCCCCTCCCCTCCCCCTCCCTCCCCTCCCCTTCCCCTCCCCCCACTCCATCCCCCTCAACCCCTCTTATCCTCCCCCTCCCTCCCCCCTCCCTCCATGGAGATAGATTTAAACTTTAAAATGTGAATAACTTTAAAAATATAACACCGATTTCAATGAAACTTCTTCCATTAGCACCAAAGGAACGACGGTGAGTAAGGTGGGCCTAAAATTATCGCGCTATCGTGTACCATTTTGGCTGTAGTTCAGAAACAAACAAACAAACAAACGAGAGTTTTAGTATATAGATAGTTATTTTCCCATGGAAAGTAGATGGAGATATTATCTTGCTTATGTTGCTTAGGGTGGCACAGTTTATATGATTGTGGGTTGGCAACAGTTTAAGAATATTTTTTTTGTGATATATTTAGGCAGACAAAGAGGAATTGAAATTCATGAGATAGTCTTGAGCGACGGGTCATAGAGTCATAGAGTGATCCAGCGTGGAAAAAGGCCCTTCAGCCCAACTTGCCCACACCGGCCAACATGTCCCAGCTACACAAGTGCCACCTGCCTGCGTTTGGTCCATATCCCTCCAAACCTGACCTATCCATGCACCTGTCTAACTGTTTCTTAAACATTGGGATAGTCCCAGCCTCAACTACTTCCTCTGGCAGCTTGTTCCATACATCCACCACCCTTTGTGTGAAAACGTCACCCCTCAGATTCTTATTAAATCTTTTCCCCATCACCATTAACCTATGTCCTCTGGTCCTCGATTTACCTAGTCTTGACAAGAAACTCTGTGCATCTACCCGGTCTGTTCCTCTCATGATTTTGTATACCTCTAAAGAGGGGCCTGCAACAACTGGGAACTTTAAGGCCCAGTTAACTTTGAGACATTTTCAATAACTTTAGACTTGAATCATAGAAAATAGTGCACAGGTTAAATATTAGCTGAACAAACAATAAAATAGCACTAGTAGAAACAAAGAACTGCAGATGATAGTTTATGCCAAAGATAGACACAAAGTACTGGAATAATTCAGCAGTCAGGCAGCATGTCTGGAGAAAGATGGTTGACATTTTGGATTGGGAACCTTCTTCATAGCTTGGGTGCGCTGTCCCTCATCGTCAGAGCGCATGTATGACGGCGTTGGTGATCTCTGGCTTGTCCCAGCAGCCTAGTCCTGGTCTCTGAAGGAGAAGGTCCAGGCCCGAAATGTCACCCATCCTTTTTCTCTGGAGATGCTGCCTGGCCCGCTGAGTTAACAAAGTAGTACATTTTACTGTGATGAGCACTGAGACCTCACAATCCGTCAAAGACGTGGTGAGATATCCAAGAATACAGTACAAATTACAGACTAATATCATTATTAACCAGCAGACAAAGTGGTTGGGTTACTTTCCTGAGGCACGGTGGTGCAGCTGGTAGAGCTGCTGCCTCACAGCGGCAGAGACCCGGGTTCAATACTGGCCTCGGGTGCTGTTTATGTGGAGTTTGCACATTCTCCCTGTGCAATGTGCATGGGTTTCCCCTGGGTGTTTAGTTTATTATTGTCACGTGTACTACGGTACTGTGTACAGGTTTTTGTTGCATGCAACCAGTCATTAAAAAGACTATACATGATTACAATCAAGCCGTCCACAGTATACAGATAAAGGGTAAAGCAAAGGGTGCTCCGGTTTCCTCCCACATCCCAAAGACGTGCGGGTTTGTAGGTTAATTGGCCTCCGTAAAATTACCCCTAATGTGTAGGGAGTGGTTGACAAAGTGGGATAACTTTCAACTAGTGTCAAGAGGTGATCGATGGTCAATGTGCACTCAGTGGGCCGAAGGGCCGGTTTCCTTGCAGTTATCAAGTGATATGACAAAGACCAGCTTCAAAGACTATCATTAATGACCCTTCTTCAGACACGTCACCCATTCCTTCTCTCCAGAGATGCTGCCTGTCCCGCTGAGTTACTCCAGCATTTTGTGTCTATCTTCGATTTAAACCAACATCTGCAGTTCTTTCCTACACACTATCATTAATGATATGTTTTCTTTCTGTTCTTTGTCCTATTATTTTTACTTTTAGTCTTTTTTTCATGACTGACACGATGGTTTCAGTACTGTTGCAGGATCTGGCACCGATACATACTATATCTAGGACAGATCCAAGTTCTTCAGTATTTTCAGGTTTTCTTGTTTTCAAACCAGCTTCCATCTTTTCTTTAGCTTGCTGCAACTTGTAGCCGGAGACAAGACGTCAAGTATCCCATAAGGCTTTGCGTGGATATGTTGCTGGTGGGAATGAGATGCTGGGAACCACAGTGAATGAAGGACATATGAGCAACACTTGGCTGGCATTAGTTGAGAACAGCCTTACAGCCTTGTGAACTATCCCATTGTAAACCATCTGACTAAGAGCTATCTGGAGGAAATATCTGAGAACTGCCATTCTGTGAGAGAAGCATTTGCTGTGCATAACACAGATAGATAGTTTAGTTTAGAGATACAGCATGGAAGCAGGCCCTTTGGCCCACCGAATCTGCACCGATCAGCGATCACTCATACACCTGTTCTATCCTACACACTAGGGACAATTTACAGAAGCTAATTAACCCGGGTTTGATCCTGACTACGGGTGCTTGTCTGTATGGAGTTTGTATGTTCTCCCCGTGATCTGCGAGAGTTTTCTCTCGATGCTCCGGTTTCCTCCCACACTCCAAAGATGTCCAGGCTTGTAGGTCAATTGGCTTTGATAAATTGTCCCTAGTATGTAGGATAGTGCTAGTGTAAGGGAATCACTGGTCGGCGCGGACTCTGTGGGCCGAAGGGCCTGTTTCTATGCTGTATCTCTAAACTAAAAGAAACTACAAACCCGCACGTCTTTGGAATGTGGGAGAAAACCCATGCAGTCACGGGGAGAAAGTACCAACTCGGTACGGACAGCACCTATAGCCGGGATCAAATCCGGATCTCTGGCGCTGTAAGGCAGCAACTCTCTCTGCAGCTCCACTGTGCCGCCCACTCGAATAATTAAGGAACCAGATGGTTAAGGTAATTGTGGAGTGGTACCAGCAGAAATAGGATGTAGATACATAGACAATAGGTGCAGGAGTAGGCCATTCGGCTCTTCGAACCAGCACCACCATTCAGGATGATCATGGCTGATCATCCTAATTCAGTACCCGGTTCCTGCTTTCTTCCCATATCCCTTGATTCCGTTAGCCCTCAGAGCTATATCTAACTCTCTCTAGTAAACATCCAGTGAATTGGCCTCCACTGCTTTCCACTCTGGAATTCTGAAAGGAAGCACATTCATGTATGGAGAGGGGGGAATGGATACATAATGAATGAACCTTTCAGGATCCAGCAATTAGACGTTATCAGAAGAGAAATAGATGCGTCTTGCTCAGTCCTTGAATGAATGGCAGCTTGAATGATTGACTTCAGATTCACGGGAGTCACAGACTGGGTGAATGTCAGAGGAAAGCCTTGAGAAGATTGGAGACAAAACTATTGATAAGAAGGGATATCAGAGACATACGTAGCGACAACCCTGGGATCATAGATCAGCCATGATCACAATGAATGGCTGTGCTCGCTCGATGGGCCAAATGGCCTCCTCCTGCACCTATTTTCTCTGTTTCTATGTAATCATCACAAGAAGAAAAGGACACTGACATTGAAACTCAAGAGAAACCTGCTACCCTGTCAGAGTGAATTAGCCAAATTCATTTTATATGGGGTAGCATTCAAGTCCAAGCCACAAGTCTTGTGATTTAATGGAAGGTAATAAGTTGGAACAGTAGATTAAATGTGAGTTATTGGAAGTCAGTGGCATGCATGCATGTTTAAGTAACTCAAGTGCTAATAAAGATGAAGTTGTACAAAGTTTTGGTTGGGAGTCTTTGTGTCCGTTATGTCAGTGGATACCCTCGGGGGCATTGGGTCAACACATTCATTTGCATCACCTTTTAGCTCAAGATAAATGGCTCCTTTCTGTGCAAGTTTACACAGTGCACATATAGCTACCCGAATCCTTTTATCATTCAACAATCTTGTTCTTTGGCATTAATAGTCCATCATCTTGATTGCACAGACCCCTGTGGAAAGAGAAGCAGTGTTAATGTTTGAAGTCAAAAGCCCTTTGTCAGTTTTAGTACTTTCCCCACATGCTGCCTGGTGAGTTCAGTGTTCACAATGATATTTATTTCAGATTTCCAGTACCAACAGTTCTTTCGAGTTATAGGTAAGAAATTGGTCCTGCTTGGGTCAGTGTCACAGGTCGTCACAGTGGCGCAGCGGTAGTGTTGCTGCCTTACAGTGCCAAACATCTGGCTTCGATCCTGACTACAGGTGCTGTCCATACGGAGTTTGAATGTTCTCCCCGTGACCGCATGGGTTTTCCCTGGATGCTCCGGTTCATCCAACACTCCAAAGACGTACTGGTTTGTAAGTTAATTGGCTTTGGTTAAAATGTTAAATTTTAGGATTGAACTAGTGGACGGGGTGATTACTGGTTGGCGTGGGCTCGGTGGGCTGAAGGGCCGGTTTCTGAGCTGTATCTCTAAAGTCACACTGTAACCACCACTGAGTCACACAGTTATTCCAGCTTTAGCTTCCACCCGACAATTATTGTTGCACATTCACCCTGGCACGTCTCTCTGAGAAGTCCGCTCTGATCTTATTTAGTTTAGTTTAGAGATACAGCACGGAAACAGGTCCTTCGGCCCACTGAGTCCGTACCGACCAGCGATCCCCGCACATACCTGTATGTCTTTGGAGTGTGGGAGGAAACCAAAGATATCGGAGAAAACACGTGCGGTCACGGGGAGAACGTACAAACTCCGTACAGGTAGCACCCGTAGTCGGGATTGAACCCGGGTCTCTGGCGTTGCAAGTGCTGTAAGGCAGCAACTCTACCGCTGCGCCACCGTGCTGCCCTAATTTCTCCAACTTTTTCTTCTGTTAGATTTACCAAGGCACAACAGACGAGTCAAGGCTTATAGTGGAACGGTTCCTGGATGTCTGATTTAGCTGAACATTTCTTTCCAATATAGCTTCAATACAATGGACCAACCTTTGCCTATCAACGATGGTCAATGAGTGTTATCAGTGGCAACCATTTGCTGCAGAGAAACAAAGTGCCGGAGGAACTCAGCAGGTCAGGCCGTATCTGGAGAGGGAAATGGACTGCCAATGTTTTGGGTCAGGACCTTTCCTCTGGACTGAAAGGGTGGAGGGGAGGTAGCCAGTATACCAAGGTGAGGTGGGTGGAGCAAGAACTGGCTTGTATTTCAGTTTAGTTTCATGTCACGTGCACCAAGGTACAGTGAAAAGCTATTTTGTGTGCAAATCAGTCAACGGAAAGACAATACACGATTACAATCTACAGTGTATAGATACATGATAACGGAATAATGTTTAGTGCAAGTTAAAGCCAGTAAATTCCAATCAAGGATATTCCGAGGGTCACTAAAGAGGTAGATAGTAGTTCAGGACTGTTCTCTAGTTGTGGTAGGATGATTCAGTTGCCTGATAACAGCTGGGAAGAAACTGTCCCTGAATCTGGTGATGTGCGTTTTCACACTTCTGTACCTTTTGTGTGATGGGAGAGGGGAGAAGAGGGAGTGGCCAGAATGCGACTCGTCTTTGATTATACTGCTGGCCTTGCCGAGGCAGCGTGAGGTGTAAATGGAGTCAATGGACAGGAAGTTGGTCTGTGTGATGGTCCGGGCTGCGTCCACAATTCGCTGCAATTTCCTGCAGTCTTGGAAGGAGCTGTTTCCAAAATCAATCGATCCGAGTAACGGGGGTGAGGAGGGGGGGGAGGGTGGTGAATGGAGTCAGGTTGGGGAGAGAGGGGTGGTGAAAGCACCTAGATAGTTCCAGATTCCAGTCCCTGCAGTCTCTTGTGTCTTAATATTATAGTGATCCTGCATTTTTTGCACTACATCACCAAATGCATAAGTCAGGCAGCATCTCTGAGACCCGAAACGTCACCCATTTCTTTTCTCCAGAAAATCCCCAGCATTTTGTGTCTATCTTGTTACTTGCGTGACTGCCTCAACTTGTTCTTTGCAACATTGTTTTGTGGTGCCCAAGTATACATCATTCATGTACATTCACGCACTTATTCTTTTCACTAGTTTTAATGGTATTCTATTCACTCCCTTTATGTGGGCTGCTTTTGTGCCTTGGGACCGACAGCTATTTGAGTTAAACTGTTCAGTTTTAAGGGCGAAGAGTTAATAAACCAAACTGGCATGTCAACAATACCGAAGAACCGCCTTGGAGGTGATATCTTGCCAACTATTCTTTGATAAGATGACAGCGGAACTCTTCCACATGACAACTGAAAGCAATTCATTTTCTAATGGTGGTGAACATAATTATACATCAAGCAAAATGACCTAAAATATTAATAAACCTGCCATCATGGTGTCAGGACACAATGTTGCAGATTCCACTCAAATTGCACCTGACAACATTTTCATTGGAAAGAAAAGCAGTTTTTACATCCTAAGCATTTATTTCTCTTAGGTGCAATGTATTCATTGCCATTTGCTGTTATAAATGGTGCTTCTTCTATCACACCAGCAAATTGTAAAGCTGAATTGTTTACTGTATACTGGTGAATGTGTCCAGTACAGTAGCAGGGCAGCACGGTGGTGCAGTGGTTGAGTTGCTGCTTTAGTGCTTACAGACCCGGGTTCGATCCTGACTACGGGTGCTGTCTGTATGGAGTGTGAACGTTCTTCCCGTGACCACGTGGGTTTTCTCCGAGATCTTCGCTTTCCTCCCACACTCCAAAGACCTACAGGTTTGTAGGTTAATTGGCTTGGTATTAATGTAAAGTTGTCCCTAGTGTGTGTAGGAGAGTGTTAATGTCAAGTTAAGTCAAGTCAAGTCAATTTTATTTGTATAGCACATTTAAAACCAACCCGCGTTGACCAAAGTGCTGTACATCAGTTCAGGTACTAAGAACGAACATACAATGGCACACAAACATAACAGCACATACATAAACAGTTCACAGCGTCCCCTCAGAGGGCCTCAAACGCTAGGGAGTAGAAATAGGTTTTGAGCCTGGACTTAAAGGAGTCGATGGAGGGGGCAGTTCTGATGGGGAGAGGGATGCTGTTCCACAGTCTAGGAGCTGCAACCGCAAAAGCGCGGTCACCCCTGAGCTTAAGCCTAGACCACGGCCCCAAGTCGGCCGACCTGAGGGACCTGGAGATAGAGTGGTGGGAGAGATCGTTGGTCAGCACGGACTCGGTGGGCCGATGGGCATGTTTCCGTGCTGTATCTCTAAACTAAATCAAAACCCGTACTGAGTCATTTCTATAGTTGGTTGCAGGGTTCCAACCATAACAATAATTCTTATATTGTAGGGCTAATTTGTATTGACTGTGAGTTAGAAATAATTGTGTGTACTAGTGAACATGTCTAGCTGTTGTGCTGCTTCCGCGATGCAGTTTGTTTGCAAGGCTGGCGAGATACTGTGAGAATAATTGCAGAACAGCCAAGTTGCTGATATTTGTGGAGTATTCCGAGGCCCTCAGGGGCCATTAATTTGATTACTGTATGCCTTTTCCTCCCAGCAGGTGAGAAATAGGAGAAGGAAATCAGAGTTCAATAGATATCTATTAGAGTCAGAGCGTGATACAGTGTAGAAACAGGCCCTTCAGCCCAACTTGCCCACACCAGCCAACATGTCCCATCTACACTAGTCCCACCTGCCTGCGCTTGGTCAATATCCCTCCAAACTTGCCGTTTCCATGTACCTGTCTAACTGTTTCTTAAACTTTGGGATAGTCCCAGCCTCGACTACCTCATCTGGCAGCTTGTTCCATACCACCCCTTGTGTGAAAAAGTTACCCCTCAGATTCCTGTTAAATCTTTTCCCCTTCTCCTTGAACCTGTGTCCTCTGGTCCTTGATTCCCCTACCCTGGGCAAGAGACTTTGTGCATCTCCCCGATCTATTCCTCTCATGATTTTATATACCACTATAAGATCATTCCTCATCCTCCTGTGCTCCAAGGAATAGAGACCTAGCCGACTCAACTTCTCCCTATAGCTCACACCCTCTTGTCCTGGCAACATCCTCGTAAATGTTCGTATTGTCACATTTGGAATCAAACATTACACAGTGAAATTCATTTTGCATGTAATAATGCCGATGCCGTCATGTGTGGCACAGAGGCTGTGGAGGCCAAGTCAGTGGATATTTTAAAGGCAGAGATAGATTCCTGATTATTACAGATGTCAGAGGTTATGGGGAGAAGGCAGGAGAATGGGGTTAGGAGGGAGAGATAGATCAGCCATGATTGAATGGCGGAGTAGACTTGATGGACCGAATGGCCTAATTCTACTCCTATTCCTTATGACCTTATGGTACCATTTTATTTCGTTCAGAGTCCTGATTCCCACGTGTTTGTTCTACGGGAGCGGCTCCCGATCCCCTCCAGTGCCCATGACCGCCGTCCCTCTCTTCTCGTCGGCCATCTTGTGTCCCGGGGGTCGACCTCCTTCAGCCTACCTAAAGGCGCTGGAGGCATTACCCCGGTTCACCCTCCTACCGGCCCTCGCTTCACACTTCCGATGTCGGCAGCGACTCCATTCCACGTCCGACGAACCTTCGGGGGGGTGGGAGGAGGTTTCTGCATCCGAGGATCCTCCAGGTGAGTTTGGCTTCACGACAAAGCCACCAAGTGCATTTGGCCACCTCAGCAGTGAAGCACTGTGGGAAAAACTTCAAGAAAATACTCAGCTGTCAAAATCCAATTTTAATGTTCCAGGCTAATGGGTAGCATCAGGAATTTGAACATTAATATTCATTAACACTTCTATTATCCTTTGAGATAACACTATTAAAGGAGAGATAATTGGTGATGTGGTTTTGATACTTTCTGTCCATTTATGTACTTTCTGTACATTTGGGATACATGGAATGCTGATATTATAGGGTCATCATTTTAATATCTGCACTTCTGTGTGTGCTTGTGTGCTGAAAAGCCTTAAACACGCTGAGTATCACTATCAGTAGGAAGCATAATGAAGAAAATCCTACCAACTTACATTCTGCTGATGAAAATTGAATTATTTTGTGTGATGCCAAGAAATAATTCAATATCCGTTGTATGAGAAAAATTATAGAAAAGTAACCCGACACGGAAATTAGAACGCTGATGACAGGTATTAAGTTGCTATCTTTTTACAGAATAACTTGCCACTTCCTAAGCTGAAATATGCTTTGTTATCCATTTGGCATACGTTTAAATAAGTGTGTTGATAACAGATCCGAATTTGGTTCTCGTTATGTTTCATTTTTGAGTGCAGATGATAAATCCAGTACCACCTGACTTTTGCCCAAATTTGTGCTCCGTTGAATTTAACGTTGAAGTCTTTAAATGAATGTAGAACTCTGGAGACATTATACAAAGAATATTGAACAGGGCGGCACAGTGGTGCAGTGGTGGAGTTGCTGCCTTAAACCCCGGAGACCAGGGTTTGATCCTGACTAAGGCAACTCTGTATGGAGCCTGTACGTTCTCCCTGCGAACTCGTGGGTTTTCTCCAGGTGCTCCAGTTTCCTCCCTCACTCCAAAGATCTACAGGTTTGTAGGTTAATCAGCTTCTGTAAATTTGACTTAATGTGTAGGATAAGACTAGGGTTTAAAGGCAATAGCTGATCGGCGCTGACTGGGTGGGCCAAAGGGCCTGTTTCAACATTGCATCTCTAAACTAAACTAAAGGAATTGTAAAGGTGAGAAGACACTAATGGGGGTTATCTACAGGCCCCCAAACAGTAGCCCGAATATAGGGTGAAAGTTGCAGCAGGACTTAAAACTGGCATGTAACAAAGGTAATGCCACTGTGGTTATGGGGGATTTCAATATACAGGTAGACTGGGAAAATCAGATTGGTTCTGGAGCCCAAGAAAGGGAGTTTGCAGAGTGCCTCCGAGATGGATTCTTAGAGCAGCTTGTACTGGAGCTTATCAGAGAGAAGGCAATTCTGTATTTAGTGTTGTCCAATGAACCAGATTTAATAAGGGAACTCAAGGTAAAGGAACCACTTGGAGGTAGTGACCATAATATGATTAGTTTCAATCTGCAATTTGAGAGGGAGAAGGTTAAATCGGAAGTGTCAGTGTTGCAGTTGAACAAAGGGGACTATGAAGGCATTAGAGAGGAGCTGGCCAAGGTTGACTGGAAAAGGATCCTAGCAGGAATGATGGTGGAACAGCAATGGCAGGAATTTCTGGGCATAATCCGGAAGATGCAGGATCATTTCATTCCAAAGAGGAAGAAAGTTTCTCAGTGGAGTAAGAGGAAACTGTGGCTGACAAGGGAAGTTAGGGATGGAATAAAACTAAAAGAAAAGATGTATAACATAACAAAGAGTAGCGGGAAGCCAGAACAACAGAAGGTACAAAAAGGGCAATATGGGCTGAAAAGGTGAAGTACGAGGGGTAGCTGGCCATGAATATAAAGAAGGACAGTAAAAGCTTCTTTTGGTATGTTAAGAGAAAAAGATTAGTAAAGACAAATGTGGGTCCCTTGAAGGCAGAAACTGGTGAAATTATTAAGGGTAACAAGGAAATGGCAGAAGAGTTGAACAGGTACTTCGGATCTGTCTTCATTAAGGAAGACACAAACAATCTCCCAGATGTACTAGAGAATCGAGGGAGGCAGAGGAACTGAAATAAATTTACATTAGGTGAGAATTAGTATTGGGTACACTGATGGGACTGAAGGATGATAATCCAGGGCCTGATGGTCTGCATTCCAGGGTACTCAAGGAGGTGGCTCTAGAAATCGTGGTGATCATTTTCCAATGTTCAATAGATTCAGGATCGGTTCTTGTGGATTGGAGGGTAGCTAATGTTATCTCACTTTTCATGAAAGGAGCGAGAGAGAAAACAGGGAATTACAGACCAGTTAGCCTGACATCGGTGGTGGGGAAGATGCTGGAGTCAATTATTAAAGATGTATTAACGGCGCATTTGGATAGCAGTAAAAGGATTGGTCCAAGTCAGCATGGATCTCCTGTGGCGTTCTGTGCTGCATCTTGGTGGGAGCCAGCGCTGCCGTCGCAGCTGCGGCTTGCCTGCAGTCCGTCTGTCTTTTGTGTTTTTTGTTGTTTTTGAATGAATTTGTATGAATTGTAGTTTTAATATGGTGTAGTGTTTGTATGTTATGTGGGGGGGAGGGGGTGGGAGGGAACGGGAACTATAAAAAATTCTCTCTCCCGAACGGAGACACGAACTTTGTTTCTGTGTCGTGTCTCCGTTCCCAATGCGGCCTACCACCGGCCATGCACCTGGGACCGGCGGGCTCCACCTACCACCGGCCATGCACCTGGGACCGGCGGGCTCCACCTACCATCGGCCATGCACCTGGGACCACCTGGGGCCCACAGCCCGGACTCACCACCTGCGGCGCTGGCTGATGCTGCGGGAGCGGCTGCGACAAGTCTCCGGAGGCTCCGGCGCGGGCTGCGTGGATGTCGGAAGCCTGCAGGCCCCTGGGTAGGGGCCGACATCGGGAGCACCGGCAGTGGCAGAGGCAGCGTGTTCGCCCGCCCCGAATCGCGGGGCTTGGGTCGGCCCGCCTTAGACCTTTCACCGTCCGGCGTGGCCTGGAGTAGGCCGTGGACCTTTCACCGCCCAGCGGGCGCTCCAATGTCGGGAGCCCCGACGTGGCAAGTTCAACAGCCTAACCGCGGGAGAAGACGGCAGGGGAAGAGAAAAGACATTGTGGCCTTCCATCACAGTGAGGAGGGACTGGAGGAGACTCACTGTGATGGATGTTTCTTTTGTTTGGTGTTAGTGTATGATTGTATTTGTTATTGCATTTTTATTGATTATTCTTATTGGTCTTAGTGTTTCAACTGCGGGTAATGTTTCATTTCACTACACATTTATGTGTATGTGACAAATAAACGACTATTGACTATTGACTATTGGATTTATGAAGGGGAAATCCTGCTTGACTAATCTAGAATTTATTGAGAATGTGACAAGTAAAATGGATGATGGAGACCCAGTGGATGTAGTGTATCTATTCCTTCAGCAAGTCTTTGATAAGGTCCCGCGTGGGAGATTGGTGAGAAAAAATAGAGCACATGGCATTGAGGGTATGGTATTGACATGGATAGAGAATTGGTTGGCAGACAGGAAACAGAGTAGGAATAAACGGGTCCTTTTCAGAATCGCAGGCAGTGGCGAGTGGAGTGCCGCAAGGCTCGGTGTTGGGGCCGCAACTATTTACAATATACATTAATGATTTAGATGATGGAATTAGAAGTAACACTAGCAAGTTTGCAAATGACACAAAGCTGCGTGGCAATGTGAACTGCGAAGAGGATGTTAGGAGGTTGCAGGGTGACTTGGACAGGTTGAGTGAGCGGGCAGATGCATGGCAGATGCAGTATAATGTAGATAAATGTGAGGTTATCCACTTTGGCGGGAAAAACAGGGAGGCAGATTATTATTTCAATGATGTCAGATTAGGTAAAGGGGAAGTGCAATGAGACCTGGGTATCCTTGTAACCAGTCACTGAAAGTAAGCGTGCAAATACAGCAGCCAGTGAAGAAAGCTAATGGCATGTTGGCCTTCATAATGAAAGGATTTGAGTACAGGAGCTTCTGTGGTCCTTCTGCAGTTATGTTACCAGTTACCAAGGTCCTTCTGCAGTTATGTAGGGCCCTGGTGAGACCACATCTGGAGTATTGTGTGCAGTTTTGATCTCCTAATTTGGGGAAGGACATCCTTGCTATTGAGGCAGTGCAGCATAGGTTCACGAGGTTAATCCCTGGGATGGTGGGACTGTCATATAAGGAAAGATTGGAAAGACTGGGCTTGTATTCACTGGAGTTCAGAAGGATGAGAGGGGATCTTATAGAGACGTATAAAATTTTAAAAGCACTGGACAAGCTAGATGCAGGAAAAATGTTCCCAATGTTGAGGGAGTCCAGGACCAGGGGCCACAGTCTAAGAATAAAGGGGAGGCCATTTAAAACTGAGATGAGAACAACACTTTTTCACCCAGAGAGTTGTGAATTTGTGGAATTCTCTGCCACAGAAGGCAGTGGAGGCCAATTCACTGGATGAATTTAAAAGAGAATCAGAACTCTAGGGGCTAGTGGAATCAAGGGATATGGGGAGAAGGCAGGCACAGGTTACTGGTATGTGGATGATCAGCCATGATCACAATGAATGGCGGTGCTGGCTCGAAGGGCCAAATGGCCTCCCCCTGCATCTATTTTCTATGTTTCTATCAGGTATCAGGCCTTCAAGAGTCAAGTCATCGAGTCAGTGATACAGTGCGGAAACAGGTCCTTCGGCTCAACTTGCACACAACGGCCAACATGTCCCAGCTACACTAGTCCCACCTGCCTGCGTTGGTCCATATCCCTCCAAACCTGTCCTATTCTGTCTAACTGTTTCTTAAACATTGGGATAGTCCCAGCCTCAACTACCTCTTCTGGCAGCTTGTTCCATACACCCACCACCCTTTTGTGTAAAAGGTTACCCCTCCGATTCCTATTAAATCTTTTCCCCTTCACCTTGAACCTATGTCCTTTGGTCCTCGATTTCCCCTACTCTGGGCAAGAGATTCTGTGTATCTACCCGATCTATTCCTCTCATGATTTTCTACACCTCAATAAGATCACCCCTCATCCTCCTGCGCTCCATGGAACAGAGACCCAGCCTACTCAACCCCTCCCTATAGCTCAGACCTTCTAGTCCTGGCAACAGCCTCATAAATCTTCTCTGAACCCTTTCAAGCTTGACGAAATCTTTCCTGTAACATGGTGCCCAGAACTGAACACAATACTCTAAATGCGGTCTCCCAACTTCTGTACTCATTGTGCAGTTAATTGACAACAGAACAATTGATTTCATACTTGCAGCAGCAAAACGATAAACACAATGCACATAGATTTTATGATAAGCTCCATCAAGTAGCATTTTAAGCATTTTATTATTCCATAGTATTTCTAGCCTATGGAGCGTCGACAATAATTAAAAATGTGTTTATGGCGTGACTGTATTGCCAAGTGACAATTATTAGAGAGATGAACAACACTCAAACAGACTTGGCTAATTTAATGAATGTGCTAAGGAATGGCAGATGGATTTTAATGTGGATAAATGATGGTAAATGTGTATTGGAACAGAAGATATTAACAAAGCTGCAGAATGCAATGAAATGGATTGTAGTTATTAATAATCAGCTAAAAAAAGTAAGAAAAGTACTTCTAAGGACATTTATTTCCAGACCAAACTTCCATTTTATAAAGCTTTCTACAAAACGACATAGAACACGGAAATGTACAGCATTGGACTAGGCACTTCGGCCCACAATATCTTTACTGAACATGATGGCAAGGTAGACTAATCTCATTTGCCATTCCCTACATGCAGTGCCCTCCATAATGGTTGGGCAAAGACCCATCATTTATTTATTTGCCTCTGTACTCCACAATCTGAGATTTGTAATAAAATAAAAAAATCACATGTGGTTAAAATGCACATTGTCAGGTTTTGGTAAAAGCCATTTTGGTTTCACCATGTAGAAATTACAACTGGGTTTAGAATTTTCCCAGGGAAAAAAATTCTGACTGTCTTCCCTATCGTGGCGCCATGGTGGCACAATGGTAGAGTTACTGCCTTACAGCACCAGAGACCCAGGTTCTATCCTGACTATCGGTGCATGCCTGCACAGAGTTTGTACGTTCTCCCCGTGACCACGTGGATTTCTTCTGAGATCTTCGGTTTCCTCCCACACTCCAAGACGTACGGGTTTGAAGGTTAATTGGCTTGGTATAAATGTAAATTGTCCCTAGGATGGTGTTAATGTGCGGGGATCGCTGGTCAGTGTGGGCTCGGTGGGCTGAAGGGCTTGTTTAGGTGGTGTATCTCTAAATTAATCTATGCCTCTCATAATTTTATATACTTCTATCAGGCCTCCCCCGCAACCTCTGGCGTTTCAGAGAAAACAATCTAATTCCGCCCAACCTCTCCTTGTAGCTAATACCCCTTAATCCAGGTACTGTTGCATTATTAATTATCCAGTTAAAGAACTGAATGTTTTAAAGGTCAAGCTTGTCCTTGGAACTTTACAATGAGGCATCCATTCGTTCCTGCAATCAGCCACATTAAACAAGCCGTTTGATTCAAGAGTCAAGAATCAATATTTTATTATTGGCATATGACAAAATGTCTGTCTATTTCCCTTCACTGATCCATCAACTTCCTCCTGATTACAGCATCCTCAGACACTATGTGATTTTTATTTTTTTATTGTATGATTTCAAATCCCATTTGTTCTTGAATTTGGTTTCAACAGTGGAAATAAATAAATGTTGTCATTAGAGAAGGAGGAGTGTTATAGTCACTGTAGAGAGACACAAAATGCTGGACTCAGCGGGTCAGGCATCATCTCTGGAGAAAAGGAATATGTGATGTTTTGGGTTGAGACCCTTCTTCAGAACCCATTCATTTTCTCCAGAGATGCTGCCTGACACGTTGAGTTACTCCAGCTTTTTGTGTCTATCTTCGGTTTAAACCAGCATCTGCAGGTCCATCCTACACGTGTTATAGTCACTCCCTGGGTAGTTTATCCTGATTTTTTAAATATATACAATTTTGCTTATGTATGCAAATCTTAACAGGTTAGCAGCCTACAAAGACTTTTAAAGGGATTTATTTAGAACTGAGTGTAGATTACTATTTCATTAGAAAACTTGTTTTGCCAGTAAGACATTTGAGATGGCAAAGTTCTTCAAAGCCAGACCTTGTGGGTGAAAGACATCACACTTTGAACAACTTTGGCCACACTTTGAATCAAACATGTAACTGATTCAGAGTTTGTTTAGCTGTTTAATCTTTGCAACCGTTTCAATACAAAAGTCAATCTAGGGTGGCACAGTGGTGCAGCAGTAGAGTTGCTGCCTTACCACCGGGTGGCGCCAGCAATTGTTGTTTATAGTATGTGTTACATGTTTGTTTTTAGTATTCTTTAGATTGTTTTATGTGGGGGGGGGGGGGTGGTTGGGGGAAACCTTTTTTAATCTCTTACCGCACTGTGGCCTAACATCGAAGAGTTGGCAGCCTCTGCTGGAGATTGACTTTGGGAGCTCCAACTGTGGGAGCCTTTAACATTGTGGAGCTCATGGTCCTTAGTTAGAGACCGACTTAGGGAGCTTCAAGCCGCAGGAGTTATGACCGCCCCGAAGCGGGAGCTTCGATCACCCCGACGAAGGAGCTTAGATCGCTGGTTGCGGGAGCTTCGATCGCCCCGTCGGATGGTTCGACTGCCTGAATGCGGGAGAATAAAAAGGGAAGGAGATTCGACTTTATTGCCTTCCATCACAGTGAGGAATGTTGGGAATCTGCCCTGGTGGGTGTTTATGTAAACTTTTATGCAGTTGTGTGGCTTGTTGCTTTTTTTAGTATGGCTGTATGGTAAATCGAAGGTCTTTTTGTACCTTAATTGGTACACGTGACAATAAAAGACCTTTGAACCTTTGAACTTTTACAGCGCCAGAGACCCGCTTTCAATCCTGTACGGGTTCTTGTCTGTACGGAGTTTGTACGCTCTCCCTGTGACTGCGTGGGTTTTCCCCGGGAGCTCCAGTATCCTCCCAAACTCCAAAGACGTCCAGAATGGCATCTGTAAATTATCCCTCGTGTGTAGGATAGTGCTAGCGTACGGGGTGATCGCTGTTAGGCATGGACTCTGAGGGCTGAAGGGCCTTTTTCCGCGCTGTATCTCTAAAGTCTAAAGAAAATATTGATGGTTTTGGAATTGTTTTTGAATTTGGCAGAAATTACAGTTGTCAGCAGAATTTTGGGATTAATCTATTCTTCAAGAAAGTGTACATTGTTATAACATTTTTGGACATCAGGCCATTTTTGAGATCAAATATTTAGTTATTTTGTGCAAGGAATCTACAGTGACGCAGTTAGACTTCTACTAAACCTCTGTGCAAATGGGGCTCCAGATTTACCTTGACCTCTTTGCTGTGTTTGATTTGATTTTCTAACATGTGACTAAGCAACACTAAAACTGCCAGTGCTAACTTGTGGGAGCTGGTTCAAGAAATATTCCAGCAGTGAATTATATCCAGCATTTTGTTGACAGACTTCCTGTCATTCCATCTGCTTCGGTTCTGTTGGCAGACATCTACTGAATGTTGAGTTTTACAGAAAAAAAAATGTCGTTGAGATTCACAAATTGGTTTGAATTTCTAATTGTAAAATGTGTGAATTGGAAAGCTCTCTTAATTAGATTTGATTTGATCCCATGGCAGCATTGCATAGACAAGGGACTAACTTTGAGGTTTGTATCTCTCAAGACTGCCTTCACAGTTGAAGCAAATGGCAACTCTACCCACACTTGTCTAGTGTTGCTTTCACCACAAGTAGAAATAGTGCAGATGTTGTTCTACACCCTTTCATGGAGGCTGTGATCGTGGAATCGGATGAGAAGTTGGTCATTCATCTGGAGGGAGAGATAGATCAGCCATGATTGAATGGCGGAATAGACTTGATGGGCCGAATGGCCTAATTCTGCTCCTATCACTGATGAACTTATGAAGATCCTCAAATCTTTGTCCTCTTTCCCCCTTATCCACCCAACACACCACAGGATCATATATCAATACCTTGTGCGGTTGGAGGATAAAAAGAGATGTCTTTTATAGATTGCAAACTTTGCAAAATTTACTACATAAAATAAGATGTCCAAACTTCTTGTCTACTTGTCCTTAAACTATAGCCTCAGAACTCCCAACAAATGACTACATGACTCTCGGTTGCAGTTCAGTACGAGAAGATTCATCACAGTAAAAACAATATTGACTCTGCCAGCTTTGTGCCTTCTCCTATTTTAGCTTGTAAGTATTGATGGATGTCATTTTGCCTGGAATCACCGATATCATCAATCACTCTTTTTTCTTTGCACTTCACGTGCTCCATAACCAGATCTCAGTCGAAAAGATTGATTAAAACAACGAGAGATAGGAGTTAGCCATGTGTCCACTCAAACCCGCTTTGCCATTTGCGAAAACAGGCAGATCTTGTTTTGAAGATAGACACAAATTGCTGGAGTAACCAGTGTTGCAGTGCTAATTGTTTAGGTGCCGGAGCTGTCACTGGTGCCGGAGCAGCTGCTGTAAAATTCCCCACTTGTTAAAATTTCCCGCTGTTTATTTTGGGGGTTTTTTACAGAGGTGTCGGAGCGGCGCTGCGGTGAATTCTGGCAGTACTGCACCCCTGGGTATCACAAAAAGCTGGAGTGATTCAGCGGGTCAGGCAGCATCTCAGGAGAGAAGGAATGGGTGACGTTTCAGTCTGAAGAAGGGTCTCGACCCAAAACGTCACCCATTCTCTCCAGAGATGCTGCCTGACCCGCTGAGTTACTCCAGCTTTTTGTGATACCTTCGATTTGTACCAGCATCTGCAGTTATTTTCCTACACAACTGCACCCCTGGGAGTAACTCAGCGGGACAGGCAGCATCTCTGGAGAGAAGGAATGGGTGAGGTTTCGGGTCGAGGCCCCCCCCCCCTCAAAACATTGCCCATTCCTCCTCTCTAGAGATACTGCCTGTTTCGCTGAGTTACTCCAGCATTTTGTGTCTATCTTTGAGGTAAACCAACATCTGCAGTTCCTTCCTAAACAGATTTTATTTTGATTGCTTCTGATATGAACGTGAAATTAGCTAACTACTTTGCACATTCTATTTTACCTGCAGCAAATTGTATGAAAAAAACTCAGGAAGAACATGGCAGCACAATGGCGCAGCTGGTAGAGCTGCTGCCTCACAGCACCAGAGACATGGGTTCAATCCTGATCCTGAGTGCTATCTGCGCGGAGTTTGTACGTTCTCCCTGAGCCCCGTGGATTTCATCCGGGTGCTCCGATTCCCTCCCACATCAAAGATCTGTGGGTTTGTAAGTTAATTAGCCTCTGGATATTGTCCCTCGTGTGTAGGGAGTACGTGGAAAAGTGGGATAACATAGAACTAGTGTGAACGGGTGATTGATGGTCGGTGTGGACTCAATGACCCAAAGGACCTGTTTCCATGCTGCATCTATTTACCTCTTAAATAACTAGTGAAGCCATTCACCATCATTCCTGCTCGACCATTCAATAAGATCATGGATGATTTTTTTCTTAACTTCAGAACTGCGTCCTTCCTTGAATCTCTCTGTATCCAATAATCTATTGATTTTGCATGTCCACAATGACTAAATCTTTACACTTTCTTTAAGAGGAGAATTTCAAAGATTTAATATCCTTTAGCGGAAGATGGGTTTTTTTTCTCTTTTGAACAGTCAATTCCTTAAATTTTGGAGTGTGACTACTGCTTCTAGACACATCAGGGAAACTTTTTCAACTTTCTTATACTTCGTCAAGTTCCATACGGATTTTATATGTTTCAGCGAGATCACTTCTCATTCTTCTGCACATGGGCGGCACGGTGGCGCAGTGGTAGAAATGCTGCCTTACAGTGCTTGCAGCACCGGAGACCAGGGTTCGATCCCGACTACAGGTGCTGTCTGAATGGAGATTGTACCTTCTCCCCGTGATCGCGTGGGTTTTCTCCGAGATCTTCGGTTTCCTCCCACACCAAAGACGTACAGGTTTGTAGGTAAATTGGCTTGGTAAATGTAAAAATTGTCCTTGGTTTGTGTAGGATAATGTTGATATGCGGGGATCGCTGGTACGGGTGCTGTCTGTATGGAGTTTTGTACGGATTGAACCTGGGTCTCTGGCGCTGCAAGTGCTGTAAAGAAGCATCTCTACCACTGCCTCACCGTGCCACCCATATTCACAGGAATGAGAAGTGATCTTGCTGAAACATACAAAATCCTTATGGGACTTGAGGAAGTAAAAGAAAGTTGACAAAGATTCCCTGATGTGCCTGGAATGACACTATCCTACATGCACTAGCGACGATTTACACTTATACCAAGCCAATTAACCTGCAAACCTGTACTTCTTTGGAGGGTGGGAGGAATCAGAAGATCTCTGAGAAACCTCACGCAGGTCACGGTGAGAATGGACAAACTCCATACAGACAACACACGTAGTCGGGATCGAATCTTGGTCTCCGGCGCTGCAAGCGTTGAAAGGTAACACCTCTACCGATGCACCCCATTGCCGCCTAATGCAAAATCAAAGCACTTCACTGTACCTAGGAACATGTGACAATAAAGTATCCTTGAATTGAATTGAAACCCCTTCCACACACACTACCCAAGCCATTAATCAATCTGACGAGCTTTCTCGGCCTCCCACGAAAAATGTTGAACTGTAAACAATATTTCAGGTGTGTTCTCAGTGGTGCCCCATATAATTGCATCAAGACATCATTATGCTCATATTCAAATTCACTTGTAATAAAGGCCAACGAATTGTTAGCTTTTCTAATTGCCTCTGTGTCTGAACATTAACGTTCAGTGATTCTCGTACACCAACACTCTGACCCAGTCGAATGGCAATAACCTTTCAATCCGTCATCATTTAAAAAAATATTCTGCTTTGTCTAATTTTTGTCCACAAAGTTGGGTGATCTCATGTTTTTCCACATGATATTCCATCTGCCATATCGTTGCCATTCACTTAGCCTGGGCTATACCTCTCCAACAGGCGGCATGGTGGCGTAGCGGTAGAGCTACTGCCTTACAGCGCCCGAGACCCAGGTTTGATCCTGACTACGGGTGCTGTTCGTACAGAGTCTTTATGTTCTCCCCGTGTCCTATGTGGGTTTTCTCCAATATCTTTTGTTTCAATAGACAATAGACAATAGGTGCAGGAGGAGGCCATTCGGCCCTTCGAGCCAGCACCGCCATTCAATGTGATCATGGCTGATCATTCTCAATCAGTACCCCGTTCTTGCCTTCTCCCCATACCCCCTGACTCCGCTATCCTTAAGAGCTCTATCTAGCTCTCTCTTGAATGCATTCAGAGAATTGGCCTCCACTGCCTTCTGAGGCAGTGAATTCCACAGATTCACAACTCTCTTCCACATAGATTCGGCGAGTGAAACAGTGTGGAAACAGGCCCCTTGGCCCAACCTTCCCATAGTGGCCAACATGTCCCAGCTACACTAGTCCCACCTGCCAGTATTTGGTCCATATCCCTCCAAACCTGTCTTATCCATGTACCTGTCTAAATGTTTCTTAAATGTTGGGATTGTTCCTGCCTCAACTTCCTCTTCTGGCAGCTTGTTCCATCTTCACCTTCTGCTTTATCGCGTGAGGTAAGCGTCGTGGCGGTAAGACTGTGGGTTCTGTTTCCTCGTCAATCTGCAGGTGGGTTTCAGCTGGCAGCTCTCCTAGTTCACCGTCGAACACCTCTGCATAGTGTTCTTCAGCCTTACCCACTCTCTCCTTTACAGACGATGTGTGTACATGGTGAAAACTCATCATTCACTGTGATCAAGTTCATTCGCCGACCGGCTTTGCTCCCTAGCAGCGGCGTGGTCATCACTGACCACGATGAACTCAACAGCATTTTTGCGATTTGTCCTGGGGTTGAGCGGCTTAACCCGGCAAACTCCTCCCGCGACCATTGTCGTCTAATTCCACATCATGAGCTTCTTTTGACATGGGGCACGTGTGTGGTCTACGCCGTGGAAATATCCGCGTGGCAAGATGTTCACGCTCGCTCCGCTGTCCACTTGGAAGCCGACCTGCTTCCCATTGACAAGCATCGATGCGTAGACATCATCTCTAGGCTGCACAATGGTAATTGTGGGCGTGATATTATCGATGAACTCAGTGCTTGTGTCACTGCCAGCCTGGTCGTCCACTTTGTCCACGTTCCTCTTTCTGCACACTTTGGCACAGTGGTTGCGACCGCCGCAAGCCTTACACGTGTGTCCGTAGGCTGGACGCTGCTGTTTGTCCATTGCATGCTCCTTGCCACAATGCTTGCACGCTTTCGCGTCCTGATTGTGCTGGCCTTGGCTTTTCTTTGGCTTAGCCCAGCTGCTTTGCTTGTGTGGATGGTGCACAGCAGCGCCTCTCTTGCCGCTCACTCGGCTGTCTGATTTTGTAGACGGTTGCAGCAGACTTGCTACTCCCACCATCGGTGAAAGCTTGGAGATGTGACTCAACAATCTCTGCAATCTTGCAGCTGTCGATACAGCCGCTGAGAGTGAGCCTCCTCTCTTGCAGCAAACGCTTCCTCGTCTGCGTGTCGCTAATGCCAAGCACGACCTTGTCACGGAGCAAGCTGTCCGTCATGAACTGGCAGAAATTACAGGACTTCACTAGTGTTCTCAGGCTAGTGAGAAACGATTCAAAGTTCTCACCTGCTTCTTGGTGTCTCTTGTTGAAGAGGTGCCGCTCATAAGTCACACTCCTCTCTCGAACACGAGAATGATCTCAGCCAGTTCATGGCTCTCCTCATCGCTGGCGAACACAGAACTGTTGTAAATCTCAAGTCCTGACGGGCCAATTGTATGGAGAAACAATGTGGTCTGGTAGGCTGAAGTTTGCCTGCCTAGCTGTGCGACCACGCTGTAGTTTGTCCACATCTGCCACCATGTTTTCCACCCCTCAATCACCCCGCGATTGACTGTTAATGTGGTTGACGGTGGTGGTATACCGCTCACGGGAGGCGGTCCGGCAGCGTGCTGTGGAGTGCGACCGGTTGCTAACTGCGTAGGCTGCTGGTTGCTCCTCCCCTCGGCCCTAGCACTTGTCTCAGCGTGCAGCTGAACGGTCGACTGCCCTTCCCCTAGCATCATCATGTCGTTTTGCGGCTGGAATTACCCTTTCGTTCCTTGAATCCTGCTCCCACACCTATCCCTCAGCGCTTGACAATTGCACTAGTCCTTAGCCGCCAACTGTCCTAGCCGGGACTTTCAGGTCACGGCAGCAAAAACGATTTTCTAAGGCACCACCACTGCCACCATGTTTGGAGACATGTTTCCAAGAAGTAACTCCCTCCTATGCACATGCACACGTGTGGACTTTATTAAGTCGTTCAACCTATTGTAGCATACATTACATGCACATAACATATCATAACAAAGAGAGAGACTTAGAGGGGGAAGGGGGGAAGGGATAGCAGGCAGTGAAGAAAGCTAATGGCATGTTGGCCTTCATTGTGAGAGGATTTGAGTTTAGGGGCAAGGAGATCATACTGCAGTTGTACAGGGCCCTGGTGAGTCTGCACCTGGAGTAGTGTGTGCAGTTTTGGTCTCCTAATTTGAGGAAGGACATTATTGCTATTGAGGGAGTGCAGCGTAGGTTCACCAGGTTAATTCCCGGGATGGCGGGACTGACATATGATGAAAGAATGGGTCGACTGGGCTTGTATTCACTGGAATTTAGAAGGATGAGAGGGGAACTTATAGAAACATATAAAATTCTCAAAGGATTGAACAGACTAGATGCAGGAAAAAGTTCCCGATAATCGTGGAGTCCAGAACCAGGGGTCATGGTTTGAGTAAGGGGTAGGCCATTTAGGACTGAGATGAGGAAAAACCTTTTCACCCAGAGAGTTGTGAATCTGTGGAATTCTCTGCCACAGAAGGCAGTGGAGGCCAATTCACTGGATGTTTTCAAGAGAGAGTTGGATTTAACTCTTAGGACTAAAGGAATCAAGGGATATGGGGAAAAAGCAGGAACAGGGTACTGATTTTAGATAATCAGCCATGATCATATTGAATGACTCGAAGGGCCGAATGGCCTACTCCTGCACCTATTTTTCTATGTTTCTATGTTTCTTCATTTACTCAATACTCATTATCTATTTGGGTGCTTATAAACATTAGTGCATGGTGTTTTATATGTTACATTTTTGATTAAAAAACTAAATTAATTCACACTTATTTCAGTCAGCTGGCAATTTCTTCTTTGCAGAATGAAAGCTGATGAAACAGATTTTATAATGTGTTTTTTTTAGTTCATTCCAGTGCGTTGTATATCTCAGAGCTAATAACTACTTTCAGTGGGTCAACAAGTGTATTTCATTTGGTCTCGACCCGAAACGACACCTATTCCTTTTCTGCAGAGATGCTGCCTGACCCGCTGAGTTACTCCAGCATTTTGTGTCTAACCAGGGATAAGGTTTGGGATACAAGGTTGTCTCACAAATCGGGAATGTATCACAAGTAGTCTACCTTTTATTCTGTTCAAGAAGGACGCCGGGATCAATCTATGACTTCTGAATGGGTGGTGCCCTGTAATGCTCAACTCTTGAAGTTGTTCAAATGTCACATCAACGTTGAGATATGGTCCTCTGTAAAGTCGGTCAAATACGTGCTCAAATACACCTTGAAGGGGAGTGAGTAAGCAGTTTTTGGAGATAACAGGGATGACAAAATTGCACAGTACTTTACTGGCAGATACATTGGTCCGTCAGAAGCAGTGGGATTAAGATTCTTGGATTTCCAACTCATGAGAGACGCCCCGCTGTCATTCGACTCCAGGTACATCTACCACAAGAACAACAAGTCGTCATCAGAGTCGATGCTGGTCGGCTGGTGAGAAATGAGGTTATCACAAGAACAACTTTAACTGAATTCGTGGAATTGTGTTCTCGAGTTTGCAAGAACACTGTACTACGCTGATGTACCCTGATTTTATACATGGAACAATAAGAAATGGCAAAGAAGGAAGTTTGGAAAGATAGTGAAAGATCTTCCAGGTATTTTTGAAGCCAACGTTCTGGGACGAGTGTATACCGTTTCTGCAAGATGTGACCTCTACTACTTGAGATGTGACCTCTACTACTTGAGACTGCTTCTCCATCACGTAAAAGGGCCAGTATCCTTCGATTCATCGAGGATGCATGACGGACATATTCTTCCTTCCTTCAAAGACGTCTGCATAGAAAGAGGTTTGTTGCAAACTGACGACCATTGGCAACAGACGATGGAAGATGCTGAACGGACAAGACTCCCCGAAGCAATGAGGGATTTGTTTGTTTTGCTGACGATTGCTGAGATCAACTCTTCTCGACAATTATGGGATCGCTTCAAGAATTCAATGTCTGAAGATTACCTTCAAAGAGAACGGAGAACAATCGATGATCCAAATATCATGATTGATGAGAGTCATCGTGATCAGGCTCTGTTGTATATTCAAAACAAGCTTGTGAATTACAACAAGACACTGGGATACTTTCATGTGCCACTACCAAGACATGGAAGGATGAACCTTGATGGTGACAACCCAGAATTGCTGAGTGAACTGCAGTACAATAGACCTGAACAACAGTAATTTGTTGAAGAGAAGGAGCCTCTGCTGAATGCTGAGCAAAGAGCAGTGTGTGACCATGTGTGCAGCTGCTTGGAAAGGAATGTTCCTTCAATGTTTTTCATTGATACACCAGCAGGAATGGGCAAAACAACTCTCACCAATTTGATCCTCTCCAAAGTTCGAGGTCAAGTTGATGTTGCTTTTGCTGTAGCATCCTGTGGTATAGCAGCTACATTGATGCCTGGTGGAAGAACTGCACATTCTCGATTCAAGTTACCCATCGAAGTGACTGATAATACAATGTGCAACATTGAGAAGAACTCCAACATGGTTCATTTGATCAGGAGTGTGAGACTGATTGTTCGGGGTGAGTGCCCGATGATTAGGAGGGAGAGCTTTGAAGCGGTGGACAGAACTCTTCGAGATCTATGCAAAAAGAACCATGAGCCTTTTGGCGGCATTCTTACCTTTTGTTGTGGCGATTTTCGACAACTTCCTGTTGTGAAAAGGGGAAATGATGCTGATGTTGAAAATTCCTGCATCAAGAAATCCTATTAACGTTCAAATTGTTATATTTTGTTATTCACAATTTAAACATTAATAAATCCCCTTTCCACTTGCTGTGCCCGTCAGCCGCCCATGCGCAGTATTACCTCCATGTTCCACGTCACCATGGAAACCCGACGGGCGGGAATGGCGGCGCCGCCAGAGAGCCCCTAAGAATGGAGGGGGGGAGATAAGGGGGGATGGAGTGGGTGACTGGGGTGTGGGAGGGGAAGGGGGGAGTGGGTGGGGAAGAAGAGGGGTTGAGGGGATGGAGTGAGGGAGGGGAGGGGAGGGTGCTAGACCAATGCAGAAAAAAAAACCATTTTAAAGAAAAATCACGATTTTCATTGAGATTTAAAAAAAAAAATTATTTTAAAGAAAAAAGTGCGATTCCCCCCCCCCCCCCCCCAACATCACAATGGCAACCCAATGAGTTGTGGGCCCAACGGGTCCACTTGGTCTAGTTTTATTTTAAAAATAATTCTAACAAAGGATTTTTTCAATTAATGAAGACAAATTTTGCAAGGTTACTAAATGAAACTGTTATAGAAGTTTTTGAGTTTTTTCTTTGAGTCCCTTGTACTACTAATGAAATCATCTGAAAATTATTAAAGCAATGAATTAAAATTAAATATGTTTAATAACTAATGCTATTACAAGAATATATATTCTTAGTGGCACGGTGGCACGATGGCAGATGGCACATTGGCGCAGCGGTAGAGTTGCTGCCTTACAGCGCTTACACTGCCAGAGACCTGGGTTCGATCCCGACCACGGGTGCTGTCTGTATGAAGCAAGTACATTCTCCCCATGACCGCATGGGCTTTCTCCGAGATATTTAGTTTCCTCCCACACTCCAAAGACGTACAGGTTTGTAGATGAATTGTCTTGATATAAATGTAAATTGTCCATAGTGTGTGTAGGATAGTGTTAATGTGCGGGGATCGCTGGTCGGTGCAGACTCGGTGGGCTGAAGGCCCTCTTTCCGTGCTGTATCTCTAAATTGAAAATTAAAATGGATTTAGATTGTTTTAGCTACAAGTGGTCTATTATATTAACTATATGGGATCATTCGCTGGTGCTTTTTATTCTAAATAGCAAACACACATGTTTTTATTATTTTATTACACGTTGTATTCTTGGACAATGCATTCCTCCTAAGATGTAGTTCTTAAAACTGGACAATATACTTTAAATGGGATCTAAACAGAGTCGCGTAGAACTGTAAAATGACATCCCAACCCTCTTGAGGGTTGCTTTAGAGTTGGTTGAGAGTACATTGCTTTAGTTTAACAAAAACAAGACGGAAGCCATAAATTTAAATCTTCAAGTGTAATTTAGACAAAGGCCTCGTCTGGTAATAGCGTGAAAAAGGATGTGAAGGTTTCGTGAAATCTATCTCTGATCATTTGTCCCCGTGTTCAAATAAATGCTATAAAAGGTGGAAAAAAGTATCAACAAAACAATAGTCATTTACCACCCCCAGGGTGGGGGACTCAAGAATCAGAAGACATAGGTTTAAGGTGAGAGGAAAATGTTTTAATAGGAACCTGAAGGGCAACTTTTTCATATAGAGTGTGGTGGGTATATATGAATGAGCTGCCAGAGGAGGTAGTTGAGGCAGATACTACAAGATAATTTAAGACATTTAGACAGGTACATGGATAGAAAAAGTGTTGGGGGATATGGGCCAATTTACAGGCAGGTTGAACTAGCATTAATGAGACATTTTGTCGGAATGGGCATATTGTGCTGAAGGGCCTGTTTCAGTATGTATGACTATGATTCTAATATACAAATGATACAATAGTCCTATCAACTTGTTTTTTAACTTAGTTTTTTTTTAAACATATAGTATTAATGAACCAAAGCATGTATCTGTGCTTACAGTAAAAACAAACTGCTGGAGGAACTCAACAGGTCAGGCAGCATCTGTGGAGGGAAAAGGACAGATGTTTCGTTGGGTCGGGATCCTTCTTCAGACTGAGAAATTGTGCTTACAGTAGGTAATACCATATATCCCATGTCCAACTTTGTCAGAAAATTGCTGGAGGTAGGAGCTGATGACATGGAAAATAAGGAAAATGAGGCATCTGGGAATTGAGAAAACAGAGCAACAAATAATGATTAGGAAAAACCGCGTTGAAAATCTGAGAAAGTTTAATTTAGTTTAGTTTAGTGTTGTGTATAAGAATATGATATGCATATTGAATGACTTACGCAATTGTACGCATGCGCGGGGAGACTCGATGGCGATAACATGACAACAGCACGTTTAAATACTTGTGTGTTCCGAGTTTTATTCTGAGTCCGATTCCAGCACAAATACATAACAATTTGGCGACGAAGATGGGATTCCTCTAACAGGAATCGAACTCAATTTGAAGCTTTTCTCACAACCGGACATGAAGTTAATGACGCGTTGTGTATTTGGAAACTTCGCCGCAAATTTTGGACTGGAATCATGGAACGTCACTCCATCGATGCAACCTCGTACCGAGGGCGGCACGGTGGCGCAGCGGTAGAGTTGCTGCCTTACAGCGAATGCAGCACCAGAGACCCGGGTTCGATCCTGACTACGGGCACTGTCTGTACGGAGTTTGCACGTTCTCCCCGTGACCTGCGTGGGTTTTCTCCGAGATCTTCGGTTTCCTCCCACACTCCAAAGACGTGCAGGTTTGTAGGTTAATTGGCTGGGCAAATGTAAAAAACAAATTGTCCCTAGTGTGTGTAGGATAGAGTTAATGTGTGGGGATCGCTGGGCGGCGTGGACCCGGTGGGCCGAAGGGCCTGTTTCCGCGCTGTATCTTTAAATCTAAATCTCAACCTACCGTACAAGCAGTACTGTAGCCATGCAGCGCAGCTCATCGAATCAGCCTATAGCCAGCAGAACCAATCGTGTTCGCTTGCCAGTAACGTGCTAAGCCACCAGAACTATACGCGACACTGCCAGTGAATTGGCAGAGCATGAGAATTATTGAGTTTCCAGTGCCGTGCAGCCCATGGCCCAAGTCCAGCCGCCGCCATCTTGTCACCAGCTACCGCCAGCGACGACGAGAAGCCGAGTATCCGAGTATCCGAGAGCAGACCAGCGCCGGTGATAACGTTAGAATGACACATCGTTAAGCGGTGCAGCCCTGATGTGGTCAACTAGCCCAGCCGTAGGTCTACCGTGTCGCCCAGCCAGTAACATCGCGTAGCCTGAAAGTGAGATGGTGCCAGCAGTAGCATCAGCCAGCAAAGCCAGCCCAGGAGGCCAGCCCGAGAAGTCACCGATTCATCTGAGTCCAGAGACAGTTTGGTCTGCAGTCAAGTTGACCGGTGAATTCATGACCGGTTGTCATGTTATGGTACCTGCAGTCACTGAAAGGAAGCATGCAGGTACAGCAGGCAGTGAAGAAAGCCAATGGAATGTTGGCCTTCATAACAAGAGGAGTTGAGTATAGGAGCAAAGAGGTCCTTCTGCAGTTGTACAGGGCCCTAGTGAGACTGCACCTGGAGTACTGTGTGCAGTTTTGGTCTCCAAATTTGAGGAAGGATATTCTTGCTATTGAGGGCGTGCAGCGTAGGTTTACTAAGTTAATTCCTGGAATGGCGGGACTGTCATATGTTGAAAGACTGGAGCGACTAGGCTTGTATACACTGGAATTTAGAAGAATGAGAGGAGATCTTATCGAAACGTATAAGATTATTAAGGGGTTGGACACGTTAGAGGCAGGAAACATGTTCCCAATGTTGGGGGAGTCCAGAACAAGGGGCCACAGTTTAAGAATAAAGGGTAGGCCATTTAGAACTGAGATGAGGAAAAACTTTTTCAGTCAGAGAGTTGTGAATCTGCGGAATTCTCTGCCTCAGAAGGCAGTGGAGGCCAATTCTCTGAATGCATTAAAGAGAGAGCTAGATAGAGCTCTTAAGGATAGCGGAGTCAGGGGGTATGGGGAGAAGGCAGGAACGGGGTACTGTTTGAGAATGATCAGCCATGATCACATTGAATGGCGGTGCTGGCTCAAAGGGCCGAATGGCCTCCTCCTGCACCTATGTCTATTGTCTAATTCATCGCAGCAAGATCTAGACTTAATGAACACAGTTGGTATTGATCATTGATGAAAATAAATCGATGTGACATATTTTGTGCATGCATGTATATGGCGTGAAATATGATTAGACTAATGTTAGAATTGAGAATATCTCAAAGAAGCTATTAGAACCAAGATTTGGTCCTAAGTTAGTAATTGATCTAATGGTTGAGTTGATCAATTGTGCAGTGTTATATATGAATGAATGTTACGCCAAGTAATTGGTCATATACATATGAAGTGGTGACTGTATTGAGTTACATAGTGTTGTTGTGTAACCGAGTATTAATAGTGTAACCATGGCTAATCCAATCGTTGGGAATGTGCCCCAGTTAGAATCTGGTTATACTTTTGAGGAATGGACTGAAGTCTTAGAGGCTTGGTTCACTTCAAACGATATCACGTCAGAAGAGAAGAAAAGAGCATTGTTCCTTACAGGTTTAGGAAGCAAGGGTTACCACTCCATACATGCATTGCTGCAGCCAGCTATGCCCACAAGTAAAATGTATAAGGAATGTAAGGATGCTTTAATTGATCATTTCTCGCCAAAACGAACTGAAATAGTGCAAAGATATTGATTCTATACCTGCACACAAGCAAATGAAACAATCCCTCAGTTCCTAGCAAAGCTTCGGCAGTTAAGTGATGGGTGTAATTTCAAGGAACTGGAGAATATGCTGAGAGACAGGTTGGTGGTAGGGTGTGCAGATGTTAACATCCAGCGAAAACTGTTGGGTACACCAAAATTAACCTTTGAGAACGTAGTCAATATTGCGACAGCGATGGAGGTTGCCAAACAAGATGTAGAGCAGATCAAGAAGATCGGAAGGCCTCAAGAGGATCCTACCTCCGTCAATCAGCTTCAAAGGAAGGCGTCTGGACTACAGAAGACAAGGAGTCAACAAAGGACACCCAAAGACAAGGGTCACTCCTCTAAGAAATGCTGGAGATGTGGTGGCAGCCACGAGCCAGCGATGTGCAAATTTTGAGATGGTAGGTGCTTCAGGTGCTCTGGAATGGGTCACACCAAGAGTCAGTGTGAGGCTGTTAGAGCCTACCAGCGGAGGAGAGGACAATCTCAGAAAAAAGCAAACCACTTGGAGGGGGCAGCTTCGAATTCATCGGAGGAAACCATGAGCCACTTGGACGATGAATCGATCAACAAGTTGACGAACACTGAACCGTATACAGCCACTTTGATAGTGAACGGCAGTGAGGTACAACTAGAAGTTGACACTGGAAGTCCATGGACTATCGTACCAGAAGAAGTCTTCAGCGAACTCGGTCAAGACCCTAGACTAGATTCCAGTAGCATCAAGCTGAAATCCTACACTGGCGAGAAGGTTGACATCTACGGACAAGCAGCGGTACAGGTACAGCTCGAACCTCACAGCAAGCCAGAAACACTGACCCTAGTGGTAGTAAAGAAAGGTGCAAGCCTAATGGGAAGAGACTGGTTAAGGAAGTACCCTGGATTGTTGTCAAATCTAGCCAGCCAGAACACCGCAGATCAAAGATTAAGTCCACCGAGTAGTATGCACAGTTTGCAAGATGCAATGGACACAGTACTCAACAGACACGCCAAACTGTTTGATAACAGCAACCATGGAGTACTGAAGGGATACCAAGCCAAGGTATATCCACAAGACGAAAACAGTGGAGCATAGTTTTACAAGGCAGCTCCTGTTTCATATGCTGCTAGAAAGCAGATTGATGCCGCATTGGATGACTTGCTGCAGGATGGCATTATCAAGCCTGTGAAGACAGCAGATTTCGCATGCCCGATCATAGCTGTTCCGAAACCAGATGGGAGAATGAGAGTCTGCGGCAACTACAAGCTCACAGCAAATAAGGTGCTGAAAGTTGAACAGTATCCCCTTCCAACTTTGGAGGATCTACTGCAGGAACTAGAAGGAGGAGAAAAGTTCTCTAAACTAGACCTCTCCCATGCCTATCATCAGATAGAGTTAGACCCTGAAGCTCGAAAGCTCACCACAATTAACACACATAAAGGTCTCTTCAGGTATACCAGAATGCCCTTTGGGATATCCAGCGCACCAGCCATGTTCCAGAGAACCATGGAGAGTCTGCTAGCCAATATTCCCATGTGCAAGCCATACCTTGATGATATCATCATCAGCGGAAAGACTGATGAAGAGCACCTCAGCATTGTCGCGCTTGCCGATCCACGAAGTGGACTCTTCATGGAATCATCCGGAGCTCGCCGAGCCTGATAAAGCACTAGAGACAAGCATCAACATGCTCACCGATCTGGACACACGCCCTGTTGATGCACAGGAAGTGAAGAGAGCCACCAAGAAGGACAGAGTTCACTCCAAGGTGAAGAACCACATCATGGAAGGGTGGCCAAGTGCAAGGAATCTTCCAGAAGAAGTAAAGCCCTTTGCCAGCAAGAAAGAAGAGCTGTCAGTTGAGGATGACATAATCCTGTGGGGACCATGAGTGGTCATCCCAGATAATCTGGAGATGAGGACTAGAATCCTTGAAGAACTTCATGGCACGCACCCTGGCATTGTGAAAATGAAGGCATTGGCACGATCATACGTCTGGTGGCCAGGAATCAACAAAGAGTTGGAACAACAAGTGAGAAGTTGTCCAAGCTGTCAGCAGAGTCAGCATAGTCCTGTTGCAGCCCCAATCCATCCATGGGAGTTCCCTGAGAGACCGTGGAGTAGAATTCACTGTGACTATGCCAGCCTCGACAATAAGAATGTGCTGATTGTGGTCGATGCTCACAGCAAATGGATTGAAGCCATGCAGGTGAAACACGCAACAGCAGCAGCAACAGTGATTGCCCTGAGGCGGTTGTTTGCAACTCATGGTTTACCAGAAACGGTGGTCACAGACAACGGTACGCAGTTTGTGGCTGAAGAATTTGCCACGTTCCTCAGCGGCAACAACATCTGTCACTTTCAAACATCACCCAAGCACCCGTCCAGCAACGGACTAGCAGAAAGAGGGGTACAGACGGTGAAAGCAGGTGTGAACAAAGGAAAAGGATCAGACCTGGAACTAAAGATCCAGAAGTTCTTGCTGACGTACCGAGTCACACCTCAAGGAACGATTGGAAAGTCACCCAGTGAACTGATGTTCAGACGAAAGATCCGTACTAAACTTGACAGTCTGCGACCCGATCTCAGCAAAACTGTTCGAAGGAAGCAAGCCTCAATGAAACAGGCAGCAGGTCGAGGAAGCAAGAAGCGAGTCTTTGATGTGAATGATCATGTCATGGTCAAGAACTTTACATCTGATCCCACTTGGCTTTACGGAATGATAGCAGAAGTCATCAATGAAGTCCTGTACAATGTAAAGTTGAGTGAGGGAAGAGTCGTTCGTCGGCATGTCGATCAAATGAGAGCGTACTTGCCAAAAGGTGACGAACACACCAACTTCCAACAAAGTGAAGTGGTTCAACCAAGCGAGGAGCCACTGATAGTGCTGCCAACTCCAACCGTAGGTGTAGATCCTGAAGGCACCCCAGATGATGTAGATCCTGAAAGCACTTCAGAGAGTAACGAACCTGGTATCCACAGTGATAACACAACATCACAACCAGAGCCTGATATTTCAGAACACATGAAAAATTCAACACAGACAGATAGACGCATGTCTAATAGAACTACAAGATCACCTGAAAGATTTGATGATTTTGTTCTTTATAAATGAACCTACATATACACAAAGCAATGTGCCATGTATTTTGTTTGTCACACATTTTAGTTACGATATGCAGGTCTATTGTTTGATATTATGTGACTTTAGACATGGGTATGTGAGTAGTTGATTTAAAGAAAATCCATTGGTAATATTACAGGTTTTGATATATGGTGTTATGAGGAATCTAATTGTAAGACGATTTTCATCATACTATTTGGAGAACAATGTATTGTTCAATTATACACACATTGTGGTTTTAAACATTGCACCTGGGATCGCAGATCACGTTGTTTTGTGAGTTACATTACATTTATTATACATAAGAGAAGAGGAATATTCTCACTAAAGAATATATCCAAGACCGGTTTAAAGTTGTAAACTGAGGTTAGTTGATTTAGTAGGCAACAAGAAGTCACTTGTACAAGCTAAGTTTTGGAAAATAAATTTCATAAGTTTTGGTGTCACAGTGTATGGATTTGTATAAAAGATCATATACAGTGAAGATTAAATTGTGTTACCTGCCTCCAAGTTAAAGGGGGAGGAGTGTTGTGTATAAGAATATGATATGCATATTGAATGACTTACGCGATTGTACGCATGCGCGGGGGAGACTCAAGATGGCGGTAACATGACAACACCGCGTTTAAATACTTGTGTGTTCCAAGTTTTATTATGAGTCCGATTCCAGCACAAATACATAACATTTAGATACAGCACGGAAACAGGCCCTTCGGCCCACCGGATTGCACTGACCAGCGATCCCAGCACATTAACACTATCCTTCACACATTAGGGACAATTTACACTTAAACCAAGTCAATTAGCCTGCAAACCTGTATGTCTTTGGAGTGAGGGAGGAAACCGAAGATCTTGGAGAAAACCCACGTGCTCACGGGGAGAACATACAAACTCTGTACAGACAGCACCCGTAGTCGGGATCGAACCCGGGTCTCTGGTGCTGCAAGCACTTTAAGGCAGCAACTCTACCGTGCCACCCTCAAAGTGTTGAAATGAAATCAGGAGATTTGATGACCTGTCAGGTACAGAAATATAAATAATATTGGAAAGAAACATCGGAGTAAGTTAGGGGAAGAAATGAGAAAGGAAAAATAAGCAAATTAAAATTTACAATTGAACACTTTTGAAAAATTTAGCCAAATTTCAAAACAGAAAGAACGAGACTTTACATTTGCAATTGTCAATTTACAAATCAGAAAGGTTAACTTACAGTTAATAATACTTGTCACAGCACTAAAACGTTGTGGATGTACCTACCTCAACTATCTCTTCTGGGAGCTCGTTCCATACACCCACTACCTTTTATGTAAAAAAAAAATGTTGCCCCTCAGTTTCCTATTTACTCTTTCCCCCCTCATCCTAAACCTATGTTTTCTGGTTCTTGATCGAGGGTGTAGAATGACAACAATATTGCATGCAGCAGTGTGTGTGAAACAGCTACCAGCATGGCGGCACGGTAGAGTTGCTGCCTTACAGCGAATGCAGCGCCGGAGACTCAGGTTCGATCCTGACTACGGGCGCCGTCTGTACGGAGTTTGTACGTGCGTGGGTTTTCTCTGAGATCTTCGGTTTCCTCCCACACTCCAAAGACGTACAGGTATGTAGGTTAATTGGCTGGGCAAATGTAAAAATTGTCCCTAGGGTGTAGGATAGTGTTAATGTGTGGGGATCGCTGGGCGGCGCGGACCCGGTGGGCCGAAGGGCCTGTTTCTGCGCTGTATCTCTAAATCTAAAAAAAATGATTATACGTAAATTTATTCTGGATATCCCCCATCAATAATAACTTTGTTAAATACATTTTACCAACGATGCCTTGGGGGCATTTTTTAACCAAAATTAAAATTAGATTTAGAGTACCATTTTGAATTGCAGCTATGTAGTTAGGCATAGATGTATATCTGAACAATATTTTCTTCCTGAGGATGTGTGGAAAGATGGTCCATCTTTAAGAAGTACAACTTCATCATTATGTTCGTAAATTGAAATAAATGTATTTATTTAATTAAAAAGTAATATAATGTAGCATCTTTTCATACCCTTGACGTGTCCCAGAACATTCACAGCCACTGCATTGCAATATGAGGTGCTATCATGATAGCTATGTTTTTCAAACAAATCTTTGATATGTAAAAATGAGAGCTACATTGCATACACAAAACTGAAGAAGCAAGTAGCTGTTTCACACTCACTGCTGCACGCACAATATTGTTTTTGAAGAAGTATAAAATGAAATGCGGATGACACGAAGCTGGGGGGCAGTGTTAGCTGTGAGGAGGATACTAGGAGGCTGCAAGGTGACTTGGATAGGTTCGGTGAGTGGGGAAATGCATGGCAGATGCAGTATAATATGGATAAATGTGAGGTTATCCACTTTGGTGGCAAGAACAGGAAAGCAGACTATTATCTGAATGGTGGCCGATTAGGAAAAGGGGAGATGCAACGAGACCTGGGTGTCGTGGTACACCAGTCATTGAAAGTAGGCATGCAGGTGCAGCAGGCAGTGAAGAAAGCCAATGGTATGTTAGCATTCATAGCAAAAGGATTTGAGTGTAGGAGCAGGGAAGTTCTACTGCAGTTGTACAGGGCATTGGTGAGACCACACCTGGAGTATTGCGTACAGTTTTGGTCTCCTAATCTGAGGAAAGACATTCTTGCCATAGAGGGAGTACAGAGAAGGTTCACCAGATTGATCCCTGGGATGGCAGGACTTTCATATGAAGAAAGACTGGATAGACTTGGCTTGTACTCGCTGGAATTTAGAAGATTGAGGGGGGATCTTATAGAAACTTACAAAATTCTTAAGGGGTTGGACAGGCTAGATGCAGGAAGATTGTTCCCGATGTTGGGGAAGTCCAGAACAAGGGGTCACAGTTTAAGGATAAGGGGGAAGTCTTTTAGGACCGAGATGAGAACGTTTTTTTTCACACAGAGAGTGGTGAATCTGTGGAATTCTCTGCCACAGAAGGTAGTTGAGGCCAGTTCATTGGCTATATTTAAGAGGGAGTTAGATGTGGCCCTTGTGGCTAAAGGGATCAGGGGGTATGGAGAGAAGGCAGGTACGGGATGCTGAGTTGGATGATCAGCCATGATCATATTGAATGGCGGTGCAGGCTCGAAGGGCCGAATGGCCTACTCCTGCACCTACTTTCTATGTTTCTATGAAATGAACATTTTAAGTTGAGACAAAATCACCAGGACACCAACGAACATGTGTGTTTTGTTGGGAATAATGCTGAGTCTGTTGAATTACATGGGCACAATTGCTTCATCTTAAACATTCATCCCTTAGACCCCAGTGCTAACTTGTTTGTGTGCTCAGGAACTGTTCTGAATTTCATCACTTATAGTTATTGCTCTGGATACAGATACCCCCCTACTGGCACATGTACGACAAATAAATAAACTGATGCAAACTAGGCTTGTGGATGCCACACAACTAGTATTTAGGATTAGGTTTATTCTTGTCTCACATTTTGCAGTCTGACCTCTGGTTCTCAATTCCCCTACTCTGTGTAAAGGTCTCGGTGCATTTACCCTATCTATTCCCCTTATGATCTTATACACCTCTATAAGATCACCCCTCATCCTCCTGCGCTCCAAGGAATAAATTCCTAAGCAGACCTCAATGAATCTGGATCCTGTTCTTTTTATCCCCTTCCACTGGCTGGTTACTGACGTCTGGCACAAGTGGATGGGAATGGTTTATTTATTGATTATGTGGGTTATTACTTGTTATGTGGTTTACTTATTACGTGGCAGATTTAGCTACGTAATGGAATAGGTCGGGTGAACGCACAGAGTCCTTTACCCTGAGTAAGGGAATGGAGAACCAGAGGACATAGGTTTAAGGTGAGGGGGCAAAGATTTAATAGGAATCTGTGGGATAACTTCTGCAAAGGGCGGTGGGTGTATGGGACGAGCTGCCAGAATTGAAACAGGTACGATAACAATGTTTAAAAACATTTGGACAGGCACAGGGATAGGACAGATTCAGAGGGATATGGGCCAAATGCAGGCAGGTGGGACTAGTGTAGATGGGGCATGTTGGTCAACATGGGCAAGTGGGGCTGAAGGGCCTGTTTCCACGCTGGATGTAGACACAAGGAACTGCAGATGCAGGAATCTCGTGTAGGACACAAAGTGCTGGAGTAAACTCAGTGGGTCAGGCAGCAGCTCTGGGGGACATGGATAGGCAATGTTCTGGGTCGGGAACCTGCTTCAGACTACATTCTACATTTGCTGCATTATGTTTCCTGGATGTTTAGGCCGTAGAGCATTTAGCTCCATATGAAGAACTCGCTGGCACTATATCCACATCAATGAACGCATGCAGGTGCACACGAGAAGCCAATTGGCTCTGATAGAAATGAGCTATTTTTAAAAGCATGCCAACAAACAGGGACAATCTGTGCAATTCTGGGAGTGCCAGTTCTAATTTGCAAAACAGGATTTTGTTTTCCACTGAAAAACAGCAGCAGAATCTTGCAATGTTAAGGGACGTGGCAACTTGCTAATCTCACCTGTGAGGGGGCTGGAGAAATGAAGCTCTTCACTGAAGTCAGCATCTTTTCTTGCTTCAGTTTCAGTTTCTGTTTTAGTTCATCGTCATTTATTGTTTATCGTACAGTTTTGGCTTATTGTCACGTGTACTGAGGTACAGTGAAAAGCTTTTGTGGCGTGCTAACCGGTCAGCGGAAAGACAGCACCTGATTACAATCGAGCCGTTCACAGTGTGCAGGTACATCAGTTCAGTTTAGTTTATTGTCACATGTAACGAGGTACAGTGAAAAGCTTTTGTGGCGTGCTAACCAGTCAGTGGAAAGACAACACATGATTACAATCGAGCCGTCTACAGTGTACAGATACAGTACATGATAAGGGAATACCGTTTAGTGCAAGGTAAAGTCTGATCAAAGATAGTCCGAAGGTCCCCGATGAGGTAGATAGTAGTTCAGGACTCCTCTCCATTTGCGGTAGGATGGTTCAGCTGCCTGATAACAGCTGGGGGACATCTTTGTAGTGAAGCATGCTAAAGATAGCGTTTGAAAAAAAAACCCACATCTATAATCTCCTGTAGGGATGATTGCACCAGATGTTTGCACAGACTCTGTTTATGCCTTTACCTCTCCTGTGTTTGCTCCATCAACCTTCAATGCATCACCCTTTGCACACGGTCACAGATGGTCAAGCAAGCCGAGCTGGTTTTACTTATTATGTGGCGATCAGTGATACCGTGCTCATCCCTATCTGAACCATTCCAAATTACGCCAGAAACACATTGACATTGATGGATGGAGTTAAAGGGCAGAAACTGCTTCATATTGCAACATCTCTAATTGATCCATGCTCTTAATTGCTGGAGAGCGCGGGGACGAAAATAAATTGCAGCGTTCACACATCAGCGCGGGTGCATCGCGAGCTACACCACTGTTTTAATCACACACCATTTCCAGGCTCGCTCTTGCATGCCACTGTTCAAATATTTAAGAGCTACGGCTGACCTCTATTCTCCTCCTTCTGGAGGGATCGTGCTGATGCAGCCCTCCTCCTACATTACTACATCAATCTGCCTTACGATCATCTCTCAGGAGAGGGTTGTGAGATGCAGACACTTGCTTGCGTTTAATCATCCCCCTGCATCATCAGACTGCAAGGAGGTCTCTGCGAAACTCTCGCGGTGGAAGGGGAACGCTGCACATTTGCTGACTGGTACCTAATTGTTCTCAACGCAGAAACAAGGAACTGCAGATGCTGGTTTACCAAGGAGAGGCACAAAGTGCTGGAGTAACCCAGCGGGTCAGGCAGCTGAACACTGTGGAAGGCTTGATTGTAACCATGCATTGTCTTTCCGCTGACTGGATAGCACGCAGCAAAAGCTTCTCACTGTACCTCGGTACACGTGACAATAAACTAAACTCATCCCTGGAGAACATGAATAGATGTCTGAGCCTTTTACATCATTTGACATTGATCTTTAAATAGTTTTTCAAAATAAAGCACAGAACACAAAACAGTAACGCACAGGAACAGATCCTTCAGCCCACAATGTCTGTGCTGAATATAATGCCAAGATAAACTCTTATCTGCCTGCACATATTCCACATCTCTACACTCCCTGAATATTCATATGACTATCCAAAACCCTCATAAATGCTACAGTCGTAACCACCTCCACCACCACCCTGGTAGCACATTCCAGGCAGTCACCACTCTCTGTGTAAACAACTTACCCCACACATCTCCTCTATACTTTGCCCCTCTTACTTTAAAGATATAGACAATAGACAATAGGTGCAGGAGTAGGCCATTCGGCCCTTCGAGCCAGCACCGCCATTCACCGTGATCATGGCTGATCATCCACAATCAGTACCCCGTTCCTGCCTTCTCCCCATACCCCTTGACTCCGCTATCATTAAGAGCTCTATCCAACTCTCTCTCGAAAGTATCCAGAGAATTGGCCTCCACTGCCTCCTGAGGCAGAGAATTCCACAGATCCACAACTCTCTGGGTGAAAAAGTTTTTCCTCATCTCCATTCTAAATGGTCTACCCCTTATTCTTAAACTGTGGCCCCTGGTTCGGGACTCCCCCAACATCGGGAACATGTTTCCTGCCTCTATGCCTCTACTCTCTCTCGTCTTCAATATTTTCAGTTTAACCATCTGAAATTAGTTTATCTTGCCATTATGTTCAGCACAGATATTGTGGGCCAAAGGGCCTGTTCCTGTGCTGTACTGTCCATGTTCTATGTTCTATTGTTTAGGGAGGAACTGCAGATGCTGGTTTAAACTGAATATAGACACAAAAAGCTGGAGTAACTCAGCAGGACAGGCAGCATCCCCGGAGAGAAGGAATGGGGGACATTTTGGGTCGAGACCCTTCTTCAAATCCAGTCTGAAGAAGGGTCTCGACCCGAAACGTCACCATTCCTTCTCTCCAGAGATGCTGCTTGTCCCGCTGAGTTACTCCATCTTTTTGTGTCTATCTCCTATGTTCTATGTCTGTTTCAATCCCATCCAGTTCGATCAGTCCCATGTTAAATGCTTCTTATGTGGGTATTAGGCTTTAAAGGTTGTTCTTATAATGTTTGTGGGAGGTTCTTTTAGAAGTTATGCAGCTGGACAAATTTTGCACAACCAAAGCTTTCTCTCTGGGGAAAGGTCCCGACCTGAAACGTCTCCAGTACATTCCCTCCACAGATGCTGCCTGACCCGCAGAGTTCCTCCAGCACTTTGTGTTTTGTTCAAGATTCCAGCACCTGCGGTTTCTTGTTTTGTCTCGACAGTGGGTGGCACGGTGGCTCAGCAGTGGCGGTAGAGTTGCTGCCACCATGTAGCTGGGACATGTTGGCCGGTGCGGGCAAGTTGGGCCAAAGGGCCTGTTTCCACACTGTATCACTCTCTGACTATGACTCTACGCTGAAGCTCACATGCATTTTGGCAATGGGCTGGTAAATTAATTGACTGCATGTTTCCCCAACTGCAGGCGGGTGGCAAGTGAAGGGGTGCACTTGATGGAGATGTGAGAGTGACTGGGTTACAGGGAAATAAAAGGGGAAATGGGATCCAAAGGACTGCCCTGAGAGTTGGCATAGACTTGATGGGCTGAGTAGCCTTCTGTTGTGCAATATTGAATATGTAAGAAGTATGAACAAGCAAATAAACATAGGATAACTGTAACTGGCAATGACAGCAGCATTCATCAGTGTAGAAACAAGGAACTACAGATGCTGGTTTATAAAAGTGACACAATGTGCTGGAGTAACTCAGCGGGTCAGGCAAGCATCTCTGGAGAACATAGACTGGTGATGTTTTAGGTCGGGAGCCTTCTTCAGAATCATTTAGTCCGAACCCCAAACTTCACCTGTTTATGCTTGATTTAGTTTAGTTTAGAGAAACATCGCAGTAACTGGCCCTTCGGCCTACCGAGTCTGCACAGGCCTGCTATCCCCGTTACACTAGCACACACTACGTGCTAGGGAAAATGTACAATTTTTATCTAAGCCAATTAACCTTGAAACCTGTACATCTTTGGGGTGTGGTCTTAAACGGGAGCACCCGGGGAAAACCCATGCGGTCACGAGGGAGAACGTACAAACTCCGTACAGACAACGCCCGTAGTCAGGATGGAACCCAGGTCTCTGGTGCTGTAAGGCAGCAGCTCTACCGCTGCACCACTGTGCCTCCCCTGTGTTCACCAGTGATGCTGCCTGATTCACAGAGTTACTCCAGCAATTTCTATCAACATTCAACTGTGCATTTGCAAGTTAAACATGAGGAATAAAGGATAAAATGGAAGGTAGACACAAAATGCTGGAGTAACTCAGTGGGACAGGCAGCATCTCTGGAGAGAAGGAATGGGTGACGTTTCGGGTCGAGACCCTTTAGATTTAGATTTTTTTAAGATTTTTTTTCTTTAAATTTAGAGATACAGCGCAGAAACAGGCCCTTCTGCCCACCGGGTCCGCGCCGCCCAGCGATCCCCACACATTAGCACAATCCTACATCCACTAGGGACAATTTTTACATTTGCCCAGCCAATTAACCTACAAACCTGTACGTCTTTGGAGTGTGGGAGGAAACCGAAGATCTTGGAGAAAACCCACGCAGGTCACAGGGAGAACGTGCAAACTCCGTACAGACAGCACCCGTAGTCAGGATCGATCCTGAGTCTCCGGCGCTGCATTCGCTGCAAGGCAGCAACTCTACCGCTGTGCCACCGTTCCGCCCCTTCTTTGGTCTTGACCCGAAACGTCACCCATTCCTTCTCTCCAGAGATGTTGCCTGTCCCGCTGAGTTACGCCAGCATTTTGTGTCTACCTTCGATTTAAACCAGCATCTGCAGTTGTTTTCTACACAAAGGATACAATGGATTGGGTAATGTCTTTGTCTTGTCCTCTTGTGGCCACTGGAATATTTTTTTCTACAGCTTGGATGACTTGACGAATTCCTGCCACCCGATTGGCCTTGCCAATTCCACACACATTTTTGGGACGTTGGACAAAAAACAAAATACCTGGGAGAAACCCATGCGGTCGCCGGGAGAGCTTGCAAACCCCACACAGATAGCACCAGAGGTTGGGGTGGAACCCAAATCGCTGAAACTGTGAGGCAGCAGCTGAACTCGTAGGAAGCCTCCAGTAAAGCCTCTACTGGTAAAAAGGGAATCTGAAGAAGGGTCCCAACCCGAAACATCACCCATCCATGTTTCCCAGGGATGCTGCCTAACCTGCTGAGTTCCTCCAGCACTTTGCGTCTTTCCTTGGTAAACCAACATCTGCAGTTCCTTGTATCAACTAGTGAAAAGCCTGCTGGACCTCCACAAGTTCAACCATTTGCCGTTCCACAACAAATGTATGCGTCTCTGACTGTTTGTGCTGCTGCTTCACGATATCTTCACTGTCATATCTGTCCAGGTGTACTGCAAGCTCAGCTATATTTGCTACCAGATTTTGAAATACCATTGTTAATTCTATTCCTTTGTAGCAAGAATCCATTTTCTTCAGTCTGCAGCATTGACCCATGTGAAATTTGATGCTGTTGAGACAGGGATAAGCTTCAGTAACAGTGCTCGTGATTTTCAGCTTTCGATCCATAAGCCAGCTAGGTATGAAAGATTCGGTAATGCAGTGAATTTCAGTGTTGCAACTAACTTGGGGATACTCCAGGGACTATTTCTTCCTCTACATTTTTAGCCGAATGTATTGAACCTTATCTGACAACAATTTAGTCAATTGAAATTTATTTCGAAAGACAAACATAATAGTCAATAGTCAATAGTCAATAGTCGTTTATTTGTTACATACACATAAATGTGTAGTAAAATGAAACATTACCCGCAGTTGAACAATAAGACCAATAAGATTAATCAATAAAAATGCAATAACACATACAATCACAACTAACACCAAACAAAAAGAAACATCCATCACAGTGAGTCTCCTCCAGTCCCTCCTCACTGTGATGGAAGGCCAGAATGTCTTTTTCTCTTCCCTGCCGTCTTGTCCCGCGGTCAGGCTGTTGGAGTTGCCACGTCGGGGCGGTCGGGGCTCCCGATATTGAAGCCCCCGCTGGGCGGTGAAAAAAAATCCCGCGGCCTATTTCAGGCCGCGCCGGATGGTGAAAGGTCCGTGGCGGGCCGACCCAAGCCCCGCGATTCGGGGCGGGCGGACACGTTGCCTCTGCCGCTGCCGGAGCTCCCGATGTCGGCCCCCACCCAGGGGCCTGCGGGCTTCCGACGTCCACGCGGCCCGCGCCGGAGCCTCCGGAGACGAGTCGCAGCCGTTCCCGCAGCATTCGCAGGCAGCCAGCGCCGCAGGTGGTGAGTCCGGACCGCGGGCTCTGCGAACCAGAGCCCCAGGTGGTCCCAGGTGCATGGCCGGTGGTAGGCCGCAACGGGAACGGAGACACGATACAGAACAAAGGTCGCGTCTCCGTTCTGGAGAGAGAATGTTACAGTTACAGTTCCCGTTCCCTCCCACCCCCCCCCCCCCCCCCCCCAAAACATAACATACAACACTACATCATATTAACACTACAATTGAGACAAAAACAACAAAAAACACAAAAGACAGACGGACTGCAGGCAAGCCGCAGCTGCGACGGCATAGGGTCCGATGCTATTGTGTACAATGTGGTATGGTGATGTTAATAAATACTGGAATGCCATGCACTAAGCATTTTCATCAGATTAGTTAATACCAACTTTTAATTACATCTGTTTCTTTTCCGTTGGGTGACATGAAATACTTAGTTTAGTTTTGTTCAGTTTAGAGACACAGCATGGAAACAGGCTCTTCGGCCCACCGAGTCCGTGCTGATCGGCAATCACCAATACACTAGTTCTATTTTACGCACTAGGGACAATTCACAGAAGCCAATTAACCTGCAAACTTGCACGTCTTTGGAATGTGGGATAAAAACCGAAGCACCCGGAGAAAACCCACGCTGTCACAAGGAGAATGTACAAACACCGTACAGAAGGCACCCATAATCAGGATCGAACCCGGGTCTCTGGCGCTGTAAGGCAGCAATTCTACCGCTGCGCACACCCATTTCTATATTGTAAATGCTGTACTTTGCAATATCCTGTAATCTTTGCTGGTTGATAAATGAAATGTTTTGTATGATGTTGATACTTCAAATAAAGACAGTGGCAGAACAATATATATTTTCTATCTGAAATATAATGTAGAGCCATATAACACACAAACAGGCCCTTTGGCCCACTAATTATGCAATGAACATCAAGAACCCATTTAAGCTGCTACATTAATCTCAGTACCATATCAGGGATATGGGGAAAAAGCAGGAACGGAGTACAGATTTTGGATGATCAGCGATGAACATAATGAATGGCAGAGCTGGCTTGAAGGGCCAGCACCTATTTTTTATGTTTCTGTCTTTCTATTTGCACACAAGGGACAATTTTCTCGAGCCAACTAATCTACCAATCCACGTATCTTTGGAAGGTGAGAGGAAGCCAGAGTACGTGGGAGAAACCCATGTGATCACTGCAGAATTTTAAGAGAATTTCTTTAGTCGGAGAGTGGTGAATCTGTGGAATTCATTGCCACAGAAGGTAGTGGTGGCCAGGTCAATGGATATTTCTATGGCGGAGATTGATACATTCTTGATTAGTACGGGTGTCAGGGGTTATGGGGAGAACGCAGGTGAATGGCGTAGAGAGGGAAAGATAGATCAGCCATGATTGAATGGCTGAGTAGACTTGAGGGGCCGAATGGCCTAATTCTGCTCCTATTTATAATTTATGAACTTTTGAACATTGCTGGTGCCTGAAAATTTATCCACCTTGATGCTCTTCATGAGCCTCAACACTTCTTGCTTCTTAATCTCAACTGCCCTTGCATATTCGTATTCTCCACACTGCTCTCACTGTCCTCCATGTCCTTGGTGAAAGCAGATGCAAAGTACTCGTTTAGTACCTTGCCTACATCCCCAGACTCCAAACACAAATTGACATCTTTATCCTTGATTAGTCCTACCTTCTCCCTGGTTATCCTCTTGGTTTTAATACAGGTATAAAAAGCTTTGGGATTTTCATTCATCCGACATTCATCCGATTTTCATTCATCAGACTCGCCAAATTTCATGGTGACATTTGGCCCTTCTAAATGTCCACTTCAGTTCCTTCCTCCTTTCTTCAAAGGCCCAGTCTGATTCCATATTCTTAAACATTTGCATATAAGAAGATGGAATCACTCTTCCCCCACCACCCCCTCCCATGCCGACCCCTCCCACCGAAATGCCTCCCTCTGGGCTATACATTTACACTCCTCTTCTCTCCTTGCCCGACACCTCTTCTTAAACACACACTACCTTTTTGTTTTTGAACCAAATTTACAACCTCTTTGGTCATCCAAGGTTCCCTTACTTTGCCATCCTTGTACGTCCACCCTACTGGAATCTGCCAGTTATGAACTTCTATCTTTAAAAAGGCTCCCGCAGGTCAGACGTGGACGCCCAACAATACCCAGTGTAACGCTCACGAGGTCCTGCCTCATAACATTGTAGTTTGCCTTACTCTAATTTACTACCTTGACGCAATGTCCAGCCTTCTCCCTGTTCAAAACAATCTTAAAGCTTCTTCGGTGTAAATCAGCATCTGCAGTTCCTTCCTACACATTAAAACTTGTAGAGTTGTGATCCCTCTCCCTGAAATACTCTCCCACTTAAATACTGGTCACCTATCCAAGATCATTCCCCAATACAAGGTCCATTATGTTTGCTTATGTCAGCTGCAACATGGCGGCACAGTGGCACAGCGGTAGAGTTGCTGCCTTACAGCGCCAGAGAACTGGGTTTGATCCTGACTATTTGTACTCTCTCCCTGTGACCGTGTGGGTTTTCTCCGGGTGCTCCGGTTCCCCCCCGCCCCCCCCCCCCCCCGCCCCAACATTCCAAATACTTGCAGGTTTGTAGGTTATATGGTTTCTGTAAACGTAAATTGCTTCTCGTGTGTAGGATAGAACCAGTGCATGGGTAATCGCTGGTTGACGCGGACTCGGTGGGCCAATGGGCCTATCTCAATGCTGCATCTCTAAACGAAACAGAAGACAATTAACCTGCAAACCCACACATCCTTGGAATGTGGGAAGAAACCGGACACATGGAGAACGTGCAAACAGAGAATCTGCACAGACAAGCATCCCGGATCAAGTCAGAATCAAACCCGGATCTCTGGTACTGTAAGGCAGAAACTCTACTGCAGCGCCACCGTGCCGCACTTTAGTTAACTTACTCTGGCCTTTGAGCATCATTTGAGTCGCGAGGTTGAGCTGGGATGTTCAGTGGACTTTTAGCCACTAATTTGACTTCTTAGGAATTTTTGCACCAACACCCAGGGGCCAGGCTAAGGTGGACCCAGAGGTGAATGGATGGAGAGCGAGAGGTGACCGACATTAAACAGCAATACAATTCTACATCTTCTGTGATCAAGTCAGAGTGTATAAAATTTTATCCCCGCTCACTATTTGGTTTAAGAACTGTTTCGGAAGCAGAAGAACGCAAATAAATACATGAGTAAATACAGCCAGAGAAGATATAAGGAAATGCAGATGCTGGAGTCACTCTTCCCACTCTTCCCCCACCACCCCCTCCCATCCTGACCCCTCCCAACCCCTCCCACCCATATGGCCTCCCTCTGGGCTCTACATTTTCACTCCTCTTCTCTCCTTGCCCGACACCTCTTTGTCTCCAATTTCATGCTAGCCATTGTCCACCCATTTGTCAATCCCCCCCCTCTTCTCGCCCCCAACCTGTATCCATCTATCAGGTTAGTTTAGAGATACAGCATGGAAACAGGCCCATCGGCCCACCGAGTCCGCACCGTCCAGCGATCCCCGCACATTAACACTATCCTACACACACTAGGGACAATTTACATTTATACCAAGCCAATTAACTTACAAACCCCATAGGTCTTTGGAGTGTGCGAGGAAACCGAGGATCACGGAGAAAACCCACGCAGGTCACGGGGAGAACGTACAAACTTCGTACAGACAGCGCCCATAGTTAGGATCGAACCGGGGTCTCTGGCAGTGTAAGGCAGTAAATCTACCGCTGCGCCACAGTGTTATCCTTCCCTGGCTCAATTCACGATCACTTCCCAGGCTTTCTTCCACCTCCACCTTTATTCTAGCTTCCTCCCTACAATAATCAATCAGAAGAAGGGTCCCAACCCAAAAGGTTGCCCAACCATTCCCTCCACAGTTGCTGTTTTACCTGTTGAGGTACTCCAGCAATTTGCGTTTTGTTCGATAAACTCAATCAACTTTGGACCAATTTCAGAGAAGATCTTTAGACAGGGGTTGTGTAGTAACATCTTCAAGAAACCTGGCCTATTTGCACTGGTTTCAAAGAGCATCTGATTACAATCCATTCCAATATAATATTAAATATGTTTGGGGTGCCCTTTGTTACGTAGGTATAAGTCCTCAAACAAGGAACTTGCTGCCTGGAAAAAAAAAGAGTGAATTGAACTCTAATTTTGCTTCTCTCCAGATATCTTGGATATATTATAAAGCAGTAAGACACTCCTTATATATCAAGAAGTTTAAGGTGAGAGTGGGAAGATTTAATAGAAACCTGAGGGGCAATATTTTCACTCAGAGCGTGGTGGGTGTATGCAACGAGCTGCAGGAGGAGGTGATTGAGGCAGGTACTACCACAGCATTTAAATGACATCTTGGACAGGTATCTATTCCTTAGAGCGGAGGTGGATGAGGGCTGATCTTATAGAGGTGTATAAAATCAAGAGGGGAATAAATCGGGCAGATGCACAGAATCTCTTGCTCAGATCTCTTGCCTAGAGTAGGTGAATTGAGGACCAGAGGACATAGGTTTAAGGTGAAGGGAAAAGATTTAATAGGAATCTGAGAGGTAACTTTTTCACACAAAGGATGGTGGGTGTATGGAACCAGCTGCCAGAGGAGGTATAAGAAAATAACTGCAGATGCTGGTACAAATCGAAGGTATTTATTCACAAAATGCTGGAGTAACTCAGCAGGTCAGGCAGCATCTCGGGAGAGAAGGAATGGGTGACGTTTCGGGTCGAGACTGAAGTCTGAAGAAGGGTCTCGACCCGAAAAGTCACCCATTCCTTCTCTCCCGAGATGCTGCCTGACCTGCTGAGTTATTCCAGCATTTTGTGAATAAATGCCAAAGGAGGTAGTTGTGGCTGGAACTATCCCATCGTTTAAGAAACAGTTAGACGGGTACATGGATAGGACAAATTTGGAGGGATATGGACCAAATGCAGTTGGGCCGAAGGGCCTGTTTCCATACTGTATCACTCTAAGACTCTATGACTCTATGTACATGGATAGGAAAGGTTTAGAGGAATATGGGGCAAATGGGACTAGCTTAGATGGGGCACCTTGATTGGCCTGTTTCCCTGCTGCGTGACTTCATGAATTTAATAACTTTTCACTGCAAATAAATCATCAAAAAGGCACCAAGATCGCAAATCGATGTTGCATTTCACGTGAAATCAGAGAAAGATTAATGTAAATTTGATAGTGTACTGTTTTTCCACACTGCTGAATATCTGTACAGGATGTTCTGTGCATGTTATGCCGGTTACAAAACAATTTATTCCTCCTTTTTATTCAAAGACTCTGGTTTGCCGTTTTGATGGGTGACCTTGTGATTGCTTTCTCATCAATATGCAGAGCTGCTTATCCACGTTCTGTATCGTGGTGTATTACACGGAGTATGAACAAATAAACATCTGTTACTTATTTCAATGTACAAGTGATTAACATGCAATCAGTGAAATGGACGTTGCACATGGGTGATAAAACTGCACCCGTGCAGTATTTTACATTGTATAATGCCAACATGGCGCATTGAAGATGCATGATATCTTAAATTACTGCAACTTATGGGTGCAGTTAACAACTTTCTGTCAGGATAGTTGTCAGGCACTAGTTATTTACAATAAAAACTTGTGTAGTAATGCTCCCCGTGCTTTCCACATAAATTATATTTATGTATAATGATGTCGTTGATATGGAAATACCTTGTCGAAATTAGTTTAGTTTAGTTTAGATATCCAGGGCGGAAGCAGGCCCTTCGGCCCACCCGAATCCACGCCGACCAGCGATCCACGCACATTAACACAAGCCTACACACACTAGGGTACAGCTTACATTTATACCAAGCCAATTAACCTACATACCTGTAGAGCAGGAGGAACCCGGAGCACCCGGAGAAAACCCACACCGTCACGGGGAGAACGTACAAACTCCGTACAGAACAGACAAGTCAGGATTGAACCCGGGTCTCTGGCGCTGTAAGGCAGCAACTACTGCTGGGCCACTTTTGATTTAATAATTAATAGGAAACTCCTATTTAACATTATTTTTGTGGTTGTAAGGCAAGTTTAATTTTTAAGTCACAAAGGAATTATCTGATTTACTTGTGTGCAATATATAAAATCAAAATTTGAAGGTTGTTTTTCCTGAATGGATAGATGTTACAGCTAATCTTTGAATCATGCAGCCAAAAACATTATTCCTCGTTTCATTTTTTTCTACAAAAGTGTGCATTGCTATCAGTTGATTCTAATCTGGACATATAAATTTGCTTGTCCGCTGTAGAATTCTGCCCTGTTTTGATGAAGGGAAGAAGTGAATCATAGAATCTGTGTTAGCTCTTTGTAGAGCAAGCTAGGCAGTGGTGTGAGTCTCTGATGATGCTGGCAGTGGATGTGGAAAGGATGTTTCCACTAGTGGGAGAGTCTAGGATCAGAGGTCATAGCCTCAGAATTAAAGGACGCTCTTTTGGAAAGGAGGTGAGGAGGAATTACTTTAGTCAGAGGGCAGTTAATCTGTGGAACTCATTGTCACAGAAGGCTGTGGAGGCCAAATCATTGGATTTTTTAAGGCAGAGATAGACACATTCTTAGAACAGATGTCACGGGTTATGAGGACAAGGCAGGAAAATGGGATTAGGAAGCAGAGATCAGCCATGATTGAATGGCGGAGTAGACTGGATGGGCCGAATGGCCTAATTGTACTCCTATAACTTGTCATAGTCATAGCCATAGAGTGATACAGTGTGGAAACAGACCCTCCGGCCCAACTTGCCCACACCGGCCAACATGTCCCAGCTGCACTAGTCCCACCTGCCTGCGTTTGGTCCACATCCCTCCAAACCTGTCCTATCCATGTAACTTGTGAATTCTTTCAATCTTTCCCTGTGTCCCTACAAATTATTATTCTCCAGGTTTGGTTTTCATTAGCAATCGAATTCCAGATTTTAACCAATTGCTGTGTAAAAAAGTTCTCACATCCCCTTTCTCTTTAGCATATCAGTTTAAATCCATGCTCTGCCTTTTAATTTAGTTTAGTTTAGTTTATTATTGTCACATGTACCGAGTTACAGTGAAATGCTTTTGTTGCATGCTATCCTGTCAAAGAAAATACGATACTGGTGCTCCTCGACCTACGATGGGGATACGTTCCAATAAACCCATCGTAAACCGAAAATATCGTACGTCGAAAATGCATTGAATACACCTGATCACGTGACCGGAAGCAAGCTGCGGCTCGCTGCCATTGTCCAAAGTTTGCACCATCATAAAGTCAAAATACCGTCATTCGAAGCATCGTAAATCGGGGAGCATCTGTACATGATTATTATCAAGCCGTCCACAGTGTACAGATAAAGGACAAAAGGTACACCATTTAGTGCAAGATAAAGTCCGATTAAAGATAGTTCAAAGATCTCCAATGAGGTAGATGGGAGGTCAGCATAGCACTCTAGCTGGTAAGAGAAGAGTTCAGTTGCCTGATAACAGCTGGGAAGAAACCATCCGTGAATCTGGAGGTGTGCGTTTTCAAACTGTTGTACATCTTGCCCGATGGCAGAGGGGAGAAAAGGGAGTGGCCGAGGTGAGACTGGTCCTTGATTATGCTGCTGGCCTTGCCGAGGCAGCGTGAGGTATAAATGGAGTCAATGGTTTGTGTGATGGGCTGGGCTGCGTCCACAACTCTCTGCAATCGCTTGCGGGCTTGGATGGAGCTCTTCCCAAACCATGCTGTGATGCATCCTGATAAAATGTTTTCTACAGGGAACTGGGAACAGTTTTTCTTCATTTACCCTATCTATACCTATTATCTCTTTCAAATCTTCCCTCAGCATCCATTATTAATGCCATGTAAGTTGACTTGGGCAACAGTTTGATAGTGATTCTTTCTTCCATTCCCTTCTTGCTATGAGTATGGGTTTATTATCGTTACCTGTACTAAGATAGTGAAAATCTTTGTTCGTGAGCTGTCCAGTCATGCAAAACGTGAACATAATCAAGCAATACACAAGAACACAGGCAGCGTAAAGAGAAAAATACCACAGTGTGGAATATTGTCTTGCAACATAATAGTGTTACAGAGAAAAAGTGCAACGTCCTTGATGAGGTAGGTTGGAAGATCGGGATTATGCCCTAGCTCATATGAGATCCATTCAGTAGTCTGATAACAGCGGAGCGAAGCTGTTCCTGAATCTGGCGGTACGTGCTTTCAAGCCTCTGTATCTTCTTAAAAGAGTAAATGTGATTATCAGGATTCACTGGCAGTGTTCGAGGTATAAGAGGTATAATGTTCCCGATGTTGGGGGAGTCCAGAACCAGAGGGTCACAGTTTGAGAAAAAGGGGTAGGCCATTTAGGATGGAGATGAGGAAAAACTTTTTCACCCAGAGTTGTGAATCTGTGGAATTCACTGCCACAGAAGGCAGTGGAGGCCGATTCATTGGATGTTTTCAAGAGAGAGTTAGATATAGCTCTTAGGGCTAACGGAATCAAGGGATATGAGGAGAAAGTAGGAACAGGGTACTGATTCTGGTTGATCAGCCATGATCATATTGAATGGCTCGAAGGGCCGAATGGCCTACTCCTGCAGCTATTTTCTATGTTTCTATGTTTCTACAAAGAGCTGGAGAAACTCAACGGGCCAGGCAGCACTTGTGGAGGAGCAGCACCTCTTATTTTGCTTGGGTAGCTTACAACCCAGTGGTGTGAACATTAAATCCTCTAATATTAGGTAACTTCTGCAAACACTCCCCTCCCCCGTCCCCCCTCTGCCCCCCTTCCCTTCCTCCATTAAAAGTGGGTTAACCAGTTCTACTGCTCACAACAATGTTTCCCTCTTGGGATCACACTGTCCCCAGCAAACAATCAACGTATCGGGGAACCTCCCTGACTGAGATGTAAGAAAATAACTGCAGATGCTGGTACAAATCAAAGGTATTTATTCACAAAATGCTGGAGTAACTCAGCGGGTCAGGCAGCATCTCAGGAGAGAAGGAATGGGTGACGTTTCGGGTCGAGACCCTTCTTCAGACTGTTGCCAGTCCCAATTTGGTCTGGTTTCCCCCCACCCACCTACTATCAGACTGAAGAAGGGTCCCAACCCGAAAGTTGACGTTTCAGATCAGGACCCTTCAGTTTAATGCCTCCTCCATTGCCACGTGCAAACTGGAGGAACAGCATCTCATATCCTGCTGGGGTAGCTTACAACCCAATAGTATGAACATTGAATTCACCAATTTTAGATAACTAACCTTCCCTCTTCTCCCCCAACCCCTTCCTTTCCTCCCCATCCCCCCCCTGGAGAGATATTTCTCCCATCTCTCCACCCCCACCTTCCACCTACATTCCTTCCTCTAGCTTCACAAGTCACAACTCTTCAATCCTTTTGTCTTATACCTCCTGTCTTTTTGTCTCCAGTCTTTGTTCAACCATCTGACCTCAACCCCTCCCCCTCACCTATATCCACCTAAACTGCCTGACTTTGTCCTGTCACTTCTCTCTTCGTTTTCTCCCCCCCCCCCCCATACAATCATCTGAAGAAAGGTCCCGACCCAAAACGTTATCAATCCAAGTCCTTCAGTGTCTGAAGAAGGGTCTCGACCCGTAACGTCACCCATTCCTTCTCTCCAGAGATGCTGCCTGTCCTGCTGAGTTATTCCAGCACTTTGTGTCTTTTTTTTTCCCTCCAGCACTTTGTTTTGCTCAAGATTCCAGCATCTGCGGTTTCTTGTGATTGAATGTTAGGTATGTCCAGGGTTGTGTGAGATAATGGTTTTGCTGGGCTTTTGTACAGTCTCTGTAAATGGAAATTGAATCCAGGCATGTGAATTTCATGCGGATTTCCGCGGATTTAAAATCCCATTTTCCGTGCTTTTTGCATGATTTCCACGTTTTCACTTTTCCAAAATCGCGTTCGCCAACGGAGAAATCGGATCGGAAAAAAAAGAAAAAAAAAGATGTATAGACTTGTAATGAACACTAGGGTTCCACTAGAGGTCACTAGGCATTCCACGAGAAATCCCCCGCGCCCTGGAAGTCTCCCCGAAAATGTGGCACCTAGGCTGGGCAAGGCAGCCAATCTCGACCACATCGGGACTTCCACGGCCGATCGGTGGGTTGAATTTGCAACCTACGGCTGGGGCTCTGGAACTCCAACCCGGCTGGAGCCAGCACATCTATCCCCATAGTCGACTTCCGTGGCCTGCTGGATAAACCAGCAAAGCTCTGCAACCAAGAGTGCCAGAAAATCAGTGGTGGAACTGTAATGAGTAAATATTAGATTTAAGTGCAAGATTATATAACTAACTTAATTAATTCAGGGTTAAAATATGAAACACAGCAGAAAAGCCAATTACCACCTTTTTGGGTGATTATCAATTAATGTGCGAATTTACTTCAAAATGTTATTTGTGTACAGTGACATATTATTATTATTATTTTGTAATGTCCGTTGTTACTTTGAAATGCACTAAAAGAGGTTTGAAACCTAATTTTGTGTGTAAATTTTCAAACATTTTCCAATTTTTTGACCCCCGCTCTACGCCTCGCGCAAACGCTCAGCTCTTTTCCTCTTTTTTTTACCTCACTCACATGACTGTGAATCCCAAAACTGACAGATGCAGTAACAGGTTCAAAGTGAGATTTACTGTAGTTAGCCATCTGTCACAGTCTGTCCGGTTCACTCACCTGCCAGCCACGCCCACCACGTTAAGCCAACTCCCCTTACCTGTTCACTCACCTGCTCCAGATCACCAATCAAGCCAGCATATAAACCCTTCCTGCACACACACACTCTTTGCCAGATTGTTCTTAGCCTTCATACGTTCTCTCTTGGACTGATTTCCCGTTGCCGACCCTGCCGGCTCCCGACCTTCATGCCTCGTCGTAGCCCTGGTGAACGCCTCAGTCTTCTGTCCACGAGCAGGTAGAAATAAAGCTCATTCTAAAACTACTTCCATGGTTCCGTGTGCTGCATTTGGGTCTACCTGCGGTCCGTTACACCATCATTATTACGAGTCGGCTTATACATCTCAATTTGGATAACTAGCAAAAGCCGCACCTGTCAGCCAACAACAATGTGAATGTAAGATAATAACAGAGGAACATGAGAATAAAAGGATAGACACAAAGTGCTGGTGTAACGCGACGGGTCAGGCAGCATCTCTGGAGCAAATGGATAGGGCCGGGACCCTTCAGACTGATTGAAGGCAGATCAGGACAAATCATGACCGGCAGCAGCCAACCTCAGTCAGGGAGGTTCTCTGATAGACTGATTGTTGGCTAAGGAACGGTGTGATCCCAAGAGGGATACATCGTTGCAAACTGTGGAACTGGTTAGCCGACTTTCAATGGAGGAACGTAAGGGGGCAAGGAGGGGGAGAGGGAGTGGTGAGTGGAGTGTTTGTGGAAGTTACCTAATATTAGAGAATTCAATGTTTATAAGCTGACCAAGCGGAATATGAGGTGCTGCTCCTCCAATTTGCGTATGATCTCACTCTGGCAAAGGAGGAGGCCCAGGACAGAAAGGTCAATTTTGGCATGGGAAGGGGAGTTTAAATGGTTGGCAACCGGGAGATCCAGCAGGCCTTGGCGGACCGAGCGTAAGTATTCAGCAAAATGGTCGCCGAGTCTATGCTTTGTCTCATCTTGGTAATGGAGTTTAAAAGAATGAGAAATAATTTCATGTAAAATCCTGAGTGGGCTGGACAAAGTGAACACTGAAATGATGCGGCCCCTGTGAGCCAATCTAACACGAAGGAACAAAGTGTGCAGAATAAAAGGTTACCTATATAAGATGATGAAGAAAAATCTTCGCTATGAGGGTCATGAATCCAAAGAGTTCTCCACTTGATTTCTCCACTGTTGAGGACTGTGAAGACCGGATCATTGTACACATTTAAGGCCATTATCCAAGACTCTGGTGTTTTGGGGAATCAAAATTTATGGGAAACAGGAAAGAATGTGGAGTTGAGGCTCAGATTATTTCACAAGTTCATAAATTCCAGGAGCAGAATTAGGCCATTTGGCCATTCATGGCTGGTCTGTCTTTCCTTCTGAACATTCTCCTGCCGTCTCCCCATAACCATTGACGCCCGTACTAAACAAGAATCTGTCAATCTCCGAAACTGACTCTCCACAACACCGTCTATATTTCTCATTTCCCTGATCCCTAACCAATCTGAAGAAGGGCTTCGACCCAAAATGTCACCCATTCCTTCTCTCCAGAGATGCTGCCTGTCCCGCTGAGTTACTCCAGCATTTTGTGTCTATCTTCAGAATACAAATGTAGGCAGAGTAAGGTTATTAAATAGCAATAAATGGCAGAGGTGTGCTTTAATGTACTTTATAGGGAAAAAAAAAATTTAAAAACTTTTCCATACTTTAGCAAGAAAGAAACTGAGTACGGTTGAAGAGAAAATGGTCCGAGATGCAGGTGAACAAATTAAATCGTGGAAAGTCAGCAAAAGAAAATGGCAACAAAGCGTTGTGATTTATATCTCAACCTATAAATTCAAAACCAGTTAAATTATGTTAATCTTCCTTAGGACCACAGTCACACTGCACACAGTTGTATGTGGCTATCAATATATCATGAACACATTTGCAATTTTGTATCCATTTGGCAGAGACAGCAGAGAACTCTGGTCAACAAAGCCAGAAGCAGATCTGAAAGAGGGTTTGCTGTACAGACAACTTGTTAATATGCATGTGTAGGAAGGAACTGCAGATGCTGGTTTAAATCGAAGGTGGACACAAAATGCTGGAGCAACTCAGCGGGTCAGGCAGCATCTCTGGAGAGAAGGCATGGGTGACGTTTCGGGTCGAGACCCTTCTTCAGACTCTAATGGGTGACATTTCGGGTCGAGACCCTTCCTCAGACTTGTTAATATGCATCACAGACTAGTACAGCAAGTAGCAAAACTGGTCAGCTGTAGCCTTATTCTTAAACATAAGAGGTCATTTGTCTTTATTTCTGCATGTGACATCGTCATGTTTTTGTTAACTGCTGCCTTGCCGAAGGCTACTAATAGGTTCAGAGGGTTTCAGATTTCTGTTACCCTGTTGCGACTCCTGCTTTAATTAAATAGAATCGCAGAGTGATACAGCGTGAAAACAGGCCCTTCGGCCCAACTTGCCCACACCGGCCAACATGCGCCAGCTACACTAGTCCCACCTGCCTGTGTCTGGCCCATATCCCTCCACTCCTGTCCTAGCCATGTTTCCATCTCCATTTCCATCTTTTTAAATGTCAACGGGACGCTACCTACTCTACAGTGAGATCTCCTTCCAGTAAAGCAAATGTGTTGACCCAGATATTGGTTTGGATAACTTGTGTCCTCACTTCTATTTCTTCTCAAAATGGTAGGTAATATTTATGTGGAACCAAGAAACCAAATAATGCCTGCTTAATCCAGATTCAGGGACAGTTTATTCCCAGCTGATATCATGCAACAAAACCACCCTCTCACCAGCTAGAGAGCAGTCCTGACCTCCCATCTACCCCACTGGAGACCTAACTTTAATCATCTTTTATCAGGTTCATAAATTCTAGGAGCAGAATTAGGCCATTCGGCCCATCAAGTCTATTCCACCATTCAATCATGGCTGATCAATTGAATAGCATGGTTTATCGGATTTCATCTTGCATTAACTGTTGGACCCTTATCCTTCATCTGTACACTGTGGACGGCTTGATCAAGGTCATGTATGACATTTTCTTTGACTGGATAGCATGCAAACAAAAGCTTTTCACTGTAACTCGGTACACATTACAATAATAAACAAAGAAACATAGAAAATAGGTGCAGCAGTAGGCCATTCGGCCCTTCGAGTCAGCACCGCCATTCAATATGATCATGGCTGATCATCTAAAATCAGTACTCCAGTCCTGTTTTTTTCTCATATCCCCTGATTCCTTTAGCCCTAAGAGCTAAATCTAACTATCTTGTAAACTTCCAGTGAATTGGCCTCCACTGCCTTCTGTGGCAGAGAATTTCACAGATTCATAACTACGGGTGAAAAAGTTTTTCCTCATATCAGTCCTAAATGGCCTACCCTTTATTCTTAAACTGTGACCCCTGGTTCTGGACTCACCCAACATCGGGAACATTTTTCCTGCATCTAGCCTGTCCAATCCTGTAAGAATTTTATATATATATATAAGATCCCCTCTTGTCCTTCTAAATTCCAGTGAATACAAGCCCAGTCGATCCATTCTTTCATCATATGTCAGTCCTGCCATCCCGGGAATTAACCTGGTGAACCTACTCCCTCAATAGCAATAATGTCCTTCCCAAAATTAGGAGACCAAATCTGCACACAATACTCCAGGTGTGGTGTCACTAGGGCCTTTCACAACTGCAGTCGGACCTCCTTGCTCGTAAATTCAAATCCTCTCGCTATGAAGGCCAACATGCCATTAGCTTTCTTCACTGCCTGCTGTACCTGCATGCTTACTTTCAGTGACTGATGTACAAGGACACCCAGGTCTTGTTGCACCTCACATTTTGCCATGCATCTGCCCACTTACCCAACCTATCCAAGTCACCCTGCAGTCTCATAGCATCCTCCTCGCAGCTCTTGTTACGCAAACTGTTATTATAATATACAGAAAAATATTCTGTACAAATTTTCATGGCTGATAAGGGCCAAAGTGCCAAGAGCCTTCTTTACCACCCTTTCTACCTGCAGAGCCACTTTCAGGGAACTATGTACTTGAACTTCTACATCCCTCTGTTCCACAACATTCTCCCGGGCCCTACCATTCAATGCGAAGTTCCTGCCCAGGATGGACATCCCAAAATACATCACCTCATACTTATGTAAACTAAACTCCACTTGCCATTCCTCAGAGACACTTAGAGTCATACAGCATGGAAACAGGCCCTTCAGCTCATCTTGCTCATGCCGACCAAGATGCCCAATCTACACTAGTCCCACCTGGCCACGTTTGGCCCACATCCCTTGAAACCTTTCCTATCCCTGTACCTGGCCAAATGACTTTTAAATGTTGTTAAATATATTAAATATATATTTAGACGAGGGAATTAAATGTAACATCTCCACGTTTGCGGATGACACAAAGCTGGGGGGCAGTGTGAGCTGCAAGGAGGATGCTATGAGGCTGCAGGGTGACTTGGATAGGTTGGGTGAGTGGGCAGATACATGGCAGATGCAGTATAATGTGGATAAATGTGAGGTTATCCACTTTAGTGGCTGGAACAGGAAGGCAGATTATTATATGAATGGTGTCAGATTAGGAAAAGGGGAGGTGCAATGAGACCTGGTGTTCTGGTGCATAAGTCACTGAAAGTAAGCATGCAGGTACAGCAGGCAGTGAAGAAAGCAAGTGGCATGTAGGCCTTCATAGCGAGAGGATTTGAGTTTACGAGCAAGGAGGTCCTACTGCAGTTGTACAGAGCCCTGGTAAGACCGCACCTGGAGTATTGTGTGCAGTTTTGGTCCCCTAATTTGAGGATAGACATTGTTGCTATTGAAGGAGTGCAGTATTCACCTTGTTAATTCCCGGGATGGTGGAACTGACATATGATAAAAGAATGGGCCGACTGGGCTTGTATTCACTGGAATTTAGAAGGATGAGAGGGGATCTTATAGGAACATATAAAATTCTTAAGGGATTGGACAGGCTAGATGCAGGAAAAATGTTCCTGATGTTGGGGGAGTCCAGATATAGGGTTCACAGTTTAAGAATAAGTCCATTTAGGACTGAGATGAGGAAACACTTTTTCACCCAGAGAGTTGTGAATCTGTGGAATTCTCTGCCACCTAAGGCAGTGGAGGCCAACTCACTGGATATTTTCAAGAGAGAGTTAGATTTAGCTCTTAAGGCTAACGGAATCATGTGATATAGGGAAAAAGCAGGAACGGGGTATTGATTTTGGATGATCAACCATGATCATATTGAACAGTGGTGCCGACTCGAAGGGCTGAATGGCTTACTCCTGCACCAATTTTCTATGTTTCTATGATTCTACAGTACATGCTTCAACTACCCCCTCTGGCAGCTGGTTCCATGTACCCACCACCTTCTACGTGAAAACGTTGTCCCTCAGGTTCGTACATTGGTATTTAAGTTGCACAAATAAGTTTGGAATGGAGAAGAGAATATATGCACTATGGTGAAAGGAAGGAAAGGGGATAATGCAAGACATAAAATGTGATGAGAATAGTTTGGTGTGATCAACAAGAATGTTATCATTGACATTTTGAACCATATCATTATTCCACTGAAGCTCTTCATAAGGTCACAAGGGACAGGAGTAGAATTAGGCCATTCGGCCCATCAAGTCTACTCCGCAATTCAATCATGGTTGATCTATCTCTCCCTCCTAACCCCATTCTCCTGCCTTCTCCCCATAACTTCTGACAACCGTATTAATCAAGAATCTATCTATATCTGCCTTAAAAAATATCCACTGACTTGGCCTGTACAGCCTCCTGTGGCAAAGAATTCCACAGAATCACTACCCTCTGACTGAAGAAATTTCTCCTCATCTCCTTACTAAAAGAACGTCCTTTAATCTTCGAACCTTGCTTTGGATAAATGAGGTGCTGCATAGTTTACCTGATAACGTTCACTACATTTCTGAAGTAATTCATTGTAAATAAAGTTCGCAATGAAAAGAGTTTTGAGAATGCAAGCCTTACTTTCTTTGATTAATTTGACAGAACAATCTTACTCTTATTTACTGCTTATTAGCTTAAATCAATGGTTTGCTGCAATTGCTTTATTAATGCTTGTTCTGTGAAAATGACTGAGCATTTTGTCCCAATGTTAGCTTTCGTCCAGAATCTGCAAATTGTAAGGAAGGTGCGGGTATTATGATCAGTATCATATTAAGCGAAGATAAGCTCGATGTTTGAAGAGTGAAATTCCAATTAAACTTAAAAGAGCTACCCCTATCGAGCAAGGAAAAGACATTGGTTATTAAGTGTCGGATGTTTGCACAGTAATTTTTTTTTGAGAGTTGCGAATAGTTGATGGATTTTTGGCAGAGAGAAAGAAAATGATGCAGAGAAGTATAAATAGTGTAAGAAAATAACTGCAGATGCTGGTACAAATTGAAGGTATTTATTCACAAAATGCTGGAGTAACTCAGCAGGTCAGGCAGCATCTCAGGAGAGAAGGAATGGGTGACGTTTCGGGTCGAGACCCTTTTTCAGACTGCAGAGAAGTAGACATTTTATGGGAATAAATATATAAATCACGTTACCAATCTTCAGAACCAAATACCAATATTTAAATGACAGAAGCAAGGTGGCACAGTGCCATAGTGATGGGCGGCACGGTGGCGCAGTGGTAGTATTGCTGCCATACAGCGCTAACAGTGCCAGAGACCTGGGTTCAATCCTGATTACAGGTGCTGTCTGTACGGAGTTTGTACTTTCTTCCCATGACCTGCGTGGGTTTTCGAGATCTTTGGTCTCCTCTCACACTCCAAAGACAAGAGTCAAAAGAGTCAAGAATGTTTTATTGTCATGTGTCCCAGATAGAACAAAGAAATTCTTGCTTGCTGCAGGTTTGTAGGTTAATTGGCTTGCTATAAATGTAAAAATTGCCCCCAGTGTAGGATAGTGTTAATCATAGAATCATAGAGTGATACAGCATGGAAACAGGCCCTTCGGCCTAACTTGCCCACACTGGCCAACATGTCTCAGCTATACCAGTCCCACCTGCCCGCGTTTAGTCCATATCCCTCCAAACCTGTCCTATCCATATACTTGTCCAACTGTTTCTTAAACGTTGGGATAGTCCCAGCTACAACTACCTCCTCTGGCAGTTTTTCCATACACCCACCACCCTTTGTGTGAAAAGGTTACCTCTCAGATTCCTGTTAAATCTTTTCCCCTTCACCTTAAACCTATGTCCAATTGTCCTCGATTCAGCTACTCTGGGCAAGAGACTGTGCATCTACCCGATCTATTCCTCATGATTTTAAACAACGTGTGGCGATCGCTGGTCAGTGTGGACTCGATGTACCGAAGGGCCTGTTTCTGCGCTGTCTCTAAACTAAGCTAAACAAAACTTTAAAAAAAGAAGCCCACGGTAATACAGTAACTGCACTGAATAATCCTGAATCTGAAACAATACCAGAAAATAATATATATTAATAAAGTATTTCCAGCATATTGCTAGCAATAAAAGATTCACTTTAATTATATTTCCTGCTTGGGATCTGAGCTCCAAACTTATTTTGCTTTTTTCTCCCAACTTATTCTTGGTTTCATTTCTAAATTGTTTTGGACAATTTAATCTCCTTTACTATTGTTCGTTCTGCATTTTAAAGACCAAGATGTGATTATTTGGTTTAAAAAATAAAAAAAATAAAAATATTTTGTTTATACGTTATAAATTGATGCTTGTGAGCCAAAGGAGGAATGGAATAAATCAACAGAAACACACAACAGGCATTGGGAAAACATAAGGTAAATTATTTACACTGCAACTATAGAAAGAGAGAAAACTGGATAGTGAGGTTCAGTTCAGTTTAATTTATTGTCACGTGTACCAAAGTACACTTAAAAGCTTTTGTTGCATGTTATCCAGTCAGCGGAAAGACAATACGTGATTACAATCGAGCCATTTAGAGTGTATAGATACGTGATAAGGGAATAACGTTTAGTGCAAGGTAAAGCCAGCAAAGTCCGAACAAGGATAGTCCGAGGGTCACCAATGAGGTCGATAGCAGTTCAGGACTGCTCTCTGGTAGTGGTAGGATGATTCAGTTGCCTGATAACAGCTGGGAAGAAACTGCCCCTGAATCTGGTGGTGTGCATTTTCACATTTCTATCCCATTTGCCTGATGGGAGAGGGGAGGAGTGGCCATAAGGTCATAAACGGTGCGGTGGCGCAGCGGTAGAGTTGCTGCTTTACAGCGAATGCAGCGCCGGAGACCCGGGTTCGATCCTGACTACGGGCGCCGTCTGTACGGAGTTTGTACATTCTCCCCGTGACCTGCGTGGGTTTTCTCCGAGATCTTCGGTTTCCTCCCACACTCCAAAGACGTACAGGTATGTAGGTTAATTGGCTGGGCAAAATGTAAAAATTGTCCCTAGTGGGTGTAGGATAGTGTTAATGTGTGCGGGGATTGCTGGGCGGCACGGACCCGGTGGGCCGAAGGGCCTGTTTCTGCCCTGTATCTCTAAAAAAAAATTTTTTTAAAGAATAGTAGAATTAGGCCATTCGGCCCATCAAGTCTACTCTGCCATTCAATTATGGCTGATCTATCTCTCCCTCCTAACCCCATTCTCCTGCCTTTCACCCATAACCTCTGACACCTGTACTAATCAGGAATCCATCTATCTCGGCCTTTAAAATATCCACTGTCTTAGCCTCTACAGCCTTCTGTGGCAAAGGTTTCCACAGATTCACCATCCTCTGACGATATAAATTTCTCCTCATCTCGTTCCTAAAAGAACGTCCTTTAATTCTGAGGCTATGACCTCTGGTCCTAGACTCCCCCAATGGTGGAAACATCCTCCCCACACCCACTCTATCCAAGCCTTTCACTATTCTGTATGACTCATCCTTGATCATGCTGCTGGCCTTGCCGAGGCAGCGCGAGGTGTAAATGGAGTTGATGGAAGGGAGGTTGGCTTGTGTGATGGTCTGGATGAGGGAAGACTGCAGGGAGGTGGAGTAAAACTAACGGATTTGACATGTATTGCTACAAGCATGCCTGCCCGCAGTAAGATCTCACCAAGAAGATTATTTCAGGTACGTTCCTCTATTTTTCAGAGGTCATGCAGTCAGCTCACGATGACTATAAATTCTTCTTCAACTGTTTAATCTCTATCATATACGCACACTACTAGTAAGTGATTGTTTGGAATAGACTGTCAGAAGAGATTAATGCAGTGTATTCACATGATAGGGATTTAGCTATGCAGAAGAACTGGAGAGGTTTGGAGGGATCTGGGCCAAACGCAGGCAGGTGGGACTAGTGTAGATGGGACATGTTGGCCGGTGTGGGCAAGTTGGGCCGAAGTATGACTGCATGACTCTATATCTGAATCATATTTCTTTCCCTTTTAATGATGCCATTGTGGCTTGAGCAAGCTTTATGATTTCCAGTGCTCCTTTATATTACCCCACTGCTTGGAATGCACAGAAGGGTTACATAGAATCATAGAAAATAGGTACAGGAGTAGGCCTTTCAGCCCTTCGAGCCAGCACTGCCATTCAATATGATCAGCCATATCCAAAATCAGTACCCCGTTGCTGCTTTTTCCCCATATCTCTTGATTCAGTTAGCCCTAAGAGTTAAATCTAACTCTCTCTTGAAAACATCCAGTGACTTGGCCTCCACTGCAATTCCCACAGCTTCACAACTTTCTAGATGAAATTTTTTTTCCTCATCTCAGTCCTAAATGGCCTACCCGTTATTCTTAAACTGGTTCTGGACTCACCCAACATCGGGAACATTTTTCCTGCATCTAGCCTATCCAATCCCTTAAGAATTTCATATGTTTCTATAAGATCCCCTCTCATCCTTCTAAATTCCAGTGAATACAAGCCCAGTCGACCCATTGTTTTATCATACGTCAGTCCCGCCATCCCGGGCATTAACCTCATGAACCTACGCTGCACTCCCTCAATGGCAAGAATGCCCTTGCTCAAAACTGCACATAATACTCCATGTGCGGTCTCACCAGGGCCCTGTACAACTGCAGTAGGACCTTCTTGCTCGTGAACTCAAATCCTTTTGCAATGAAGGCTAACAGTCCATTAGCTTTCTTCACTGCCTGCTGTACCTGCATGCTTACTTTCAGTGACTGATGAATTAGGACACCCAGATCTCGTTGTACTTCCCCTTTTCCTAACTTGACACCATTCAGATAATAATCTGCCTTCCTGTTCTTGCCACCAAAGTGAATAACCTTACATTTATCCACATTAAACTGCATCTGCCATACATCTGCCCACTCACCCAACCTGTCCATATCACCCTGCAGCTCCGTAGCATCATCACAGCTCACACTGCCACCCAGCTTTGTGTCATCCGCAAACTTGGAGATATTACATTTAATTCCCTCATTTAAATCGTTAATATATTTTAATTGTAAGTAGCTGGGGTCCCTGCACTGAGCCTTGCGGCACCCCGCTAGTCATTGCCTGCCATTCTGAAAAGGAGCCGTTAATTCCCACGACATAACCTCACCAACTCTGGTTCAAGGCTTTGCCGGTGCAAGTACCAGTCGCATTCACTGAGGCTGAAACACTCACTTTGCTCGTTGCAAATTTGCGCAGCTAATGTTGTGATCACAGCCCATTGACATTCCTGGCTAGCTAAAGGTCACAAGATCATAAGTGATAGGAGCAGAATTAGGTCATTTAGACCATCAAGTCTACTCCGCCATTCCATCATGGCTGATCTATCTCTCCCTCCTAACCCCATTCTCCTGCCTTCTCCCTATAACCTCTGACACGCGTACTAATGAAGAATCTGTCTATCTCCGCCTTAAAGGGTTGGGGCTTTAAACATTAGACATTAGAGATACAGTTTGTGAGTCTGCGCTGACCAGCTATCATGCCATGCACTATCCTATCCTACATGCCGTGCACTAGCACTATCCTACACACTAGGGCCAATTTACAATTTTACCGAAGCCAATTAACCAACAAACCTATATGTCTTTGGGGTGTGCGTGGAAACCAGGGCATCCAGAGTAAACCCACGCAGGTCATGGGGAGAATGTACAAACTCCGTACTGACGGCGCCCAAAGTTGGGATCGAACCTGGGTCCCTGGCGCTGTAGGGCAGATACTCTACCGCTGCGCCACTGGGCAGCCCATTGTCTGGAGCAATTGTGCTGACTGACAAATGCTGAGAATGGAGGGGTATGGATCACGTGCAGGCAGATGAGATTGGTTTGCCTTGGCATCTTGTTCGACACAGACATTGCGGGCTGAAATATAAGCATTATAAATTGATACTTGTGAGCCAAGGGGGACATAAGAAATCAACAGAAGCACTCAACAGGCAGTGAGATAATACAATGTAAATTATTGACACAGGGATTATAGAAAGAGAAAGCTGGGTGGTGAGACTGGGGAAGGGAGCTGGGAGGTAGAGTAAAGGTCATAGATTTTACATTTTTTTCTGTGCTGTACTTTTCTACGTTCTATTTTCTAAATGTTTTTGTGGAAAAAATCCATGCCTGCAAATGGTTCGATGGTTCTTTATTGTCACATGTACCGAGGTACAGTGAAATTCATTTTTGTATACAGTTCTTCAAATGTTTCTTAAACGTTGCGATAGTCCCTGCTTCAACTACTTCCTCTGGCAGATCATTTCATACACCCACCGCCCTTGTGAAAAAGTTACCTTTCAGACTCCTAGTGAATTTTTCCCCCTTCACCTTAAACCTATGTCCACTGGCTCTCGATTCCCCTACTCCCCGGTCTATTCCTCTCATCTTCAGCTTCTTTCCCTTCAACCACGAGGACATCCTACACACATACAACGCTTGCCAACACTGGCAGGAGCTCTGTGCATGAAGGCAGCTGTGTGTGTGACCCTCACTTTAAAAATGTTCTCCAAAGGTCCTTCTCATCAGAAGTTTCATTACCTTGTAGAGTTGCTTTTGATTTTTCACTTGCATGTACATAAAGTGAACTTCCTTCCCTTGAAGACCCTACATTTCTGGAAATGTTGCTGATGTTGACAATTATGTTAAAAAAAATTGCTCTCGTATAAAATTTCTACAGTGGCAGTGACACTAAAATTCTTATAAATTTTCATACACATGCATATGTATTAAAACGATTAACATTTGGTTTGAACAAACTGTGCTGGTGAGTTGATCGATACTTCTTTATCTGAAGATTCCGAAGATGCAGAGTAGATTCTGCTCATTGCAAAAGGTAAGTGCGCAAGGACCAGAATATAATAGGGGGGGGTGTGAAGTGAGAGGGTTTTTGGAGTTCAGGAGGTTGAGCGGTCATCTTACAGAGGTGTGTGAAATCATGAGGGGGTTAGATTGGGTGAATGCACAGTCTTTTTACCCAGACTAGCTGAATCAAGAGCCAGAGGACATAAGTTTAAGGTGAGAGGGAAAAGTTTTAATAGGAACTTGAGTGGCACGTTTTTCACACAGAGAGTGATGGATATATGGAACGAGCTGCCAGAGGAGGTAGTTGAGCCATGTACTATAACTACATTATGGGTTGTATGGTGGTGCAGCGGAGGAGCTGCTACCGTACAGCGCCAGAGTCCTGGGTTCGATCCTGACCATGGATGCTATCTGTACGGAGGTTGTACGTTCTACCCATGACCACATGGGTTTTCTCCGGGAGCTCCGGTTTCCCCCCCACACTCCAAAGACAAACAGCTTTAGTATAGATTGTCAATTGTCCCTGGTGCCGAGTTGAGTTTATTGTCACGTGTACCGAGGTACAGTGAAAAGCTTTTGTTGTGTGCTAACCAGTCAGCGGAAGGACAATGTATGTTTGCAATCGAGCCATTCACAATGTACAGATACATTATAAAGGGAATAACATGAATAATGTTTAGTGCAAGATAAAGGCCATAAACTCTGATGAAATATAGTCTGAGGGTCACCATTATGGTAGATAGTAGTTCAGGACTGCTCGCTAGTTGTTGATCTGATCGTTCAGTTGCCTGATAACAGCTGGAAAGAATGTTGCAGTGTGTAGGATATTACTAGTGTGCTTTTTTAGTTTAGTTTAGAGATACAGCGTGGAAACAGGCCCTTCGGCCCACCGGGTCTACGGCCAGCGATCCCTGCAGATTAACACTATCCTACACACACTAGGGACAATTTACACTTACACCAAGCCAATTACACCAAGCCAAAGCCTGTACGTCTTTGGAGTGTGGGAGGAAACGGAAGAATCTCGGAGGAAAGTCACGGGGAGAACGTATAAACTCCGTGCAGACAGCACCTACAGTCGGGATCGAACCCGGGTACCCGGCACTGCAAGCGCTGTAAGGCAGCAGCTCTACCGCTGCGCCACTGTGCCACCACTATCCGCTGGTCAGCGTGGACTTTGTGGAACGAATGGCCTGTTTCCGTACTGTATCTCTAAACTAAATAAAAATAAAACTCGCTATGAATATACAAATGCAATGGCTCTAGTCTCTATTCTTACTGAGAGCAGGGTTAAAGCAGATTAACATACCTGATCTGAACAACGTTAATACTGGATATGGTTACCTGGGTCGTAATTCATTCTATTTCCCAGGTTTTACGTTGTGTCCACAGTTTATATTAAAAATATTCTGCAGTTAAATATTGACTCAGTTTAAGGAATAAATTCTGTAAAAAAAAAAAGGAGCAGCTTTTAACTTCTCCACTTTACTCATAAATAATGTGTGGAAATGACCTATTTCACAGTCGGGTATTTTTAGCGAAGATTTGGCAAATTTACAAAATCTAAAACAATAAGTGAAAGTCAAGCATAAATAGCTAGCAATTGCAGTCTAATGACACAAACACAATGATTTCAAAGCAGCTGGAGCAGGTTTATATATATCCCAGGAGGAAGGAAACTGATGCTGCAAACTAAAGGGCACAGGAAGAAGGGCGCAGGGGGAGAGTTGCTGCCTTACAGCGTTCTCAGCGCCGGACACCCGGGTTCCATCCCGACCACGGGTGCCGTCTGCATGGAGTTTGTCCGTTCTCCCCGTGACCGTGTGGGTTTTCTCCAAGATCTTCGGTTTCCTCCCACACTCCAAAGGCGTACAGGTTTGAAGGGTAATTGGCTTGGTATAAGTGTAAAATTGTCCCTAGTGTGTGCAGGATAGTGCTGACGTGCAGGGATCGCTGGTCGGTGTGTGTTTGGTGGGCTGAAGGGCCTGTTTCTGCGCTGTATCTCTAAACTAAACTAAGAAGAAACAGGACCTGATTTTACAAGCCTTGTTCAATGTACAGCCTGGGTGGGTGCTTTAAATGCTGAAAATTATGCAAGAATCTCACTCAGAATTTCATGAGTTCTGGGAAAGGTTTGCCTTGAGTGTTTTGCTTGCCTGTATAAAATAGGTGTATGACAGAGAACCAGGCCTGCCTCGGAATGTCTCCTACAACTATGTTGCTGGTTTATAAAGGTTTTTTTGGGGGGATGGATTAGAAACATAAAAAATAGGTGAAACCTTGGGCAGCACAATGGGACAGCGGTAGAGTTGCTGCCTTACAGGATCCAGAGCTCCGGGTTTGATCCTGACTACGGGTGCTGTCTGTACGGAGTATGTACGCACTCCCTTTGACCGCGTGGGGTTTCCCCGCGTGCTCCGGTTTCCCCCCCAACACTCTAAAGACGTGTAGGTTTGTAGGTTAATTAGCTTCGGTAAGATTATATATTAGGTCATAAGGAATAGTAGAATTAGGCCATTCGGCCCATCAAGTCTACACCATTCAATCATGGCTGATCTGTCTCTCCCTCCTAACCCCATTCTCCTGCCTTCTCCCCGTAATCTCTAACATCTGTATTAAACAAGAATCTATCTATCTCTGCCTTAAAAATATCCACTGACTTGGCCTCCACATTTTCTGTGGCAAATTTCACAGATTTACCACCCTCTGACTAAAGAAATTTCTCCTCTTCTCCTTCCTAAAAGAGCGTCCTTTAATTCTGCTGCTATGACCTCTAGTCCCAGACTCTCCCATGAATGGAAACATCCTCTCCACATCCACTCTATCCAAGCCTTTCACTATTCTGCATGTGTCAATGAGGTACCCCCTAATTCTTCTAAACTCCAGCGAGTACAGGCCCAGTGCTGACAAACACTCATCATAGGTTAACATGCTCATTCCTGGGATCATTCTTGTAAACCTCTTCTGGACCCTCTCCAGAGCCAGCACATCCTTCCTCAGATATGGTGCTCAAAATTGGTGTCAAGTTAGGAAAAGGGGACATACAACGAGATCTGGGTGTCCTAGTGCATCAGTCACTGAAAGGAAGCATGCAGGTACAGCAGGCAGTGAAGAAAGCCAATGGAATGTTGGCCTTCATAACAAGAGGAGTTGAGTATAGGATCAAAGAGGTCCTTCTGCAGTTATACAGGGCCCTAGTGAGACCGCACCTGGAGTACTGTGTGCAGTTTTGATCTCCAAATTTGAGGAAGGATATTCTTGCTATTGAGGGCGTGAAGCGTAGGTTTACTAGGTTAATTCCTGGAATGGCGGGACTGTTATATGTTGAAAGACTGGAGCGACTAGGCTTGGATACACAGGAATTTAGAAAGATGAGAGGGGATCTTATCGAAACATATAAGACTATTAAGGGGTTGGACACGTTAGAGGCAGGAAACATGTTCCCAATGTTGGGGGAGTCCAGAACCAGGGGCCACAGTTTAAGAATAAAGGGTAGGCCATTTAGAATGGAGATGAGGAAAAAAAAATTCAGTCAGAGAGTTGTGAATCTGTGGAATTCTGCCTCAGAGGGCAGTGGACGCCAATTCTCTGAATGCATTCAAGAGAGAGCTGGATAGAACTCTTAAGGATAGCAGAGTCAGGGGGTATGGGGAGAAGGCAGGAACGGGGTACTGATTGAGAATGATCAGCCATGATCACATTGAATGGTGGTGCTGGCTCGAAGGGCCGAATGGCCTACTCCTGCGCCTATTGTCTATTGTCTATTGCTCAGGGTTGAGGATAACTTGCTTCCAGTCCTGTTCTGTCCGTTCTGTGGTGGCGACAAGACTGAACTGAACAGTTAGCTGTGTGGTACATAATGTATAACATTATTATTATCTGAATCATTGTGTGAGAAATACGATGGTTTTATAAAAGGCTTGCAACAAGTTGCTTATTATTCACTTTAAATAGCTTATGGTTAATATTTAAACCATTGCCTCAAATTCTTTGACTTTGGTTTTGATCAATGAAAGGATTTCCAAGCCCAGCAAGATTCTTTTCTCCAGAGGGGATTCTTTCAAAAAAACACAGCTAGCGCAATTTTATAACTAGTATTGAGGTGATTGATAGCGCAGATTTGGTGGGCAGAAGGGCCTGTTTCCACGCTGTATCACTAAACTAAACCAAACCTGTTGGTAGTTCGCACTTGTTCTGTTACCCCACTTTTCATCTACATGGGGCAATTTACAGAAGCCAATTAACCTACAAACCCACATGTGTTTGAGATGTAGGAAGAAATGGGGTGCCGGAAGACATCCACGTGATCACGGACGGGAGAGTGGATGTACTGGCCAGGAGGTATGTGCTTTTGAAGACATGATTGTGAGGACTTTGTCTGCAACTTTGTAAGAAGAGATGCTTTGTTCTTTCCATTAGTAGTTCAGAACTTAGACTTGAGAGATGCAGCGCAGAAACAGGCTCTTCGGCCCACCGAGTCCACGCCGACCAGCGATCAACCTGTACACTTACCAAAATTAGTTAAATTTAGTTTAGTTTAGAGATCCAGCACAGAAACAGGCCCTTTGGCCCACCGAGTCCACGCCGACCAGTGTTAACCCACACACTTGCACGTTCCAACGTGCACGAGGGACAATTTACAACTTTTACCAAAGCCAATTAACCTACAAACCTGCACGTCTTTGGAGTGTTGGAGGAAACCGGAGCACTCAGGGAAAACCGACGTTGTTGAACACGTTGCTTTAGACGAAAAGCAGTTGCTCAGGGTTGAGGATAACTTCTACTCTTGTTCTGTCAGTTCTGTGGTGGTGACAAGACTGAACTGAACAGTTAGCTGTGTGGTACATAATGTATAACATCATTATTATGTGAGAAATACGATGGTTTTATAAAAGGCTTGCAACAAGTTGCTTATTATTCAGTTGAAATAGCTTATGGTTAATATTTAAACCATTACCTCAAACTCTTTGACTTTGGTTTTGATCAATGAAAAGATTTCCAAGCCCAGCAAGATTCTTTTCTCCAGAGGGGATTCTTTAAAACAAAAACAGCCAGCGGTTTCAAAAGAATATTAATGCCATGAATGTAAATATTAATGGATTTTAAATTTGCAAGAAAATATTTCCTTCTTTTCATTATTCCAATTGTTTTCAGGTTGTTGTAGAAGATGCTTCGGCACTTTGCCCCAATCTTCAACGCCTGGTATGATATCAATCTGCAATCTCCTGGGAGAGGTGATGAAAGAGGTTTATGTAGACGGTGGAGACTCAACCATAAAACATGAGGTTTAGTTTAGTTTAGTTTAATCTTGAGACACAGCGCGGAAACAGGCCTTTCCGCCCATCGAGTCGGCGCCGGCCAGTGATACCCGCACATTAACACTACCCTAGGTTCAATTTTCACATTTATACCAAGCCAATTTACCTACAAACCTGCACGTCTTTGGAATGTGGGAGGAATCCGAAGATCTCGGAGAAAACCTACGCAGATCACACGGAGACTCCGTACAGCCAAGCACCTGTAATCAGGATCGAACCCGGGTCTCTGGCGCTGTAAGGCAGTAACTCTACTGCCTCGCCACCGTGCCACCCAGAGGTGGTCTCGGATAATATCAGGTTCAACCAGAGGCAATAGTTCTGTTTTCCATTTCTGCAAAAGTCCTAGATCAGCAAGGTGCAAGCCTGAGTAAATGGTTTCTACCATCTGCATTACAGTCAGTAACTCTGAAACGGGAACTCAGTTGTCTTTAAAGATCATGTTATGATAGTTGAAATTATGCTGAGCCCTGCATACTTCATGCAGACTTTCTTGAAACCATGTCACATTTTGCTTTGTTTGTGGAATGTTCAGCCTCGCTTGGAGATAACAGTGTGGAAACAGGCCCTTCGGCCCACCATGTCCATGCCGACCCCATATATTTGCACTACACTACACACTAAGGACAATTTACAAATTTACAAATGCCAATTAACCTACAGACCTATATGTCTTTGGAGGGTGGGAGGAAACGGGAGCACCCAGAGAAAGCCCATGTGGTCAGAGGGAGAACGTACAAACTCCGTGCAGGCAGCACCTGTAGTCAGGATCGAACCAGGGTCTGTGGTGTTGTAAGGCAGCAACTCTATCGCTGCACCTAGCCACAGTCTGCAGCCAACTGATCTTTATGACCTTCTGCAATGGTAAGACCTTATACACTAAATATTCAAGGCCTTTTCTATCATATCCAATGATATGAGCCATTTCAACATACCTGTTCAGGGTCTGTTGACTAATCGATATTATTGTGCAATTAAATTTAAATCAGTAACATTGTGGGCTTATCCATTTTCAAATTTAGATTTGTGAACTGTGGTACACTGGTGCACTATATTGATTAGTACGTGTGTCAGGGAGGTACACTGGTGCACTATATTGATTAGTACGTGTGTCAGGGATTACGGAGAGAGGGTAGGAGAATGGGGTTAGGAGGGAGAGATAGGTCTGACATAATTGAATAGCGGAGAAGGCTTGATGGGCCAAATGGCCCAATTCTTCTGCTATCACTTATGAAATTATGAACTTATAACAGTTTAGTTTATTATCACTTGTACCGAGGTACAGTGAAAAGCTTTTGTTGCATGCTATCCAGTCAGCAGAAAGACAATACATGATTACAATTGAGCCATTTACAGTGTATAGATACGTGATAAGGGAATAACGTTTTAAATTTAAACATTTGTCAATGTCTCACAAAATATAAATCACTCAAACAAGTCTGCCATCCTTTCACATGGTCACTTTCAGAATAGATATTTGCAAAGTTAATAAGAATGGCATGGTTATTGCAATTATAAATAAGGCTGGAGTATTTGATTAAGTGGGTATACTGACCTGGATTTTGATTTGCTTTGCTTAGATGTACACAATTTGGGGAAAGTGACTGAAATTGTGAAAAGTCCAAGGAATTGAAAATGTTCCTCAAATGAATGTACAGTCATTTACGATAAGATACGATGGACCTTTATTTACCCCAAGAGGGAAATTGATCTGCCAACAGTCATAAAGCACAAGATACATGAAACGTGACATTAAAGTGATGAGTGGACAGGATTGGGGATGTGCAAAGATTGGGGAGGGGAGCCAGTCTACCCCACGACAGGAGGGGGAGGGGGAGGGGTTGTGCAGTTTGATAGCCAAATCGGATCTCCTGTGGCGTTCCGTGGTGGGACCAGTCTGTTGCTGAAGGTGCTCCTCAGGTTGACCAGTGTGTCATGGAGGGGGTGAGCTGTATTGTCCAGGATCTCCGCAGTTTGAGGAGCATCCTCCCCTCCAAGACCACCTCCCATGGATCCAACTCCCAGGCCGGAGCCTGCATTCCTGATGAGTTTACCATGTAGATTCCATGGTGTGGGAATGGTTTGAGTTATGGGACAACGGCCTAATGCTCCAATCAATTCAACTGACATTGTACATTGTAACCAGCTTAGTTACATCCTCCGAGCTGTAATTGATTAGTTAATATTGAACTATTTTATTGATGATTTTCAACTTGTTTTGTTTTAACATGTTGACAGTTAGCAATTGTAAATTTGTTTCTGGAACTTATCTAATATTGCCATTGAACAGTTAGACAGCGTAACAAGATGGAAGAGCCCAACTGACTTGAATGGATAGATAATTCATGAAGCTCCTAAGGCATGTTTAGTTTAGAGATACAGCGCTGAAACAGACCTTTTGGCCCACCGAGTCCGCGCTGACCAGCGATCCCTGCACACTAACACTGTCCTACACGCACTAGGGACAATTTATAGTTATACCAAGCCAATTAGCCTGCAAACATTTACGTCTTTGGAATGTGGGAGGAAACCATGGATCCCGGAGAAAACCCATACAGGTCACGGGGAGAACGTATAAACTCCATACAGACAAGCACCAGTGGTCAGGATCGAACGTGGGTCTCTGGCGCTGCAAGGCACCAACTCTACCGCTGCGCCACCGTGCCGGCCATGTTGTGAATTTCCACGGGTAATTACTCACGAACATGCTTAACTTCCAGTAAAGCTGCTCATGGCTGTACATACGTATTCGTGAATTTTCAGTGAGATCTTTCTCAGTTCTGGGGCATGCATAACCAAAATTGAACTGCAGTTCATCAAGCTGTATGAAAAATACAATTGGTAACTGACTACCTCTCATGTAGTGTCAAATGAAGTTCTCCATCAGCTATTATTATCTGCAAGGTGATAAGTATGTACGCTAATATTCTAGTAAAGTGCAGTAATAGTTCTTTGACTAGAAAACCCCAAAATAAAAAAAAATAGTATGATTCACTTATGAACTTACTTGAGTTGATTATTGAGCAAATTAGTATGCTGAATTTTAATAGAAAATGTCTTACACACGGATAGATTTGTAAGGAAGAATTTATGTTTCATATCTGGGGGATGTCTCCAGGGCATATGAAATATGAGTAGTTGTGATACCACCAGCTGCAGACCCAGATAACAGTCTACAGGCCATTAAGGAAGACTGATGCATACTTCCAATCCCACTAGCAGGCAATTAAACGTCCAGAAATCTGCACAAAACGACTCAGAATTCAACTCCAGCTGACAAGCCCTGCTGGTATTGCTGTCTGCTAAATAGCTACTGATTCTGGGCTTCCGGAGATAATAGGCTGGATTGAATTTACCTTTAGCAGACAGTCCCGGACAGAACCATTAGTTATCTAGAGTCATAGAGTCATTCAGTGTGGAAACAGGCTCTTCAGCCCAGCGACCAGCTGGCAAGGTGTCATAAGGTCATAATGTCATAGGTGATAGGAACAGAATTAGGCCATTCGGCCCATCAAGTCTACTCTGCCATTCAAGCATGACTGATCTATCCTAACCCCATTCTCCTGCCTTCTACCCATAACCCCCGACATACTAATCAAGAATCCATCTAATTATCTCTGCCTTAACAATATCCATTGACGGCCTACACAGCCTTCTGTGGCAAATAATTCCACAGATTCACCACCCTCTGACTAAAGAAATTCCTCCTCATCTCCTTCATAAAGCAATGTCCTTTAATTCTGAGGTAATGTCCTCTAGTCCTAGACTCTCCCACTAGTGGAAACATCCTCTCCACATCCACTCTATCCAAGCCTTTCACTATTCTATACGTCTCAATGAGCCCCCCCCCCCCGCCCCCCCATTCTTCTAAACTTCCGCGAGTACAGGCCTGGTGCCGTCAAATGCTCCCATCTAAGCTCGACCCATTTGACCGGATTTGGCCCATGTCCCTCTAAACCTTTCCTATCCATGTACCTGTCCAAGTTTCTTTTAAATGCTGCTATAGTACCTGCCTCAACCACCTCTTCAGGCAGCTCGTTTTATATATCCACTACCATCTGAGTGAAAAAGTTGCCCGTCAGGTTCCTCTGAAATCTTGAAAGTTAGGAAGAGAGGATGTTCAACGAGATCTGGGTGTCCTAGTGCATCAGTCACTGAAAGGAAGCATGCAGGTACAGCAGGCAGTGAAGAAAGCCAATGGAATGTTGGCCTTCATAACAAGAGGAGTTGAGTATAGGAGAAAGAGGTCCTTCTACAGTTGTACAGGGCCCTGGTGAGACCGCACCTGGAGTACTGTGTGCAGTTTTGGTCTCCAAATTTGAGGAAGGATATTCTTGCTATTGAGCGCGTGCAGCGTAGGTTCACTAGGTTAATTCCCGGAATGGCGGGACTGTCGTATGTTGAAAGGCTGGAGCAATTAGGCTTGTATACACTGGAATTTAGAAGGATGAGGGGGGATCTTATTGAAACATATAAGATAATTAGGGGATTGGACACATTAGAGGCAGGAAACATGTTCCCAATGTTGGGGGAGTCCAGAACAAGGGGCCACAGTTTAAGAATAAGGGGTAGGCCATTTAGACGGAGATGAGGAAGAACTTTTTCAGTCAGAGAGTGGTGAAGGTGTGGAATTCTCTGCCTCAGAAGGCAGTGGAGGCCAGTTCGTTGGATGCTTTCAAGAGAGAGCTGGATAGAGCTCTTAAGGATAGCGGAGTGAGGGGGTATGGGGAGAAGGCAGGAACGGGGTACTGATTGAGAGTGATCAGCCATGATCGCATTGAATGGCGGTGCTGGCTCGAAGGGCTGAATGGCCTACTCCTGCACCTATTGTCTATTGTCTAAAGAAACTGCAGATGCTGGTTTACACCGAAGATAGACACAAGGTGCTGGAGTAACTCAGCTGGTCAGGCAGCATCTCTCAACACACCACCAATTCCTTTTCTGCAGAGATGCTGCCTGACCAGCTGAGTTACTCCAGCCAGGGCAGGGATAAGGGACTGTGCAAGTACCAACTTAGCACAGGGCAGGATCAGCAAAAGGTCCTGCTGGAGGCTATTCAGATGGCTAGGTGCAATTAAACCTCTCATGTCCCTCAGACTATCTTTGACCGGACTTCGCTGACTTCACCTTGCACTAAATGTTATTCCCTTATCATGTATCTTTTCACTGTAAATGGATTGATTGTAATCATGTATTGTCTTTCTGCTGACTAATTAGCATGTAACATGAAGCTTTTCACTGTACAGCTTTTCGGTACAGGTGACAATAAACTAACACTGAACTCAATGTTAGGTGCGGGAATGTAGAAGTTGCTTTGCACAAAGTTTTGCATAGACCTTGAAATCTATTATTTCCAACAGTGAACAACTCCATCAGCATGAGCTGATCATAATGCAGTAGCTAAAGGCTGATTACTTCCATTGCAACAGATGTTAAAGCCACTTAACATCTGGTGTTGCCATGAAGCTCAGATTTCTAGCATGCAAGATCACACGAGAATTGTTTGCGGCACTCTTTGCCACAGTTTAGGGTGGCACGGTGGCGCAGCAGTAAAGCTGCTGCCTTACAGCGTCAGAGACCCGGGTTCGATCCCGACTACGGGTGCTTGTCTGTACGGAGTTTGTATGTTCTCCCCGTGATCTGCGTGGGTTTTCTCCGAGATCTTCTGTTACTCTCACACACCAAAGACGCACAGGTTTGTAGGTTAATTGGCTTGATGTAACTGTAAAATTGTCCCCAGTGTGTGTAGGATAGTGTTAACGTTTGAGGATCACAGGGCAGCGTGGACTCGGTGGTCCGAAGAGCCTGTGTCCGCGCTTTATCTCTAAACTAAACTAAATTAAACACTCTTTAGCTCACAACATGGGTGTTGTGTGCAATTTGGGGTGCCATGTGACAAGAAAGATAAGAATATAAGAACATTAAAAAATAAGAGTAGTAGGCCTGTCTGGCTCTTGGGCCCACTTGGCCTTTCCAAATAATCATGGCGGAACAAATCTTGGTTTTGACTCCACCTTCTCATTCTCCCTGCATAATGCCCTGTTTCTCTCTATCTTGATTATATTTGGCACAGTGATAGTGCAGCGGTAGAGTTGTGTACAGCGCCTGAGACCCAGGTTCGATCCCGACTATGGGTGTTGTCTGTATGGAGTTTGTACGTTCTCTCTGTGACCTGCGTGGGTTTTCTCCGACAGCTCCGGTTTCCTCCCGCACTCCAAAGACGTACAGGTTTGTAGGCTAATTGGCTTGGTATAATTGTAAATTGTCCCTATTGTGTGTAGAATAGTAGTTAATGTGCGGGGATCACTGGTCGGCGCGGCTACGGTGTTTCCACGCTATATCTCTAAACTAGACTAAATATTCAGTGACGCTACCTCCACAGTTAATCAAGGATGATCCACAATGTAATCAAGGACGAGTCTCACTCCGGTCACTCCCTCTTCTGCCCTCGCCCATCAGGCAAGAGGTATAGAAGTGTGAAAACGCACATCACAAGATTCAGGGACAGTTTCTTTCCAACTGTTATCAGGCAACTGAGCCATTCCACCACCAACTGGAGAGCTGTCCTGAGGTACTATCTACCTCTTTGGAGACCCTTGGACTATCTTTGATCAGACTTTACTGGACGTTATCTTGCACTAAACATTATTCATGTTATTCCCTTTATCATATATCTGTACACTGTGGATGGCTCATTTGTAATCATGTATTATAAGGTCACAAGGTCATAAGTGATGGGAACAGAATTAGGCCATATGGCCCATCAAGTATACTCCACCAATCAATCATGGTTGATCTATCTCTTCTTCCTAACACCATTCTCCTGCTTTCTTCCCATAACCTCTGACACCCGCACTAATCAAGAATCTATCCATCTCTGCTTTAAAATGATCTTTCCACTGACCGGTAAGCAAGCAACAAAAGCTTTTCACTGTACCGCCGTTCACGTGACAAGGACCTAAACTAAACTAGCAGTTTGCGTGGCAAGGAACTGCAGATGCTGGTTGACACCGAAGACAGAGACAAAATGCTGTAGTAGCTGCTGCCGCGTCCCATTGAGTTAAACTCACAGTTCCTCAGGGAAAGCATTCCCAACCCAATCTGAGAGAAGGAATTCTCCCACATTCCTAACATGAAGGATGGCCCCTTTGAGACATTGACTCCCTCAGCTCTGGATACTGCCAGTGGACTGCCATTCTCTAGACATCTATCCTGTTGATTACCCTCAGATTTTTTCATGCTTTAAAAGGTTCCTTCTGATTCCTTTATTCTTCAAAGAGTATTTGCAAAACCTATCTTTTTTCATCCAGCAATCCCTTCCTTCCAGGAGTCAGTCAAGTGAACTTTCTCTGCACTTTTTTTTTTTTTTTTTCATATTTCAGATACAGCGCGGAAACAGGCCTTTTCGGCCCACCAAGTCCACGCCACCCAGCGATCCCTGCACACTAACACTATCCTACACACACTAGGGGCAATTTTTACATTTACCCAGTCAATTAACCTACATACCTGTACGTCTTTGGAGTACGTCTTCTCTTTAGTTTAGTTTTAATTTCGTTTTTTAGGAACGACAGATGTTAGTTTCAATGAAAGACGGACATAAAATGCTGGAGTAAGGTGATATGGAGTCAGGCGGCATATCTAGAGAAAAGGAATAGGTGACGATTCGGGTCAAGACCCTTCTTCAGACTGAGTGTCAGGGGAAAAGGGAACGAGAGATATAGACGATACTGAGGACAAATGATTGGAAGATTGGCAGAAAACAACAATAATCAAGAAAATGTGGACCCTACAATGATCCATTGTTGGCTGCAGGACAGGTGATAATGAGTTAACACAGACAGTGGAACTCAACAGGACCACAGTACAATGTCTAAGGTGGGAGAGGAACGGAGAGAGAGGGGTTACTTGAAGTTAGAGAAATCAATCTTCGTACCACTGGGGTGTAAGCTGCCCAAGCGAAATAAGAGGTGCTGTTCCTCCAGTTTACGTTTGGCCTCACTCTGACAGTGGAGGAGGCCCAGGACGGACAGAGAGGTCAGATAAGTGTGGATTTCCAATGGCCAGACGTATCAGGATGCATTTAGTCTGAATTTGGTGAAGCCAGAGCTCAGGTCTACTCTGTGCTTTGAGCAAACTAAGCAGAGGAGCACTAATAAGCCTGATTGTGCTCATTACTTTGAACTGGATGCCTTTCAATGGATTAGCGGGTCAGGCAGCATCTCTGGAGAACATAGATGGGTAACGTTTCAGGCCATGACTCTTCTTCAGACTCCAACATGATGTTGTCTTTGAGCTGGATTGGATGCAGGCTTCTGGAAGTAAAGCATTAAGGCCTAACAAGTCTGATAAAGAAACAAAAACATTTTCAAGTTGAAATCCAGAAGAAAACAGCTCCAAAGTCGATTCAACACCAAAACATGAAATGTGTTGAGGAACAACTCCAAAAGTACTAGACTAGGTTAATATCAGAAAAGACTAGAATATTGATTTCTCTAACTTCAAGTAACCCCATGCACTCCCTCTCTCACCATCCCTCCCCCACCCAAGTCGCACCCGGTTCCCGTTCCCATCTAGCAAACAGCTAACAATGGCCTGTTTCCTTTATCGTTGTTACTTTTTTGCATATCTTTCATTCATTTCTTCTTTCTCTATATATCACTGTCTATATCTCTCGTTTCCCTTTCCCCTAACTAGTCTGAAGAAGGGTCTCGACCTGAAACGTTACCCGTTCCTTCTCTCCAGAGATGCGGCCTCTCCCGCTAAGTTACTCCAACATTTTGTGACTAGATGAATAGTTTAGTTTAGTTTAGATATACAGCGCAGAAACAGACCCTTTAGCCCACTGATTCCACGCCGACCTGCGATCCCTGCACGCTAACACTATCCTACACACTCTAGGGACAATTTACAATTCTATTGGAGATCCCCGAGAAAACCCACGCAGGTAACGGGGAAACATACAAACTCCATACAGACAGCACCTACAGTCAGGATTGAACTCGGCTCCGTGGTGCTGGAAGGCAGCAAATCTACCGTTGCACCACTGTTCCGCCTTATTGCTATTGAAATGAGTATAGTGATTCTGTCTGAAGAATAAAGAAGATATTTATTCTGAACAAGGGTCTTGACCCAAAATGTCACCCATCCTGATTCGTCTATCCTCCTATCCTGGTTCGATCCTGACTATGGGTGCTGTCTGTACAGAGTTTATACATTCTCCCCGTGACCTGCATGGGTTTTCTCCGAGATCCTCAGTTTCCTCCCACATTCCAAATACGTACAGGTATGAAGGTTAATTAGCTTGGTATAAGTGTAAATTTTCCAAAATGTGTGTAGAATAGTGTTAATGTGCAGGGATTGCTGGTCGGTGCAGACTCGGTGGGCCGAAGGGCCTGTTTCCACGCTGTATCTCTAAAATAAACTAAACTAAACTATTCCTTTTCCACAGAGATGATGCCTGACCCGTTGAGTTACTCCCAGAATTTTGTGTCTATCATCTGAGTATCGTGATACTTGTATTTCACGGATGAGAATTTAAATGGGTTATACAAAAAAAAACATTCTCTCGAAGAGAGGAGGTCGATGTTTAGCAATAGACATGCTGTTCTCTGTGTGGTCATGTGTGTGTTCAAACTGTGATTTTGATGATGCCTTTTTTTAAACAAGGTAAAAACGTCACACATCCTACATCTGCCCTGCGATCAGAGAATGCTGGAAGCACTCAGCAGGCTAGGAAACATGAGAAAGGAGAGAGACAGAGTCACTTGTTTCAGATCAAAAACCTGGCCTGTTGAATGCTCCCAGCATTTTCTGTTTTATTTCAGAATACCAGCATCTGACATATTTTTGTTCCCAGTCTGCATCTGCAGTTTAACGATTCCACATAAATACTGTTCTACCTTCCGCCACCAGGTGAATCATCCTCACACTGTCAGTTCACCCAGAATCTTAAATAACAAGCTGGGTAGGGTAATAGAGAAGATTTATCAGAATGTGCCAGGGCTAGAGGATATGAACTACAAGGAAAGGATGAGTAGGCTGGGACTCTATTCCTTGGAGAGCAGGAGGGTGTGGGATGATCTTATAGAGGTGTATAAGACCATGAGAGGAATAGATCAGGTAGATTCACAGAATCTCTTGCCCAGAGTAGCTGAATCGAGGACCAGAGGACATAGGTTCAAGGTGAAGGGGAAAAGATTTAATAGGAATCTGAGGGGTAATTGTTTCACACTAAGGGCGGTGGGTGTATGGAACAAGCTGCCAGAGGAGGTAGTTGAGGCTGGGACTATCCCAACATTTATGAAACAGTTAGACAGGTACATGGATAGGACTGATTTGGAGGGATATGGACCAAACGCAGGCAGGTGGGACTAGTGTAGCTGGGATATGTTGGCTGATGTGGGCAAGTTGGACCGAAGGGCCTGTTTCCACACTGTATCACTCTATGACTCTATAACAATATGAAATGCTGGATACACTCAGCACGTCAGTCAGCCTTTGTGAAAAGAGGAACAATTAATGTTTCACGTCAGGAACCCTTCATCAGAACCAGGAAAAAAGACACGTTAATTGTGTGACGGAGAAGGTGGCTGAGGAGTATGGGTGACTTTATAGATATTGTGTGGAAATAGGCTCTTCAGCCTACCGAGTCTACACCAAACAGCGATCGCCCCCTACACTAACTTGGGCAGCATGGTGGCGCAGTGGTAGAGTTGCTGCCTTACTGCTCTTGCAGTGCCGGAGACCCGGGTTCGATCCCAACTACGGGTGTTGTCTGCACGGAGTTTGTTCATTACTCCCTTGACCGCGTGGGTATTCTCCAAGATCTTTGGTTTCCTCCCACACTCCAGAGACGTACAGGTATGTAATTAATTAGTTTGGTATAAATGTAAATTTTCCCTAGTGTGTATAGGATAGTGTTAATGTGCGGGGATAGCTAGTCGGTGTGGACTCGGTGGGCCGAAGGGCCTGTTTCCGCACTATATCTCTAAACTAAACTGACACCATCCTACACACTAGGGACAATTGACTATTTTTACAGAAGCCAATTAACCTATAAACCTGCATGTCTTTGGAGTGTGGGAGGAAATCGGAGCACTTGGAGAAAACCGACGTGGTCACAGGGACCTGTACAGACTTTGTACAGACAGCACCCGTAGTCAGGATCGAACCCTGTTCTCTGGCGCTGCAAGGCAGCAACTCTACCGCTGCACCACCGTGCTGCTCGATCAGGTGGAACATAGGGAATATCTCTGGTAGGACATGACTATGGTGGTAAGATGTGGGTGTGAAATAGCGGTTCAGATGAGGCTTCAATGCTTCTGCAATGTGGGACGTGGTTTAGTAGGCCAGACTATATAACAAAAGAAAAATAAAGAAAAATTGAGTCAAAATGATGACGGCAGGCAGCTCTAATACAAACAGAAATAAAGGGTGAGTTATCAAAGTTGGAGAGTCCGATATCGAATCCAGCAGACTGCACTATGTGCAGATGGAAGATCCAGGAATTTACTTTCCATCAGATCCACGGTATCTTGTTAGGTCACATTCAAAATTGGCTTCAGCATGGGAGACAGAGGAATGCTTGAGGAATGTTATTCTGATCAGTGCTGGGACTCTCTTGTTATGAAGAAACAAGGAATTGTCGATGCTGGTTTACCGGAACTGGGAAAGAGAGTCATACAGCGTGGAAACAGGTTCTTCAGCCCAACTTGCTCATGCCAACCAACATGCCCCATCTACACTCATCCCACCCGCCTGCATTTGACCCATCCTGTCCATGTACCTGTCTAAATGTTTCTTAAACGTTATGATAGCACTTGCCTCAACTACCTCCTCTTGCAGCTTGTCCCATATACCTACCACCCTTTGTGTAAAAAAAGGCCCCTCAGGTTCCTATTAAAGAGAGAGGTGCATGTTTGTTTTCAGTAGGAGGGATGTGTAGGACAAAGGACATTTCTGTGATAGAATGAGTCTAGGTGGCTTAATGGTGGCAGTTATCTCTCTGGTGTCTGTTATTGCTCAATCTGAGCCTTCTCTTGCCCTCTTCCACCTCTCACACCAAACTTCTCCCATTATGTTATTCACCTAGAAAATGATTTTTGTTTTGTAAGCCAGCATCTGCAGTTCCTTTAGACTTCTTTTTTACACAAAGGGTGGTAGGTATATGAGACAAGCTGCCGGAGGAGGTAGTTGAGGCAAGTGCTATCATAACATTTAAGAAACATTTGGACCAGGGCCGTTTTTACAGCATTATGGGCCCCCGGGCAAAGCAGTGTACTGGGGCCCCTACCCTTACTCTCCCCCACCCCCCTTTCCCTACCAGCCCCCCCCCCCTGTCGTGCCGGCGAAAAGCACTTACCGAAAAGCACTTAGCGATGGACTTAGGGTGCTACATTGTTGCGAAAAGCACTTACAGATCGCTGTGAGAAGCACTTAGTGACCGAAAATGTTGCGAAAAAAGCACTTATTGAACCTACATTTTTAAAGTAGTATTTATTTATTGCAAGTCACTTAACATACACAGATCAGCATGGGGCCCCTATGCTCGTGGGCCCCCGGGCAAGTGCCCATCAGGCCCATGCGTTAAGACGGCCCTGATTTGGACAGGTACATGGATAGGATAGGCTTAGAGGGATATTTAGTTTAATTTAGTTTAGAGATACAGGTCGGAAACAGCCCTTCGGCCCACCAAGGCCGTGCCGACCAGCAATCCCCACATATCAATGCTATCCTACACAGACTAGGTACAATTTTACATTTATACCAAGCCAAATAACCTACAAACCTGTATGTCTTTGGAGTGTGGGACGAAACCGAAGATCTCGGAGAAAACCCATGCGGTCACGGGGAGAACGTACAAACTCCGTACAGATATGGGACATGGACCAATTGTGGGTAAGTGGGACTAGTGTAGATGTGGCATCTTAGTTGGCATGAGCGAGGTAGGCCGAAGGGCCCGTTTCCATGCTGTGCATCTCAAAGACTAAGGGAAATACAAACTTTACTGCGCAAAATGTCCCAAAATGTCACAGTGCACAAAATAATCAAATTGGTTCCTCCGTCTGATTTTAATGAAGAAGAATCAGATTTGTACGTCTAAGTTTCTCAATAGAGCAATCAGAGTCTCGGCTCAACAGATTTGCAGTGACATAAAGACCCAAGATCAGATTTGGTGATTTAATCTCTTTCATACATTTTGATTTCAAAAATATTCAGAATTAGTGAAACAAAATTGAACACAGTCGACTAAATTGTAAAGTTGGGAGACAGAATGAGAAGCTCATAAAGCTGCAGGCTACTTTGTGATTAGCAACTGGCCCTTTGTTGAACTTGATTTAAATCTTTTATCAGCCCCTGATTAAATGCTTATTATGAGGCACTGTCGGCCAAGATTTGTGCAAGATTCGAAACATTAGCTCCTGTCACTGCGCACTGATCAATGGGAAGTTAATCTATATTTCAGGCTCGAAGCTACACAGGATGGAAGTTATCTCGCCCTACTAGGAAAAGCCGAGGTTCCTGACAAAATACAAATGTATCTCTCACCCTACCTTGACAAGAAACCTACACTCTGGCTTATACTGAAGAAGATAGGCACAAAAAGCTGGAGTAAATCAGCGGGTCAGACAGCATCTCTGGAGAAAAGGAATAAGTGACGTTTTGGGTCAAGATCCTTCTTCAGACTCGAAATGTCACCTATTCCTTTTCTCCAGAAATGCTGTCTGACCCGCTGAGTTACTCCAGCTTTTTGTGTCTATCTTCGAAATAAACCAGCATCTGCAACTCCTTCATACACCCTTGCACCCATACACCATGAGAATATCACACTATTTATATACGGATATCATATCATATCACAACAAATGTAGCTAATGCAGCTTCTGAAAACAGACTGCAGGATTATTCTGGGAGTATATACATACAGGCACTTACATTCCATAACGCCTTAAGGGGAAGCTTCTAACTCACGATGGGTACATTGCGTGATAATCTGAAAGACATGAAAGGGTGGTGAATTTGTAGAATTCATTGCCACAGGAGGCTGTGGAGGCCAAGTCAATGGATATTTTTAAGGCTGAGATAGATAGAGTCATAGAGAATCATTGAGTGATATAATGTGGAAACAGGTCCTTCAGCCCAACTTGCCCACCAGCCAACATGTACCAGCTACACTAGTCCCACTTGCCCGCATTTGGTCCATATCCCTCCAAACCTGTCCTTTGCACGCCTCTGGAGAGTGTTGCAGAGCAGAGGGATCTAGGTTTCTTGAAGGTGGAGTCGCAGGTAGATCGAGTGGCCAAAAAGGCATTTGGCTTATTGGCCATCGGTCAGAGCATTGAATACAGAAGTTGGGAGGTCATGTTGCAGTTGTATAAGACGTTAGTGAGGCCGCATTTAGAGTATTGTGTTCAGTTCTGGGCACCATGTCATGGGAAAGATGTTATCAAGTTGGAAAGAGTACAGAGAAGATTTACGAGGATGTTGCCAGGACTAGAGGGTGTGAGTTGTCGGGAGAGGTTGAGTAGGCTGAGACTATTCCTTGGAGCGCAGGAGGATGAGGGGTGGTCTTATAAAATCATGAGTGAAATAGATTGCGTAGATGCACAGACTCTCTTGCCCAGAGTAGTTGAATCGAGGACCAGAGGTCATAAGTTTAAGGTGAAGGGGAAAACATTTAACAGGAATCTGAGTGGTAACTTTTTCACACAAAGGATGGTGGGTGTATAGAACAAGCTGCCAGAGGAGGTAGTTGAGGCTGGGGCTATCCCAACATCTTGAAAAGAGGCACAACATTTGCCACCCTCCAGTCTTCCGGCACCTCTCCTGTATTTAAAGACGATTCGTAAATTTCAACCAGGATTCTCACAATTTCCTCTCTGGTTTCCCCACAATGTCCTTGGATATATCTGATCAGGCCCTGGAGATTTGTCTACCTTCATACACGATAGCATCTTCAGCACCTCTTCGACTGTAACTGACTGCTCTCAAAACACTTCCATTGACTGCCACATGTTTCTCCGTCCTGTCTTTCTCCTCGGTAAATACAGAAGAAAAATACTCATCGAGGACCTTGCCCATCTCCTGTGGCTCCACATAGAGTTGATCGCTTTGAGTCCTGTGGGATCCCACTCTCTCTCTAGTTACCCTTTTCCCCCTTATGTATTTATAAATTTATCAATAAATTCTTGATTAATGCAGGTGTCAGGAGTTATGGGTAGAAGGCAGAAGAATGGGGTTGAGAGGGAAAGAAACGTGGTGACTCTTCTGTACTGCTTAGGTGAGGTCTACTGTATGATATTACCGGGTTACATTTCATGGTACCTGGGTACATGTGACAATAAAGTATCATTGAATCATTGAGTCATTGTAACGTCCAGGTTCAGGAGCAGCTTCTTCTCACCAACTATCAGGCTATTAAGTAGTACAACCTTCAACTCAGTTCAACAATGGTGCCATTGTTTTTGCCTTTGTACTATTATTGTTTTTTTAATATATGCTAATATTCCATTTTGGTTGCTTATTGTGGTGTTTATGGAATACTTTGCTTATACAGTGCATTCAGAAAGTATTCAGACCCCTTCACTTTTTCCACATTTTGTTACATTACAGTCTTATTTTAAAATGGATTTAAATCTTTTTTTAAAAATCATCAATCTACACACAATATCCCATAATAAAAAAGTGAAAACAGGTGTTTAGAACTTTTTTGCAAAGTAATTAAAAAGAAATAACTGAAATATCACAATTACATAAGTATTCAGACCGTTTACTCAGTACTTTGTTGAGGCACCTTTGGCAGCGATTACAGCCTCAAGTCTTCTTGGGTATGACAGTACAAGCTTGGCACACCTGTATTTGGGTAATTTTTCCCATTCTTCTCTGCAGATCCTCTCAAGCTCTGTCAGGTTGGTTGGGGAGCATCGATGCACAGCTATTTTCAGGTCCCTCCAGGGATGGTCGATCGGGTTCAAGTCAGGGCTCTGGCTGGGCTGCAGCTATAGTTGTCCTTCTGGAAGGTTCACAGAGCAACTCTGGAGCTCTGTCAGAGTGACCATCGGGTTCTTGGTCACCTCCCTGACCAAGGCCCTTCTCCCCCGATTGCTCAGTTTGGCCGGGCGGCCAGCTCTATGAAGAGTCCTGGTGGTTCCGAAGTTCTTCCATTTAAGAATGACAGAGGCCACTGTGCTCTTCTGAACCTGCAAAGCTGCAGAAATTGTTTTATACCCTTCCCCAGATCTGTGTCTCGACACATTCCTGTCTCGGAGGTCTACGGACAATTTCTTCATGGCTTGGTTTTTGCTCTGACATGCACTGTCAACTGTGGGACCTTATATAGACCTTTCTAAATCATGTCCAATCAATTTAATTCACCACTGGTGGACTCCAATCAAGTTGTAGAAACATCTCAAGGATAATCATTGGAAACAGGATGAACATAAGTTCAATTTTGAGTATCATAGCAAAGGGTCTGAATACTTATGTAAATGTGATATTTCAGTTATTTCTGTTTAATCACTTGGCAAAAATTTCTAAACACCTGTTTTCGCATCTTCATTCTGGGGTATTGCGTGTAGATTGATGATAAAATAAATGAATTTAATCCATTTAAAAATAAAACTAACTTAACAAAATGTGGAAAAAGTGAAGGGGTCTGAATACTTTCTGAATGCACTGTATCTGTTGAGCTGCTGCAAGTAAGAATTTCATCGTTGTGTTTCGGGACATATAACATTAAAGCATGATAGACACAAAATGCTGGAGTAACTCAGCAGGACAGGCAGCATCTCTGGAGAGAAGAAATGGGTGACGTATCGGATCACCTATTGCTTCTGGCCTCCTCCTGCACCTATTTTCTATGTTTCTATGTTAAAACTTCAGTCAGAAGAAGGGTCTTGACCGGAAACATTCCTTCTCTCCAGAGATGCTGACTGTCCCATTGAGTTACTCCAGCATTTTGTGTCTGTCTTCGATTTAAACCAGCATCTGCAGTTCTTTCCTGACATTAAAGCACTCTTGACTCTTGACTCTTGACTCTCTCTCTCTCTCGAGACGTTCTTCTACTCGAATCAATGTAAACTGAGCGACCACGATAAATATGGTTTGTGCTTTCTCATCTCAAGTGTTTTATATATTCGCAGTAACCAGATTTAATAATCAGTAAAAAATACTACAGTTGAATGGACCTTTCAATGCTTCTGTAACCTGTGAGTGACAAATTAACTTTTGTTTCTGGAATATTCTTCTTGGAATTTAATTTGCCATAAAAGTGTCGTCTTCCTGCAATTTATATGATTTATGTTAATGTTGAATGTCTTCCAACAAAATTCTAGATATTCTCTAGTCAACAAATGGAGTCCAGGGCAAAATAGTGACCAACTGGTAGAGCTGCCACCACACAGCGCCAGAGACCCTGGTTCGATCCTGACATTGGGTGCTGTCTGTGTGGAGTTTGCATCTTCTCCCTGTGGCCTGTGTGGGTTTTCTCCGGGTGCTCTAGTTCCCTCCCACATCCCAAAGACATGCAGTTTTGTAGGTGTATTAGTCTACGTAAAGTTGCCCATAATGTACAGGGATTGGACGAGGAAGTGGGATAACATAGAACTAGAGTGAATGGATGATAGTTGGTCTGCATCAACCCGCTGGGCCGAAGGGCATGTTTCCACGCTCTATCTCTAAAAAAGATTTTTTTTTAAGCTCAGTGTATGGAATAATAACCATAAGAATAAAGGGTTATAACTACTTCAAGCTTACAATACTTAATAAGATTGTTTTTGGCAATTTTTCATTGCACTGCCAGATAAATTGGCACATACAGCAAGCTCATTTAAAAATCTACTTCTTGAAAAAATAATCATTTATTTTGTGTAATCGGCCATAATGCAAAAAAATTGTTTTCTCTTGTCTAAAGACAATATTATGGGAAACCACCTCTACTGGCAAAAAGTAGATTAACATCATGGTAAGATGATCTGTGATGTTTCACGTTCGAACTTTCCTCCATATGTTCAGAGGTTCTAGGAGCAGAATTTGGCCATTCAGCTCATCAAGTCTACGGCGCCATTCAATCATGGCTGATCTATCTTTCCCTCTCAACCCCATTCTCCTGCCTTCTTCCCATAATATAGAAAATAGGTGCAGGAGGAGGCCATTTGGCCCTTCGAGCCAGCACTACCATTCATTGTGATCATGGCTGATCATCCACAATCAGTAACCTGTGCCTGCCTTCTCCCCATATCCCCTGATTCCACGAGCCCCTAGAACTCTATCTAACTCTCTTTTAAATTAATAATCCCTCACTTCCGTACTCATCAAGAATTTGTCAATCTCCGCCTTAAAAATATCCATTGACGGCCTCCACAGCCTTTGTGTCAATGAATTCCACAGATTCACCACCTTCTGACTAAAGAAATTCCTCCTGATCTTCTTTCTAAAGGTACGTCCTTTTGGCTTTGTCTTCTGGTCCTAGACTCTCCCTCTAGTGGAAACATTCTCTCCAAATCCTCTGTATCCAGGCCGAATAAGCCTGAAGAAGGGTCCTGACCTGAAATGCCACCTATCCATGTTATTCAGAGTTGCTGCCTGACCTGAGGAATTACTCCAGCACTCTGCATCCTTTTTTTTTGATAAGCAAGCACCTGCAGTTCCTTGCGTCTACTCCCTGTCTTTCTAAAATGCTTGCCGAATCTCTATCATTATTTTTTTCAGGTAAGGCAGTCAATACTTGGCAAAATGTATCAACATTTTGGGCGACACAGTGGCGCGGCGGTAGAGTTACTGCCTTACAGCTCCAGAGACCCAGGTACGATCCTGACTACGGGTGCCTGTTTATACGTTCTCCCCGTGACCTGCGTGGGTTTTCTCCGGGTGCTCCGGTTTCCTCCGAAGACACTCTGAAGTTTTGTAGTTAATTGTCTTGATGTAATTGTAAATTGTGCATAGTGTATGTAGGACAGTGTTAGTGTGCGGGGATCGCTGGTCGGCGCGGGACTCTTTGGGCTGAAGGGCCTGTTTCCATGCTGTATCTCTAAACTAAACTGAACCAAATGACAGGGTTAATGCTGCGGTGAAAAAGAAACACTGGTTAATTCTCCCTGGACTGCGGATTTTCAGTTGTTTTCTAATAATTTATGCTCGATCTGTATCCACTCCCCCACCTGCTGTCACACCAGGCCTCCGTCTCAGTAAACAGTTCATGCTTCCATGGACATGTAGCGATTCCTGCCTGCTCTGCACAGCCCTGCTGACAGCTTCTTGCCGAGTGAGAAGGTGCTGCTGTTATCATGTTCCTCGGCAGAAAACCTGACAGGTGCCTCCGAAAAATAGCCTCCTGCCACCACTCTACCAGACATTCTCCAGCACTGCAATAAAGACAAACAAAGCTTGTCACTCACTGCCATTATAAATCATTGCACGATATCACTGCGGAAAGGGGAGCTAAGTCAATTAATTCCAAGGCGTTTGGCAGCATATGCTGCCGGTGATACTCGTGCTTGGAGAAATGAATCACTCTCCCTCCCTTCCTCTGAATAATGGCGCAAATGAACGCACTATTAACCTTAATTAACAATGAAAGCAAATATCAACATTATCCAGGAAAGAAAACACATCAATCTTTTTTCTAATCTTACCGAAGAGCTTCAGACTTTAGCCGCAGATAGACACAAAAAGCTGGAGTAACTCAGCGGGTCAGACAGCATCTCTGGAGGAAAGGAACAGGTGACCCTTCTTCAGACTGCAGTCTGAGGAAGGGTCTTGACCTGAAACATCACCTAACCTATTCTTTTCTCCAGAGATGCCGCCTGACCCGCTGAGTTACTCCAGCTTTTTGTGTCCATCTTCCCTTTCAACCAGCACTTGCAGTTCCTTCCTACACATTTAGACTTTAGCCTTTAGAGATACAGTGCAGAAAGAGGCACTTCGGCCCATCGAGTCTGTGCCGACCAGCGATCACCCAAAGTACACTAACCTACACACACCAGGGACAATTTTTTTTACAACTTCCCAAAGCCAATAAACCCACAAAGTTGTGCCGAAGAAGGGTCCCGTCACGAAATGTCACCAGTCCTTTTTCTCCAGTAATGCTGTCTGACCTGCTGAGTTACTCCGGCACTTTGTGTCCATCTTCGGTATAAACCAGCATCTGCAGTTGCTTTCTGCACACGACGACCCGTACGTCTTTGGAGCACAGAGCACCCGGAGAAAACCCATGCGGTCAAAAGGACAATGTACAAACTCCATACAGGCAGCACCCGTAGTCAGGATTGAACCCGGAACTCTGGTGCTGTAAGATGGCGGCTTACTGCTGTGCCACTGTGAGGAGCAGCTAAATGAGAATAAAACAAAGTCTTTAAGTCCAGGCGGCACTGTGGACCTGGAACACACAAATGAAATATAAAGGAACCGGATGCAATAAACAAAAGTTGACTGAAAGTCCAGCTTTAATGATTCATTATTATGGAAAAGTAATTAATTATAGATGTTCCATAATGCATATGCACACAAAATAGTAAAGAAAAAATATAATTAAAATATGTTTAAGGATTTTTGGGAAATGGAAATGTTATTCATGTGGATTTCGGTTCCTTTCAGAAATTATAGATTTTGTAGGTTCTCCCTGTCAGCGCGTGGGTTTTCTCCAGATGCTCCGGTTTCCTCCCACACTCCAAATACGTGCTGGTTTGTAGGTTCATTGGCTTCTGTAAATTGTCCCGAGTGTGTTGGATAGAACTAGTGTGCGGGTGATCTTTGGTCGGCCGGTCTCGGTGGGCCAAAGTGCCTGTTTCCACCTGTATCTCTAAACGAACCATCCACCCACCCCCATCTCTGACACTGTAAGGCAGAACCTCTGCCGCTGTGCTGCTGTCTGCGCCACTGATCTTTAGACTTTTGCATCTAAGTGGGACTTGAAAGAGAGTTACAACAAGAAAGTTACGGGGCGTCACGGTGGTGCAGCGGTAGAGTTGCTGCCTTACAGCGCTTGCAGCGCCGGAGACCCGGGTTCGATCCCAAATACGGGTGCTGTCTGGACGGAGTTTGTACGTTCTCCCCGTGACTGTGTGGGTTTTCTCCGAGATCTTCAGTTTCCTCCCACACTCCAATGATGAACAGGTTTGTAGGTTAATTGGCTTGGTATAAATGTAAATTGTCCCGAAGGTGTGTAGGATAGTGTTAGTGTACGGGGTTCGCTGCTCATTACGGACTCGGTGGGCCATAGGGCCTGTTTTCGTGCTCTATCTCTAAACTAAATTAAACTAAACAGTGATTGAGATTGTGAAGGCTTGTCTAGTATCACTGGCCTTGAATCCTTTGATTTGCAGTTCACAAATTCACAAGATATAGTAGAATTAGGCCATTCGACCCATCGAGTCTCCTCTGCCATTCGATCATGGCTGATCTCTGCCACCTAATCCCATTTTCCTGCCTTCTCCCCATAACCCTTGACATCTGTTCTAATCAATAATTTATCTGTCTCTGCCTTAAAAATATCCATTGACGACCTCCACAGCCCTCTGTGGCAATGAGTTCCACAGATTAACTACCCTCGGACTAAAGAAGTTCCTCCTCATCTCCTTTTCAAAAGAGCGACCCTTTAATTCTGAAGCTATGACCTCCGGCCCTAGACTCTGCCACCAGTGGAAACATCCTTTCCACATCCACTATCTATGCCTTTCTCTATTCTGCAAGTCTCAATGAGGTCCCCCCTCAACCTTCTAAACTCCAGCGAGTAGTGGCCCAGTGCTGTCAAACGCTCATCATATGCGAAGTGACTTGAGCCCAGAATACCACACATTTCTCTTTAAAATCAGTGTCACTCTATCTTCTGTAGAAATCCATATGTTGCAGATAGCGCACAGACTTATTTTTGTCAGCCTATGGCAGTTTTTGTCAGAGAGCCAAGGCAAATTACTGCACTGAATCCCGGAGTAGCACACTCTACGGATATGATGCTCTGTTACTGAAGTGAGTGAATGATCAGGTCGATGCATTGGGTGTCAATTAAGCAGGCTGCTTGGTCCTGGATGGTTTTGACCTCATGAATGTTCAAGCACTTCACTCACACAGCACCAATCTTTTCTAGCCACACCACCTTCCGAAAGATTACAATATGTACAACTATTACATCAGGCAACCTTTACAGAGTCATAGAGACATAGAGTGTTACAGCATAGAAACAGGCCCAATTCCTCAGAGTTCGACTGTTCACTTCCCATGTACATGCTCCAAAAATGCAACACCTCACATTACTCCGTCTTAAGCATAGAGAAACATATAGAAACAATTAAAACATTTAAAAATTCTTAAGGGATTGGACGGGCTAGATGCAGGAAAAATGTTCCCGATGTTGGAGGAGTCCAGAACCAGGGGTCACAGTTTATGAATAAGGGGTAGACCACTCAGGACTGAGATGAGGAAACATTTTTTCACGCAGAGAGTTGTGAATCTGTGGAATTCTCTGCCACAGAAGGCAGTGGAGGCCAATTCACTGGATGTTTTCAAGAGAGAGTTATATCTGAGGGCTAATGGAATCAATAGTATAAGAAAATAACTGCAGAAGCTGGTACAAATCGAAGGTATTTATTCATAAAATGCTGGAGTAACTCAGCAGGTCAGGCAGCATCTCAGGAGAGAAGGAAAATAATCAAGGTATATGGGGAGAAAGCAGGAACGGGTTACTGATTCTGGATGATCAGCCATGATCATATTGAACGGCGGTGCTGGCTTGGAGGGCCAAATGGCCTACTCCTGCACCTATTTTCTATGTTTCCATCAACCATTCCTCGGTCCACCTGCCCAAGCAGGTCAGTCCAGGTGCACTGTTACTGAAGTGAGTGAATGATGAGGTCGGTGCATTGGGTGCCAATTAAGCAGGCTGCTTGGCCAGAGATAGTTTTGTGCTCCTGAATGTTCATGCACTTTACTCACCCAGCAAAAAAAAATTCTAGCCGCACCATCTTCCGAAAGATTATCAGTATGTATAAATATTGCATCGAGTAACTTTTACAGAGTCATAGAGACAGAGAGTCTTTATGAGTCTGCATCACTTGGTGAAGGAGGAAGCAGCTCAGAAGCTGCAGAGGGGAGAAGGTGTGCATGGCAGCCGTGGGCAGTGTTTGCCCACTGCCGGCCCACCCACCCACGAGGTCCACCTGGTGGCCCAGGCGGGAGACCTCTTACACGACCCGCGCAGCAACCTCGACATCTGCAGGAAGAACGTGCACATCAACGACAATGTTCTCCAGGCTGCCCATGAACGCAGGGTGTCCAAGGCGGTTTCCCGCCTGCCCACCTGCATCATCCCCGACAAGACCACCTACCCCATCGACGAGACCATGACGCACGATGGACCACTGCACAGTTCGAACTTTGGATATTCCCACGCCAAGCGTATGAATGATGTCCAGAAACGGTATCGTTGCTCTTTCAGCTTTTTCACTTGCCTGCTCTCACAGAACAGTACAGCACAGGAACGGGCCCTTCAGCCCACAATGTCTGTGCCGAACACGATGCCTTGTTAAACTAATCTCCTCTGCCTGCATGTGATCCGCATCCTTCCATTCCCTGCATATCCATGTGCCTATCTAAAAGTCTCTGAAACACCACTATCGTATCTGCTTCCACCACCACCCCTGGCAGTGTTCCAGGCACCCACCACCCTTCACCCAAAAAAACCTGCCCCACACTTTGCCCCTCTCACCTTAAAGCTGTGCCCATTGGTGTTTGACATTTCTACCTTGGGAGAAAGGTTCTGACTGTCTACCCTATCTATGCCTCAAACAATAATATTTACTTCTATCAGGACTCCCGGCAACCTCTGGCATTCCAGAGAAAAAAATCTATTTGTCCAACATCTCACTCCTGAGTCTGAAGAAGGGTTTCGACCTGAAACGTCACCCATTCCTATTATCCAGAGATGCTGCCTGTCCCGCGGAGTTACTCCAGCATTTTGTGTCGATCTCTCATTATACCTCCTTTTAATCGTGTACTGTCTTTCCGCTGACTGGTTAGCACACAACAAAAGTGCTTCACTGTACCTCAGTACACATGACAATGTTAAACTGATGATCCTGCTGCAATTTGTGACAACCATCTTCACTATCTGCAAAACCACCCACTTTCGTGTCCTCTGCAAACTTACAAATCATACCATGTACGTTCTCATTCAAATCAATGATATAGATGGCAAAATCATTGATAGAGATGACAGATTGATGTAGATTTGAAGAATATATTGCTAAATACAGTCAAATCTGAAATCAATCTTTCATCTCGTTCGTCATTGATCTATTATTGCCCTAAGGATATTTTTCCTATGAAAGATTAGCACATGAGAATTATGTTCTAACCTGGGCTTTTTAGCATGTCTTGGTCAGAGTTCAAAATGAATGAATTATTCAAAACACGAGCTGCATCAATTATCGTAATTAAGCCCCTGTCCAAGGCCTATCATTCATAAACATGCATCCTTTAAATAAAGTCAATAATAGCCTAGTCACACTGATGTTTGGGGAATATACAATCTTTCGGTAAGGGAGAGTTAAAGTGGACAGGAAAGGTTTACGTAAATGTCACCACAGAAAAATCATCTCTACTTCTTTAGAAGATTGAGGAGATTCGATATGTGGATGAATACCGTCCACAGGTGTACACTGGAGATCATATTGAACAGTTGCAACATGGCCTGGATCGGCAACTTGAATGCCCATGAACATTACAAAAAGTGGTGAACACTGCCCGGTCCATCACGGGTACTGACCTCCCCACCGTCGAAGGGATCTACAGGAGTCACTGCCTCATAAAGGCAGCCAGCATCATCAAGGATCCACACCACTCCAGCCACTCTCATTTCACTCCTGCCTTCGCGAAGAAGGTATAGGAGCCTGAAAACTGTGACGTCCAAGTTCAGGAACCATCAGTGTCTCCAGTTCTAAGTTTGTCAAGTCATCCAAGTTTTGACAACCTTGTCTGTAACATGCATCCGAGAGCTAACTGTCAAAAGTTTATTAGTTTCGCTCCCGCCCCCAACAAAAAGTAAAGAAAGATTTTCGAGTTGAATTTGACGCTAGCAGATTGTGACACACTTTGAGAATTAGGTTAACATCTCAGTGAAGATAGACACAAAATGCTGGAGTAACTCAGCGGCACCGGCAGCATCTCTGGAGAGAAGGAATGGGTGACGTTTTGGGTCGAGACCCTTCTTCAGACAGTTGGACAGACTGAGCAACCACTTATGCTTCATTCTCTATAATGAGGTCTCCTGAGGAAGATTACATGTGTCAATACATGTTTAAACCTCATACTACAACAATTAATTTACAATTTGTTGTATAGTCCCTTGACAATAATGTAGATTGTACAAGATGCACAAATTCCTTTTTATCTTGCTGTTTTATCAGCCTCTCTAATGAATGTAATTAATTGACAAGATTAAATGCGTATCCTGCTGTCAGTGTTATTCATTTAGCGGAGTGTCCTTAGTTTAATGACTGTTGCTCTGCTTGGACTATATTATTTATTTCATGCATTTGATTTGAGTCAGAAGGGAGCATGAATCAAGCCTAAATTTGAGGTTTTACTTTAATTTAGTTTAGAGATGCCCACCGAGTTTGCACCGACCAGCGATCCCCGCACATTAACACTATCCTATACAGACCAGAGACAATTTACATTTATACCAAGCCAATTATCCTTCAATAGACACAAAATGCTGGAGTAACTCAACGGGACAGGCAGCATCTCTGGGGAGAAGGAGATGCTGCCTGTCCCACTGAGTTACTCCGGCAATTTGTGTCTATCTTCGGTTTAAACCAGCATCTGCAGTTCCTTCCTACACAATTCACCTGCAATCCTGAGGTGTGAAGATCTCGGGGATAACCCACGCAGGTCACGGGCAGAACGTACAAACTCCGTACAGACAGCAACTGTAGGATTGAACCCACGTGGCGACTCCTGAGAGTTAGGCCACTCCTTGGCCGAACCCTGGGCACTGAGACTGACAGGGTCTGGGCCAGCAGGGGTTGTGGGGAGAGAGGAGAGTGAACATGTGTGCTGGCAGCTTGCTGTGTTAATAAAGCCATCCCGACTGGACTAACCTAGCGTCTGGCCTTATTTCGGGCTGAACCGATCGCTCCCGCTAAATTGGTGACCCCGACGTGATTTGAACACGCAACTCTACCGCTGCGCCACCGTGCCACCCGGTTTTACATTCTGACTGCTTTGCTCTCAAGTACAGTTCGCAAACCAACAGTTGTGGCCATTGGGGGGTAATGTATTTTTTATTAAGGAATTCCATGGTCATAGTTTTCCAGTGAATAGTTCATTGATTTGCCCTCGAGCAGACTGAAATTGGAAAATATTCAGCAGTAATTTCGAGGATTAATTGCTACATTTCTCATAATTACTCACAAGCTGACATGCAACCAATAGCTTAACTTTCTAATTGGCTATTAAATATTGATAACAAATATATACTTTCATTCCGGCTGGACTCTTTTTTTTTTCTCCTCTCAACTCCCTGGTTGCTGTCTGTTTGCAGCTAGCCTCTGCTCTTTGTGCCTTGCAACTATTGAAACATCAGCCATGTCATGGAGGAGTCAATGTCGGTGCTGAGAAATTGAAACTAATGAGAACTGTGGCTGGAAATACCAAAATGATACAGATTTAAGATTTTGCTCTCGTCCCCCATCTTGCACAATTTATGTTCAGAGGGAGTTTGGATAATGACAAGCACACATGCTCGTGCTGGGGAGGAATATTAAAATCGACCAAAGGGATCAGTAACTCCACAAGTGGGTGCCAAAATGCCAACCAATTTCTCCTCGCTCCGACGCGCTCGCGTAATCCCCGTCCATTTATGCAGGTTTCATGTTCAACTATTTTTGGGAGGGATTGCTTGATTGTCTGTCTCCTGAGATGGAGATGGCGAGATCAAGAAAAGGTAGGGAGATGTCGGAGATGGTCCAAGTGAATGTGAGTGCAGGATGGAAATTAACAGTAAAGTTAATGAAGTCAGTGAGTTCTGCACGGGTGCAGGAGGTAGCACCGATGCAGTCGTCAATGTAGCGGAGGTAGAGTTCGGGGATATGGTCAGTGTACGCCTGGAACAGGGATTGTTCGACATACTCTACAAAGAGGCAGGCATAGTTGGGGCCCGTGCGAGTGCCCATAGCTACGCCTTGGATTTATAGGAAGTGGGAGAAGTCGATGATAGTCTGTCTTAGTTTTAGATTCGAAGTACAGCGCAGAAACGGGCCCTTCGGCCCACTGAGTCCGCGCCGACCAGCGATCCCCGTGCACTAACAGGATCCAACACACACTAGGGACAATTTTACACATACACCAAGCCAATTAACCTACATACCTACACGTCTTTGGAGTGTGGGAGGAAACCGAAGATCCCGGAGAAAACCCACGCGGTCATGGAGAGAGCGTACAAACTCCGTACAGACAGCGCCTACAGTTGGGATTGAACCCGGGTCTCTGGCGCTGTAAGCACTGTAAGGCAGCAACTCTACCACTGGACCTCCATGTCACCTCGATTATTAAATTTTTAATTAATTATTATTTTTTTACAATAGGTGCAGGAGGAGGCCATTCGGCCCTTCGAGCCAGCACCGCCATTCAATGTGATCATGGCTGATCTTCTCAATCAGTACCCCGTTCCTGCCTTCTCCCCATACCCCCTGACTGCTATCCTTAAGAGCTCTATCTAGCTCTCTCTTGAATGCATTCAGAGAATTGGCCTCCACTGCCTTCTGAGACAGAAAATTCCACAGATTCACAACTCTCTGACTGAAAAAGTTTTTTGAATGAAGCACATTTCTTAAGGTTTTGACAGGCATTTAAATTTAATCTCTTATTTAGCATCTAATCTAATTTAACATCTAATTTATGGGCGGCACGGTGAAGCAGTGGTAGAGTTGCTGCCTTCGAGCGCCAGAGACTCGGGTTTGATCCTGATTATGGGTACTGTCTGTATGGGGTTTGTACGTTCTCCCCGTGACCACGGTGGGTTTTTTCTTCTCACACTCCAAATATGCACAGTTTGTAAGTTAATTGGCTTTGATAAAGATGGTAAATTGTCCCTCGTGTATGGGATAGTGCTAGTGTATAGGGATCGCTGGTCGGCACGGACCTGATGGGCTGAGGGCCTAAGTTTCTATGGTGTATCTAGAAACTAAACTAAACTAATCTCATTTGTGGAAAAGAACTGCAGATGCCGGTTTAAATCGAAGGTAGAGACAAAATGCTGGAGTAACTCAGCAGGGCAGGCAGCATCTCTGGAGAGAAGGAATGGGTGACGTTTTGGGTCGAGACCCTTCTTCAGACTGATCTCACGCTTGTCTTTCCAGGGCTTCTGCAATAATTCATTATTCCAGCATTACTCCAGTATTTTGTCTCTACCTTCGATTTAAACCGGCATCTGCAGTTCTTTCCCACAAATGAGATTAGTTTAGTTTAGTTTCTAGATACACCATAGAAACTTAGGGGTTAATTAAAAGTCCCATTTATTGGTGTCACTGAGCTGGATACTGCAGGCAAATGTTTGGCTTAACCAGCTGAAGTAAATGGAGATTCATTCTGGAGATCAATAGCATGATTTGGTGGCTCAACACTGAGTTCACAGAGTCATAGAGTCATACTCATGGAAACATGCCCTTCAGCCCAACGTGCCCACACCGGCCAACATGTCCCAGCTACACTAGTCCCACCTGCCTGCATTTGGCCCATATACCTCCAAACCTGTCCTATCCATGTACCTGTCTAACTGTTTCATAAACGTTGGGATAGTCTCTGCCTCAACTACCTCCTCTGCCCGCTCAGTCCATACACCTACCACCCGTTGTGTGAAAAGGCTACCCCTCAGATTCCTTTTAAATCTTTCCCTTTGGTCTGTCATAATATTTATACTCTACCTTCTCTCATCCTAGTATCCCACCCCTGCATCTGGTTATTCACTTCTGAAGCCAACCATAGATTTGCCTATTTCAGTTCGGGTTGACTCGGCTTGTATTCGCTGGAATTTAGAAGGATGAGAGGGGATCTTATAGAAACATATAGGATTCTTAAAGGATTGGACAGGCTAGATGCAGGAAAAATTGTCCCGATGTTGGGGGAGTCCAGAACCAAGGGTCACAGTTTAAGAATAAGGGGCAGGCCATTTAGGACTGAGATGAGGAAAAACTTTTTACCCAGAGAGTTGCGAATCTGTGGAATTCTCTGCCACAGAAGGCAGTGGAGGCCAATTCACTGGATGTGTTCAAAGAGTTAGATTTAGCTCTTAGGGCTAATGGAATCAAGGGATATGGGGGAAAAAGCAGGAACGGGGTGCGGATTTGGATGATCAGCTGTGATCACATTGAATTGCAGTGCTGGCTCAAAGGGCCTACTCCTGCACCTATTTTCTATGTTTCTACTTCTTGTAACTGTAAATTACATATTCTTTCAACAGTATGCAAATACATTTTAATAAGTTATTTATTTGGCCTTTTCCCCTTCATCTTTACCCCTTCACCCTAAACCTATGTCCTCTGGTCCTCAATTCCCCTACTCTGGGCAAGAGATTCTGTGCATCTACCCGAGTTCTATTATTACTGCTTTTTGTAATGGAAATATGGAAATTACAATCTGTCTTGCTGCAATAATTCTGCTCTGCAAAATTGAATGTGATCCCAAAAGTGACTTTCACCATAAAATAAGTTCCTTTGCTTCGAGAAGTTTTCAAAGTTCACCTCCATTATAATCAATGGTGATTTCCAAACTGCCCCAAAGCTGGTTTCACACTGCTGCCAATTAGACTGAAAAATTATGGCACAGATAACCCGGTAAAGATCATGATTTAGTATCTTCATTATTAACCGATTCCTTACCCGCGTTGAATCGATGCAATTCTTGAATGATTTACAACCACATGACCAAAGTATTGTCACCTAACTTTGTTATCTAATCCGTATCTCCACAGCCCCAGTCTTTACCCTGCTGTCTCCCACCAGGTCCTCATTTACTGAGTGCGTTGTAGAAACAAGGAACTGCAGATGCTGGTTTACAAAACAAAACCACACACAGTACTGGAGTAACTCAGCAGGTCAGGTAACATCCCTGGATAACATGTGGATGGGATTTGGATGTGGAGTGGATGTTTCCACTAGTGGGAGAGTCTAGGACCAGAGGCCTTAGCCTCAGAATAAAAGGACGTACTTTTAGAAGGGAGGTGAGGAGGAATTGCTTTAGTCAGAGGGTGGTGAATCTGTGGAATTCTTTGCCACAGGAGGCTGTGGAGACCAAATCAATGGATACTTTTAAGGCAGAGATTGACAGATTCTTGATTAGTATGGGTGTCAGGGGTTATGGGGAGAAGGCAAGAGAATGGGGTTGAGAGGGAAAGATAGATCAGCCATAATTGAATGGCGGAGTAGACTAAATGGGACGTATGCCCTAATTCTACTCCTGGAACTCATGAACCTATGAGCATGGAGAGGAGACGTTTTGGATCAAACTGTAGAATGGTCCCAACTCGAAACATTGCCTTTGCACGTTCTCCAGAGATGCTGCCTGCCCTGCTGAGTTACTCCAGCACATTGTCTTTTTTAAGCGCGTGTTGTTGCCCCACAGCCAGTTCCACTTGCTTTGTCTTCAGGTCGACATTTCATTTGGATCCTGCTAATATCCTCAGGCCTAAAATGCCCTGAATTCCAGCGGAAGCCTGCTGCCTTCATACGATCCTTATGCTCAGCTCCAGCCTCAAATCCCACGTCAGTTCACGAGTCACCACCATTTTATCTGCCTGTCTGTACGGTTTCCATGTGATTTCCTGTGCATCTAATTCAAAAAATGGTTCACAGAATTCAATCCCACAGTAACTCTTGATTTGTACGGGTGTCAGGGGTTATGGGGCAAAGGCAGGAGAATGGGGTTGAGAGGGAAAGATAGACCAACCATGATTGAATGGCGGTGTAGACTTAATGGGCCAAATGGCCTAATCCTGCTCCAAGAACTTATGAACTTATTTTAACTTGAACTCTCCCATGCACCACAAGGCTATTAAGTTGCCTGACTGAGCCCTCTCGAGGCTGCCTCAGACACAGCAGCGTGATAGTGAGCGATCCATCCATTAGTGAGATCCGCACTCTGAAGGCGATACCCAATTAAACCCATTCTCCTGCTCTTTCTTCAAACCTATTTGCAATGTTCTTTCGGTGGTCACATTTAGCCTCATTTCATGATTCCTTTGAATCAGAACAAGACAATTTGCTGCATAGAGGAGTGATATGAGGTACGATCTACCTCATTGGAGACTCTCGGACAATCTTTAATCAGACTTGATTAATGGTGAATCTGTGGAATTCATTGCCACAGAAGGCTGTGGAGGCCGTCAATGGATATTTTTAAGGCCGAGGTAGATAGATTCTTGATTAGTACGGGTGTCAGAGGTTATGGGGATAAGGCAGGAGAATGGGGTTCGGAGGGAGAGATGGAGCAGCCATGATTGAATGGTGGAGTAGACTTGATTGGCTGAATGGCCTAATTCTGCTCCTATCACTTATGAAATTATGAACATGCCTTCTCTGGACTTTATCTTGCACCAAATGTTATTCCCTTTATCTTGTATTTCTACACTGTGGATGGCATGATTGTAACCATGTACAGTCTTTCCGCTGACTGGATAGCTCACAATAAAAAGGCTTTTCACAGTACCTCAGTACACATGACAATAAACAAAACTAAACAAAACTCAGATTTTTGGGTCTTTTGACAGTTGGGTCATCATCTGCTAACTAAAATCTCTGCCAGTGAATAGAAAAAAACCCCATCTTACATATTTTATTAAACCTTGAGAAGAATACTGCACTAGTTATAACACCTTCATAAACTTGGATAGAGTGGATGTGAAGAGGATGTTTCCACTAATGGGAGAGTCTAGGACTAGAGGTCATAGACTCAGAATTAAAGGACGTTCCTTTAGGAAGAAGATGAGGAGGAATTTCTTTAGTCAGAGGGAGGTGAATCTGTGGAATTCTTTGCCACAGAAGGCTGTGGAGGCTGTTAATGGATATTCTTAAGGCATAGATAGATAGATTCTTGATTAGTATGGGTGTCAGAGGTTATGGGGAGAAGGCAGGAGAATGGGGTTAGGAGGGAGAGATAGATCAGCCGTGATTGAATGGCGGAGTAGACTTGATGGGCCGAATGGCCTAATTCTGCTCCTATTACTTATGACCTTATGACATTCCCAGCACCAGCTTCCCAGAATAATGAACAATATTCTACTTGGGGTCTAATGAGTGTTTAATAAGGATTTAGTATAATCTTTGTGTTTGTTCCCAATGTATTTATTTAAATGTGTGATTACAATTTCCTGCCGATGATCTGGTCTTTCTCTTCCTTTCTTTCATATTTTTTACTCCATTTATTCTGATCAAATGAGTCAATTCAGACGTCTCCTTACAAAGCTTTATCTGTCAAGCTTCTGCCCATATCGCTAACTTGCCTTGTTGTCAGTTTCATCAATTAATCACTATGTCTTTTATTGAGAGTCAGTCATTGGACTGTGATGCACTGCGATCTCACAGTCAGAGTCTTACAGCGTGGGAACAGGCCCTTCGGTCCAACTTACCCGCATCGACCAAAATGTCTCATCTACACTAGTCCCACCTTCCTGCGTTTGGCCCTCTAAATCTGTCCTACCCATGTACCTGTCGAAATGCCTTCCATCACAGTGAGGAATGTGGGGAATCTGCTGTGGTGGATGTTTATGTTAACTTTTATGTAGTTGTTGCTTTTTTTAGTATGGCTGTATGGTAATTTGAGTTTCACGGTACCTTAATTGTTACACGTGACAATAAACAGACCTTTGAACTTTTGAACTGTTTCTTAAACATTGCGATCTTACCTGCCTTAACTACCTCCTCTGGCAGCTCATTCCATATACTCACCATGCTTTTGTGTAAAAAAAATTACCCCTCAGGCTCCTATTAAATATTTCCCCCCTCACCTTAAACCTATGTTCTCTGGTTCACAATTTCCCCATCTCTGGGAAAAAGACTGGGTACATTTTCCCAATCTATTCCTCTCATAATTTTGTGCACCTCTATAAGATCACCCCTCATCCTCGTATACTCCAAGGAATAAAGCCCAAATCTGCTCAACCTCTCCCTATAGCTCAGGCCCTTGAGCCCTGGCAACATCCTCGTAAATCTCTGTACATTTTCCAGCTTGACAACATCTTTTCTATGACCAAAACTGAACCCAATACCCTAAATGTGGCCTCACCAATGTCTTAAATAACTGCAACATGACCTCCAAATTTCTATATTCAGTACCCTGACTGGCGAAGGCCAATATGCCAAAAGCCTTTTTGACCACCCTATCTACCGGTGATGCCACTTTCAAGGAATCTACCTGTGACGTCACTTTTAAGGAACTTTAGTTTAGAGATAGAGCATGGAAACAGGCCCTTCGGCCCATTGAGTTTGGGCTGATCCCCCCACATTGACACTATCCTACACGCACGAGGAACAATTTATAATTTTACCCAAACCAATTAACCTACAAACCTGTACGTCTTTGGTGTGTGAGAGGAAACCGGAGCATCCGGAGTAATCTCATGCAGGTCATGGGGAGAATGTACAAACTCTATACAGAAAGCTCCCATGGTCAGGATCAAACCCAGGTTTCTGGCGCTCTGATGTAGCTACTCTAGTGCTGCAACACAGCGCTGCCCCTAAGTTTGAAATCCAAGAAATTTCAGAGTAATTACCATGGCAAAAACATTACCAAAGGCAAGGTTTACATTGTTTTGAGAAATGTTAGCAAAATATTCAGATATGAATGGCAGTCCTTAATTAAGAATCAAGCCAAGTCAAGTTTAATTGCCACATGTACCTACAGTGGAACACTGATATAAACATTACTTGCAGCAGCATAACAGGCCTGTAACACAATACACTTAGATAATTTACAATAAACAAAAAGTCAATAATAATTAATAATCTTGAGCATGTTTAAGTGAAATCCTTATTTCCAATTACTTTGCATATTACATCCATTTGAAGACAAATGTTTATCTCTCCACTGTTAACCACAAATCCGATCTGATTTAATCTTAATGTTGTTAATGTTCCTGAAGCACCTCATTACTTTGCAAATCTGGGATAAAACTGGCTGACTCGCTGCTCATTGTTTGCATTTATACTTTTGGCGCAAGAGAGATTTCTATTGTTTCTTGTATCCAAAATTGCCTGTAGGGCATCATCAGCAAAGTTGTCCTTTCACTTTCTCACCTCCTTCATGACTGCAGCAGTGCACACTGATAGATTGATGAATTTGGTGTTATTTATAGCACATATATGATCAATGGGGGGGGGTAGGGATTAATGGATAATTCAGTAACGTTGTCATGGTTGCTTGCTCAATTGTGCTTTACTTGCAGTGCCTCTGAAATTCGAGAAGATATACTGATAAATTCTTGAGAGCACCGAATGAAATATTGATTCCCATTAAATGCACACAAGTGCACTAAAACTAGGTAGAATGTCTTTGTTTCTCTTCACTTCTCTTAGTTTTATCTTCATTTTCTCTCTCGTATTTTCTCATAACATCTAGTTTCTATTTTGTCCTGAACCGTGTATCCTTCATTATACTCTTGTCTCGCTCAATCATATTTGATCTTTGTTTTTCTCTGAATGTTTCATGGACTCCATTTGTTCTTTCAAACGTATTCTTCCAGTTCATTTTCCAGCTCATCTTTGTGTTGTTTTGCTCAGCGTTTGGAAGTTTTTGTTTTCCCCAAGTCTTCATCTATTCAGCTCGTCACAAATCCTTTTCTTTCATCCTCGTCCTTGTCCACTTCCATTTGTATCCTGCCACCTTCCAGTCCAAATTCTCAAAACTCATCAATACATTTTTGCTCGCATGGACAGCGACCTTTTAATTAGCCATAGCCTCATTTGGCATGGAAACAAAGCTCTTCATCTGAAGAAGGGTCTTTAGATTTTAGAGTTTTAGATTTAGAGATACAGCGCGGAAACAGGCCCTTCGGCCCACCGAGTCCGCGCCGCCCAGCGATCCCCGCACATTAATCCTACACCCACTAGGGACAATTTTTACATTTACCCAGCCAATTAACCTACATACCTGTACATCTTTGGAGTGTGGGAGGAAACCGAAGATCTCGGAGAAAACCCACGCAGGTCACGGGTAGAACGTACAAACTCCGTACAGGCGGCACCCGTAGTCAGGATCGAACCTGAGTCTCCGGCGCTGCATTCGCTGTAAGGCAGCAACTCTACCGCTGCGCCACCGTGCCGCCCACACATTTCCTTCTCTTCAGAGATGCTGCCTGTCCCGCTGAGTTACTCCAGCATTTTGTGTCTTATCATCAGTAAACTAGCATCTGCAGTTCCTTTCTACACTCTTCATATGTCAGATTTACATTGAACTCTAATCTGATGCAATCCCAATACACTTTCCCTAGATTCACCTCTAGTCTCTCTAGAGCAGGGGTTCCCAACCTTTTTCGTCCTGTTTACCCCCTCTGCAACTTTTCGAAAGTAAATTTACCCCCACCCTGTTTTGTTCAAATTTGAGTTGACACTTCTACCATAATAAAGCAACCAACAAAGGGGACATTTTAAGATACTGTTTTTAACATTATTATTTTAAATTCAAATAACAATAATAATAGCACATAACAATGTTGTTTCACTTATTTATGAACAACTAATGATGAACAGATACCGGTATACCAGAACCAAACGCAGTCAGTCAATATGTACAAATCCAGAATCAACATATTTACCCCCTGGGTAGGTGAAATTTACCCCAGGTTGGGACCCCTTGCTCTAGAGTAAACCTCACACTTACCAACCAGGCACCACAGTGGTGCAATGGTAGAGCTGCAGCCAGAGACCGGGTTCGATTCTGACCTCGGGTGCTGAATGTGCAGAGTTTGCGTGTTCTCACTGTGACCAAGTGGGTTTCCTCCAGGTGCTCTGGTTTCCTACCAACAGCCCAACAACAAACCTGCAGGTTTGTAGGTTAATTGGCCTCTGTAAATTGCCCCAAGTGCATAGGGAATGGACGAGAAAGCGGGCTAACATTGAACTCGTGTATGGGTGATGGATGGTCGGCGTGGACTCAGTTGCCCAAAGGTCCTGTCTTCATGCTGTATCTATAAAAAAAATAAAACAAATACAACAAATTCATGCTTTTTTTTTGGTATTGGGGGGGAAAACCAGAACTTCCCAGCAAAACCTTTGCAGTTCCAGAGAGAAGGTGCAGGCTGCATACAGCAGTAGAGGAAAAGAACAAACCCCACATTGCAACAGGTGTCATGGAACAGGCACCAAATCCCACCCGGTGCTTTAAACTCTCCTGTGTATTGTAATCGGCCCATGCTCCAACTGTACCTCTCCAACGCTCTTCCACGTTGTCCATGCCCCAAATGCAAATGAACTCCCCACTTGACGCCTGATGGGTGACCCAATCTCCAAAACTCCTCCTCCTAGTCACATTCTTGACCCAATAATCTTCTCCCTCTCTTCCCAACTGTAGTGACTTTGTTGCCACCACCGCTCCACTCCACTCGTATACTTGGTATAAATGTAAATTGTCCCTAGTGTGTGTAGGCTTGTGTTAATGTGCGGGGATCGCTGGTCGGTGTGGACTCAGTGGGCTGAAGGGCCTGTATCCACGCTGTATCTCTAAACTAAACTAAACTTACAAACTCCATACAGACAGCAACCGAGGTCAGGATCAAACCCGGGTTTCTGGCGCTATAAGGCAACAACTCTACCACTGCGCCACCCTGCCGCCCTGTGCCACACTGGAGTGTTTCCAGTATTTATGCTGCATGTATTTCACACAAAAACCACGGCCTATGTTCTACCGCTGCGCCACTGTTCCAGGGAAGCCCTAAACATTCAGCCCATAGTTTTTCAGTACTGTGCAGTAGCGAGATTGCTTAAAGCAAGTTTATGTGTTGCCAAACAATGTTTAGCTGGTTCCATCCCTGAAGCAGCAAGTATTTCATGTTGGAGTTTGCTGCTCTGGGCAAATGGGTAAAATGAAACCTGGCATCCAGCAGCAGAGTATGTTAATATTCTACTTGAATACTGCTTGGATTGAAACTAAAGCAGCCTCACCTGTCTATAAAATATAATTATGCATAGTTTATGATGTACTATTGACCAAACCTGCAAACTATAAACTGTATATTTTCAAAACAAACCACTAAGTACAGGAACAGTGGCGCAGCGGTAGGCTTGCTGTCTTACAGCGCCAGAGACCTGGGCTCCATCCTGACTACGGGTGCTGCCTGTTCGGAGTTTGCACGGTCTCTCTGCGACCGCGTGGGATTTTACCAGGTGCTCCAGTTTCCTCCCACACTCCAAATACGTACAGGTTTGTCGGGTCTCGACCCGAAACGTCACCCATTCCCTCTCTCCTAGATGCTGCCTGACCTGCTGAGTTACTCCAGCATTTTGTGATACCTTCAGGTTTGTAGGTTAATCGTCTTTGTTAAGTTGTTAGATTGTCTCTGGAGTGCAGGACAGTGTTGGTGTAAGGGGTGATCGATGGTCGGCGCGGACTCGGTGGGCCGAAGGGCCTGTTTCAGTGCTGTATTTCTTGTCCAATGGTCAGGCAACATCTGTGGAGGAAAAGGCCTCATTTTGGGTTGGGACCCTTCTTCAGAAAAATACTTTATCAAAATTCAGCCTTGAAAAGAACCAGCATTGCGATTGGCAAATCTCCCGTTACTGACATGAACTCATATTTGTTGTTAATTTGGTTATCTCGCAATTATGTTTCAGCACCTTTTGAGAATTAGCGCTACATCAAGGATATTGGTAACATATGCCATGTCATGGAAAGGGAATTAGAGCTTTTAAAATAAAAACAATGCAGCAGCTGTAACTTGCTCTCTTACATTAAATTTCATGTTGCCACACTTCTGTGTGATGTTTAATCTTGTTGAAATGCAATTATGGGTAAATCCTTTGAAGGATTTTCTCAGTATAATTGAATGCATTTCAGCACGTCTTTGGTACACCATATACACTTGCTTTCACAAAAAAAAGATTTATTAGAATTAGTCCACGTGAAAGTGTACTGTCCATAATCTATACAACAATAATTGTTTTTGAAAATATCAAATCATTGTACCTTCCTTTTTCTATTATCGAATGAGTAGCAGCAGAGCCACAGGAAAGATCCAACAGACCATGTCATTTGAGAATTGCTTTCTCTCAAAAAAGTGGATGACTATCCAATCTCAATAATAACCTAATGCTAATAAATAAATTTATTAATGCTGAATTTGAAGTAGCTACACAATTAAATTGAATAGTGATTATGTAACTTCAGTTGGAACATGCCCCATTAAACTTAATTAATAAAGTACTTGGAAAGAAAAAACTATGGGCGTTCATGAGTTTAGAGAGAGGTGAGTGGGATATTCTTCTTTCTGAAGATAGACACAAAATGCTGGAGCAACTCAGCGGGACAGGCAGCGTCTCTGGAGAGATGTAGTGGGTGACGTTTCGGCTTGAGACTCACTTCAGACTAGTCAGGGGAAAGGGAAACGAGAGATATAGACACAAAATGTCACCCATTGTGCCAGCTTTGGCGACATTTCGTGTCTTGACATTGACAAAGCGGGCTGAAGGGCCTGTTTCCATGCTATCCAACCCGAGACTCCACGAAAAGCATGAAAGATACAGAAATGTGAAATGAAAATGGAAAATACTGGCAATATCCAAGTCAAACAACATTAGTGGAGAGTTAATGTGTCAGATTGATAACCCTTTCATCAAACTGGAAAAACTTTAGCAAACAGTCATGGGATCAAGGGATATGGGTAATCAAGGGATATGGGGAAAAAGCTGGAATGGGAGTACTGATTTTGGATGATCAGCCATGATCATATTGAATGGCGATGCTTGTTTGTAGGGCCAAATGGCCTACTCTTGCACCTATTTTCTATGTTTCCTGTCCATATATCTGTACAAACATTTTAAAAGTCATCATTGTATCGGCTTCCATTGCTTCCTCTGGCAGCTCATTCCACAAACAGCCCACCCTCTAAGTGAAAAAGTTACCGCTGAGGTCCATTTTAGATCTTTTCCCTCTTGCCTGAAGCCTAGTTTTAGAATCCTCCACCTTGGGGAAAAACACTGCGAGCGTTGTTTGATCCATGTGCCTCATGGTCTTGTCTACCTCAGCCTGCTACGCTCCTAGGAAAAAAAGCCCCAGCCTATCCAACCTCTCTTTATAACTCAAAACTACAAGCAAATTAGCATTCCAGCTGAATCTCTTTTGCACCCTTTCCTACTAAATGACATCACCTGCACCTCCCCCAACCTCATCTATTGCATCCGCTGCTCCAGATGTCAACTTATTTACATCGGCGAAACCAAGCGCAGGCTCGGCGATCGCTTCGCTCAACACCTGCGCTCGGTCCGCGTTGGCCAAACTGATATCCCGGTGGCCGAGCACTTCAACTCCCCCTCCCATTCCCTGTCTGACCTTTCTGTCACGGGCCTCCTCCAGTGCCATAGTGAGGCCCACCGGAAATTGGAGGAACAGCACCTCATATTTCGCCAGGGCAGCTTGCAGCCCAGTGGTATGAACATCGACTTCTCCCACTTTAGATAGTTCCTCTGTCCCTCTCTTCCCCTCCCCCTTTCCCAGATCTCCCTCTATCTTCCTGTCTCCACCTATATCCTTCCTTTGTCCCGCCCCCCTGACATCAGTCTGAAGAAGGGTCTCGACCCGAAAGGTCACCCATTCCTTCTCTCCTGAGATGCTGCCTGACCTGCTGAGTTACTCCAGCATTTTGTGAATAATCCTTCCTATAGATGTTGTTTAACCAAAATGCACTCAGTACTCGAAGTGTGGTCTCACCAACAACTTGTACAGCTGCATCATGATGTGCCAACTTCTGCATGATGTGCCAACTTCTGCATGATTTGCCAACGTTTTACTTCCCAATGAAGGCAAGTATGCCAAATGCCTTATTTACTTTATTTAGCGAACCGTCTACCTCATTGTCCACATACCTAACCTTTGAACCTTTCCACTATGTCAATGTTGAATCCAATTGCCTAGCTCATACTGGACTCCATGGGATCGAATTGAGACGATCTTACATACGATGCTACCATGTGGGATCAAAGGTCTTACTAAAGTTCACAGATAACATCCACCTTCTTCCTTCATCAGTCCTCTTGGTGATCTCTTCAAAAAACTGTATTTGATTTGTGAGACACAATTTCAGACACAAGGCCAAGCACTATTGCTAATCAGTACATATCTATCCAAGTGCTAGTAGTTCCTGTCCATTCCAACAACTTTTCCACTGTTGACGATAGGCTCACCAGCCTATAGTTCCCTGGCTTTGTCCTTGCTGGCCTTCTTCAATAACGATACAACATTAGCCAGCCTCCAGTTTTCCATTACTTCACCTGTGTTTAATGATGAAGCAAATATCCCTTCAAGAGCCTTCACTATTTCCTCCCTAACTTCCCACAACTTTCTGGAGATAAATGGGTCTACTGTGGATAGGGTGAGCAGGTAAATACTTGGGAGTCCACATCAAAGAGGATCTGACGTGGGCAACGCACATTGCCGCACTGGTGGGCAAGGCAAAGCAGCACCTTTACCACCTTAGACAGCTGAGGAAATTCAGAGTGTCTCTGAGGATCCTTCATTGCTTCTACTCTGGGGCTGTAGAGAGCATCCTGTCCGGCAACATCACAGTCTGGTTTGGGAACAGCTCTGCCCAGGACAGGATGGCCCTGCAGAGAGTAGTGCGTTCGGCAGAACGCACCATGGGAACTACACTCGCCTCCCTGCAGGACCTATACATCAGGAGGTGCAGATCGAGAGCAAGCAAGACCCCTACCACCCCAGCAACGGATTGTTCCAGCTGCTACAGTCAGGCAAACTCCTCCGCTGTCACGCTGTGAAAACGGAGAGGATGAGACGGAGTTTCTTCCCACAGGCCATCAGGACTGTTAACTTTTATAACTCCAGGGACTAAATTTTGTCTTCTCTGTATTAACTTTAATTTATATGCTGTAACTGTAATTCTTTTTTTTTTGCATAATCCGCAGGCATTGCCACTTTCATTTCACTGCACATCGTGTATGTGTATGTGACAAATAAATAAATAAACTTGACACAATGTCTGAGGATGTACTCAATCAGACCTGGGGATTTATCCAGCTTAATTTGCTGTAAAACTGCCTACACCTCCTCTTTGGTAGCTTGCATGTGATCGGAGACATCACAAAGAACCGCGGGGACGAAACTGTCGCTGAATCTGGAGTTGCGCGTTTTCACACTTCTATACCTTTTGCCTGATGAGGCAGGGAAAAAGGGGGAGTGACCGAGTGCAACTCTGCATGAGGTGTAAATGGAGTCAATGGAAAGGACGTTGGTTTGTTTGATGGTCTTTGACTTAGTGATACTTAGGGATTGAGTTTGCTTATGGAGAATAGATCATACCCTTGGGATTCATTGTTGGTCCTATCTTCCTTGCCTGCTATGAAGCATTGGGATATAATTCCTTATAATGAAAATTCCTGACACGTTTTAGGTCAGAAACCTTGTACGGAATGAAAGAGAGAGAAGGCCAGAACAAAACAGGTTTATACCGGCAACATTTATTAGCGGTATAAACTTTGATTTCTCTCATTTTAAGGAATTCCTGTATTCCTCTCCCCCTCTCCCCCTCCTTAGTCATCCCCCAGGAGAGAAGAATGGGTGACGTTTCGAGTCGAGACCCTTCTTCAGTGTCCCGCCTGCCCTGACATCAGTCTGAAGGGTCTCGACCCGAAACGTCATCCATTCCTTCTCTCCTGAGATGCTGCCTGACCTGCTGAGTTAGTCCAGCTTTGTGTGACCCCTAGTTTCACTGTTCGCCACCTTGTATCCCTGTCGTTAGCACATCTTCCCCAGCCAACAATGGACCATTATGGACTCCACCCTTCCTGAGGTCATCTGTTGCTGACCCTGTTTTATTTTGGCCTTCTCCATCTTTCAGTCTGAAGAAGGGTTCCGACCTGAAACGTTACCTATCCCTTTTCTGGTATTGTGGATGTTGCCTGGCCCGCTGAGTTACTCCAGCATTTTGCGTCTATCTTCGGTAGAAACCAGCATCTGTAGTCCCTTCCTACATAATCCCAAAGAAGTTCCAGATCCTCCCAATATGTCACCCTGAAAAATAGACTTCTGCCATCCATTGCATTTTGCTTTGCAGAAAAGTGTTTTGTCTCTCTAAATCTTTTCCTGGGATTTATTCTGTGTTGAAGCCAGGAAGATCTAAGGAAGCTGTGTGCAATGTCACGGTCGACCTGTATCCAAAATCCTTTGCAGCCTTGGACAGCTCCGATCCATCAGAGATAATAACCCTTGCTCTCAACATTTCTTCCAAAGTCTCAGTCCATGAAGATACAGTTCTTTTTGAAGATAGGCAATTCAATGTATACTCTTCCAGGAGCAAGTTATCGATGTCTACTTTCCCAGGCTGATCAATTTATACAGATTTACTCTGCTCTCAATCAGATGAATAAGGAAGCCAAAATATTTACTGAAATTTGCCCTTTTTTTGTTGGGGGGGGGGGGGGTGTTTTGAAGGCTGATACTTGAACTGTTATGATATTAACTGAAAGTTTGTTGGTATTAAATGTTCAACATTCTCTCAGGCAAAATTGAATTATAAGTATTTTACAACAAAGAAGGCAGTAAGACTGCAGTGCGACTCAAGAAATAGTGAAAGGCATGGATATTGATGTGGAGAGGATATTTCCACTAGTGGGAGAGCCTAGGGCCAGAGGCCGCAGCCTCAGAATAAAAGGAAGAGTTGGCCTGTAGAAAAACAATGACGGGGAATTTCTATAGCCAGGTGGTGGTGGTGAATCTGTGTAATTCATTGCCACAGACAGCAGTGGAGGCCAACTCTTTTTGGGTGTTTGTAAAGCAAAATTTGACGGGTTCTTCATTTGTAAGCTTGTCAAAGGTTACGGGGAGAAAGCAGGAGAATGGGGTAGTGATGGAAGGATAGATCACCATGATTGAATGGTAGAATAGACTGGATGGGCTGAATGGCCTAATTTCTGCATCTATGACATGGGATTGGCATGTCATGAGGTCAAAAGATCATAAGTGATATGAGTTGAATTAGGCCATTCGGGCCATCAAGTCTACTCCACCATTCAATCACGGCTGATCTATCTCTCCCTCCTAACCCCATTCTCCTGCTTTCTCCTCATAACCTCTGACACCTGTACGAATCAAAAATCTATCTCTGCCATAAAAGTATCTACTGACCTGGCCTCCAACAACCTTCTGTGGCAAAGAATTCCACAGACTCGCCTCCCAATGTCGACCTTTCCAGTGTTTTGTGGGACAATAACACCATGCTAAATGGATTCCGTGCAGATCCAGCGGTTCAAAACGGGTCATCCAAGGGGTGCCATGAGCAATCATTAGCAGATGAATTGTATTGCACCAGAATCTATAACTTAACGGCCCAGTATCTCTGTGTATCATTACTAACAAGTTAGGAGACTAACGCTGATATAATGAGGAATGTGATGTGGCACAGGTTAACGTAAAAATAAAAATAAAATAAGGTACCAGTCAGTTGAAGCTACTCGATCTATTCCTCGTGATCTTGTACAACTCCATCCAGGAAAAAGCAGTCTGTTTGGTGCTTCCTCCAACAGTTGAAATATTTATTTGCACCACCACCAGCACACAATGATGTAGTATGTACGAGCTGCAAAATGCCTTGCAGTTACTCATCTGAAGAATAAAGGTTTCAGGTGCACAAATTTACTTTGAAGCAGCATACCACCCTCAGTTAAAAGTGAATTGCCTTCCCTTCAATATCTCTGGGACCAAGTCCTTGTGCTCCCACCAAAAGATTGCCCAGACCGCAAGAATTCATGTTAAAAAAATGAATATAAATATTTGATTACGTTCTAAGAATGAGGTCCATTCATGTTGGCCAAAACTTTGCAATTCAATATCAAACATCATATAATCTATAAATTCGCAATTATATTTCAGATGAAAAAAATTGGATTAATTTAATTTTGTAATGGAAATTTTATTATTCAAATTCTTGCATTCCAAAAGCAATTTTTCATAAACTTCCGACAATGAACATTTGTTTTTTTTCTGTTTCTTGCCTTAATATGTGGTAAATATGTTTATTCATTTGTAATTAGTTACAAGCAAACTGAGAACATGACAAAATAGAATAATGTTATTGAATAATAATGCATTATTTTAGAAATAATAGTTCTATTCCGTTACATGAGGCATGTATTTTGAATTTTTTTCAAAAATTTCCTTTTATTTGATGATCACACTTTTAAGCCGAGGTATTTATTCACAAAATGCTGGAGTAAATCAGCAGGTCAGGCAGCATCTCAGGACAGAAGGAATGGGTGACGTTTTGGGTCGAGACCCTTCTTCAGACTGAAGGGTCTCGACCCGAAACGTCACCCATTCCTTCTCTCCTAAGATGCTGCCTGACCTGCTGAGTTAATCCAGCATTTTGTGAATAAATACCTTCGATTTGTACCAGCATCTGCAGTTATTTTCTTACACTTTTAAGCTGATCTCATTAATGTGATTTTGGGCATAGCTGATAATCAAAACTGGAACTCGTGATAGTTTTAGATATCTGTTACCATAGCAGTTAAATATTAATTGTGATTCAATATTGTTGAAGCCCAAACCAGGTCCAAATAATATAAAGAAAGCGAGGAAGGAAGATTTGAAACAGAATAGCTGGGAGGATCAATAGTGAACTTAGGTATTTGACAAACACTGAAGTCCAGTCATGTTGCCCCAAATTTGTGGTTCAATATGAACATATTACAAATCAATTATATAATTTATAAATATAGAAATATAAATAATAGCGGCACATTAGTGCAGCAGTAGGTTGCTGCCTTACAGCACCAGAGACCACGGGTTTGATTCTGACCATGAGTGCTGTTTGTATGGAGCTTGTACGTTCTCCCTGTGACCGTGTGGGTTTTCTCCAGGAGCTCCAGTTTCCTCCCACACTCCACAGATGTACAGGTTTGTAGGTTAATTGGCTTCTCTAAATTGTAAATTGTCTCTAGTGTGTAGGATAGCGCTAGTGTATGGAGTGATCGTTGGTCGACACGACTCGGTGGGCCGAAGGGCCTGTTTTCGTGCAGTATCTCTAAACTAAACTAATACATAGAAACATAGAAAATAGGTGCAGGAGTAGGCCATTTGGCCATTTGAGCCAGCACTGCCATTCAATATGATCATGGCTGATCATTCAAAATCAGTACCCTGTTCCTGCTTTCTCCCCATATCCCTTGATCCCATTAACCTGAAGAGCTAAATCTAACTCTCTCGTGAAAACATCAAGGGATACCTTGAAAAATGTGATGGAGAATACAGTAGTTGAAAGCCCCATTAAATGATCAGTTGGCATTGAATCCAATGTCCTTCAATGAATTAAAAAGATCATTTATTGTAAAATAAGGCGAGACAAATGGTTGATAAGGGGAATGACGGTATAAACATCAGAAATGTGTCAACATTTCGACTGGCAGGAGAAATTGAAATGATTACAACTACACACAAGACCAAACATTCCTTCCCTGCGAGACCATTAAGCAAAATGGGTGTTGGGAGAGGAGGAGTGAACGTGCAAATAAAGGAATGAAATGATGCACGGAAAACCAATTTAATATAAATGCTAATAATAATTTCAAGAGACAAGAGTGTTTAATTGTAATGTGCACAAGGCCGGAACAATGAAATTCTTATTTGCTGCAGCTCTGCAGGCCCACTAATGCAACAAAACAACAATTAAATATATAATAACCAATAAAAAAATTAATTAAGTTAGACCAGGTAAACAGACCATAGTAGTGCAAGCCAAAATATGTTGAGTTTTATACTGTGAAGTATTGAGAAATTCATGTAAGTGTTCTTTGTCAAATGCTATTGTGGAAGAATGGGATAAAAGGGAATGCTTTGAGAGCTGGTATTGACTCAATGGGCCAAATGGCCACCTCTTATGTCATAAGAAAATATCAGAATATGTGAGGAAAACATGTTATGTGCGTGAATAGCTTGGAGCAACCATGAGCTGAGAGATAGCACTTTTACATGTCTAGGAAGGGATTGCAGATGCTGGTTTACATCGAAGATGGACACAAAATGGGCGGCACGGTAGCGCAGCGGTAGAGTTGCTGCTTTACAGCGAATGCAGCGCTGGAGACTCAGGTTCGATCCTGACTACGGGTGCTACACTGTAAGGAGTTTGTACGTTCTCCCCGTGACCTGCGTGGGTTTTCTCCGAGATCTTCGGTTTCCTCCCACACTCCAAAGACGTACAGGTATGTAGGTTAATTGGCTGGGTAAATGTAAAAATTGTCCCTAGTGGGTGTAGGATAGTGTTAATGTACGGGGATCGCTGGGCGGCACGGACTTGGTGGGCCGAAAAGCCTGTTTCCGGCTGTATATATATGATATGATATGATATGATATGATGATATGATATGATATGATAAAATGCTGGAGTAACTCAGCAGGACAGGCAGCATCTCTGGATCTCTGGGTCATGTTTCGGGTCGAGACCCTTCTTCAGACTCTGACAGTCTGAAGAAGGATCTCGACCCAAAACGTCATCTATTCCTTCTCTCCAGAGATGCTACGTGTCCTGCTGAGTTATTCCAGCATTTTGTGTCCAGCACCTTTATATGTTATTTTGTATAATTCTCTCTGTCTCTTCCACTTCTATCTCACTCGTGTAATTCTATTTGCTAATGAGGTGTTTTCTATTTTTTGGCCTTTTCAAATGGAAGACAGTAAATTGGAAGGAAAATAACTGCAGATGCTGGTACAAATCTAAGGTATCACAAAATGCTGGAGTAACTCAGCGGGTCAGGCAGCATCTCTGGAGAGAAGGAATGGGTGACGTTTCGGGTTGAGACCCTTCTTCAGGCTGAAGAAGGGTCTCAACCCGAAGCATCACCCATTCCTTCTCTCCAGAGATGTTGCCTGACCTGCTGAGTTATTCCAGCATTTTGTGATACAGTGAATTGGAAAGTCACATATATAATTTAATTCAGAGGTCAGGTATCTATGTGTCTTGCCCCTGGATAACTGACGTTTCTTCACAGTCTAAGAATAACACCACAAGCTTCATAAAACCCCCCCAAAAATAGCTTTCCATTGCTGGTGGTGTACACGTTCCAGAAGTGTAACTGTCAAGTTATCTTCCAAGTCTAAAACTGTTTAATTGGGTATTATTCTTTTGAATTTAAAAAAACAGCTTCGAAACAAGATATCCAAAATACCTTTCAGCCCAAGTACAGACTGTTTTTCGCATAATTGACTGAGTGATGGATGGTAAATATTAACATTGCAGGCATTTGACTAATACGTTGCTTAGATTGTATAAACAATAATTTTATATGCAATTATTCAGATATTTGTTGTTTGAAGTCTGATAATTGTACTGCTCCTGTCAAGTTTTTGCTGAATATTCAGTTTTAAATGGATTGAGCGCCACAAAAGCAGACCCTTCCTAATAAGCTATTGATGTCTGTCTCTCTGATCTCTTTCATGAAGGCCAGTGCACTTCACGATAAGAGGCTTCCACTCTATTGTGGTTAATCTTTTATCAACACCGAGTTTGCAAGGAAATTACATGAGAGGCAAATGGAAGTTGCCAATCTAAAAAAGTTATCCATTTTAAATGTTTTTGCAAGGCGGGGGATTGTGAACCCAAAATAATTTGTTTCAGTATCTAGTTTCCAAATAAGATTTAAATGTTTTGCATCAGCTTAATACTGAACTGTGCACCTTACTCCAAATACAGTCAGAGTCGTACCACATGGAAACAGGCCCTTCGGCCCACCGAGTCCGCGCTGACCAGCGGTCCTTGTACACTAGCCCTGTCCTACACATTAAGGACAATTTACAATTTTTTACCGAAGCCAATTAACCTACAAACCTATACGATTTTGCAGTGTGGGAGAAAACCGAAGTGCCCTGGGAAAACCCACGCAGTCATGGGGAGAACGTAGAAGCTCCATGTCGATGGTACCTGTAGCCATTACACCTTTCTCCAAATGCAGTCACAAAGCCACACAGCATGGAAACGTTCGCCCCAACTCGGCCAGGGTGACTGAGCTCGTCCTATTTGCCTGTTTTTGGCCCATATCCCTCTAAACGTTCCCATCCATGTATCTGTCCAAATGTCCTTTAAATGTTGTTGTACCTATCTCAATTACTTCCTCTGGCAATTGAATGTTTTGTATAACTGCAACATGACATCTCAACTCTTACACTCAATGCACCAGGCAATGAATGCTAGCATACCAAATGTTTTCTTCACTTCCTTATCCCCACGTGCCACCATTTTCAGGTATCCATCGACTCGCACCCCAATGGTCCTCTACATCTATGCTCCTAGGATCCTGCCATTTATTCTATATGTCCTATCAGAAATTGACTTTCCAAAGTTCATTACCTTACACTTTAGTTTAGATTAGACATACAATGCGGAAACAGTGCCTTCAGCTCACCGAGTCCGCACCGACCAGCATCGCCCGTACACCAGCTCTACCCTTCTCACTAATGACAATTTTATAGAAGCCAATTAACCTACAAACCTGCATATCTTTGCAATCCTGAGGCGCAGTATCTCATATCCCCGTACACTGTCCGACGCACAAGGGATAATTTACAATTTTTACCGAAGCCAATTAACCCACAAATCTGTATGCCTTTGGAGTGTGGGAGGAAACCAGAGCTTCTGGGCAAAACTCAGGCGGTCATCAGGAGAATGTGCAAACTCCATACAGTAGTCATAAAATTCCAACTGCCACCTCTCTGCCCAAATTTCCAGCTGAAAGAAATACTATCCAGATATGATACAGCTGACTGTATGGTGGAAGGAACTGCGGACATTGGTTTACACCGGGTGGCGCCACCAGCAGTGGCTGCCATGCCAACAGTCTGTCTGTCCTTTCTTCTTTTTGTTATTTTTAGTGTGTGTTAAAAGTATGTTTTTAGTGTTCCTTGGTTTGTTTTATATGGGGGGGGGGTTGGGGGAAACTTTTTTTTTCAATCTCTTACCTCGACAGAGATGCGATTTTTTTTCCCGTAACGTATCTCTGTCGGCACTGCGGCCTAACATCATGGAGTTGGCAGCCTTTCCTGGAGGCCGACCCGGAGCTCCAAGCCACGGGAGTCTGCGGGACTCTAACATCAAAGTTCCAACCGCGGGGCCTGTGGACTTTAACATCGTGAAGCCCGCGGTCTCTGGTAAGAAGAGGCCGACTCGGGAGCTCCATGCCACGGACAGAGTTTCAACCGCCCCGACGGGGGAGATTAGATCACCCCGATAGGGGCTTCGATCATCGGCTGCAGATGGTTTGACTGCCCAGACCGCGGGAGAACAAAGAGGAAGAGGATGAACTTTATTGCCTTCCATCACAGTGAGGAATGTGGAATACACTGTGATGGATGTTTATGTTAACTTTTATGTGGTTGTGTATCTTGTTGCTTTTCACTTAGTATGGCTGTATGGTAACTCAAATTTCACTGTATCTTAATTGGTATATGTGACAATAAACTGACCTTGACCGTGAAACCTTGAAACACCAAAGATAGATGGAAAATGCTGGAGTAACTCAGCGGGACTGGCAGCATCTCTGGAGAGAAGGAATGATGACGTTTTTGGTTGAGAATCCTTCTTCCGACTGAGAGTCAGGTTGACTGTGTGGTGTACCATGCACCACACTGCTACAAAATACATTCGTCCACTGAAATATGTTTACCTCGGTACACGAGCATCCCAAATCATGAGTTTTTTTTTTTTTATTTGCGATTTTCCTGCAATTTCCTGTTTAGAGATGCCAGACAAGTGAGCTCTGCTTTCACTCTTATTATCATTACTTTCATCATAGCACCGTCGAGGTAAATGGTCAAATGGGGTAACTCAGCGGGTCAGGCAGCATGAGTTACCCCAGTCACTTGTACCTTTACTTTATACTTGAGAGATGCAGCATGGAAACAAGCCCTTCGGCCCACCGAGTCCACGCCGACCAGCGATCACCCCGTACACTAGCACGATCCAACACATTAGGGACAATTTACAATTTTACAGAAGCCAATGATCCTACAAACCTGTATGTCTTTGGAGTGTGGGAGGAATTCGGAGCACCCTCGCAAACCCATGCGATTACGGGGAGTACGTACAAACTCCATACAAGCAGCACCCGTAGTTAGGATCGAACCTGGGTCTCTGGTGCTGCAAGGCAGCAATGCTACTGCTGCGCCACTGTGCTGCCCTCGTGTCCTCTCATGCAAACCAGCAATTGCATTTCCTTGTTTCTACTAGATAAATGGCAAACCCATGAACAGATTTTGGCTATTTTTACATCCAATGTTTCTGTCTGGTACTGACTTCATTTTGGGAGCATTCTTTAGGCAATGTTCACGGCATCGAACCTACTCCGCTATTTGTTAGCTAATCTTCCACTTCCTTTTCGTGATGAAAGAAAGCTTCACAAAACCAGAGGAGTCGTCACAGAAGAGTGCCCTTTAATTGCATTCCTTGAAGCTGAATTTGAATTCTCCTTGACTCCTTGAATTTGAAGTACAGGAAGTTGGTACTCATTGAAATCTGTGTAGGTCTGATATGAAGAAACAAGCTAAGTATGGGTTGGACTTGCACATCCAATAACTTTGGTATTTATTTCTATGGGGTGGCATGGTGGCGCAGCAGTAGAGTTGCTGCCTTGCAGAGCCAGAGATCCGGGTTCGATCCTGACTACGGGTGCTGTCTGTACAGAGTTCGTACGTTCTCGCTGTGATTGTGTGGATTTTCTCCAAGATCTTCAGTTTCCTCCCAAACTCCAAAGGCGTACAGGTTTGCCTGTTATTTGGCTTGGTATAAATGTAAATTGTCCCTAGTGTGTGAAGGCAAGTGTTAATGTGTGGGGATCGCTGGTCGGTGCGGACTCGGTGGACCGAAGGGCTCGTTTCCGCGATGTATCTCTAAACTAAACTAAACTAAATTAATTTGGTTCTGATTTTTACATAAAGTTTCCGTTTAGTTTATTGTCACATGTACCGAGGTACAGTGAAAAGCTTTTTGTTGTATGCTAACCAGCCAGCGGAAAGATAATGCATGATCACAATCGAGTCATTTACAGCGTACGGATGCATAATAAAGGAATAACGTTCAGCGCAAGGTAAATCCAGTAAAGTTCAATGAAAAAATCTTGAATCTTGACGAGGATGTTGCCAGGACTAGAGGGTCTGAGCTATAGGCAGAGGTTGAGTAGGCTGGAACTCTATTCCTTGGAGTGCATGAGGCTGATGGGTGATCTTATAACAGATATAACATAACAGGTATAACAGAGCTTTATTTGTCGTTCGGCACCGAAGTACCGAACGAAACTACATAGCAGTCATAGAAAAAAAGAACACAAGACACATAGCCCCAACACAAACGTCCATCACAGTGACTCCAAACACCCCCTCACTGTGATGGAGGCAACAAAACTTCCACTCTCTTCCCCACGCCCACGGACAGACAGCTCGTCCCCGACCGACCCGCACAGTCCCCGCACCGGGCGCTGAAACGTCCCACGGCCGAACCGGGCGATGAAAGGCCCGCGACCAAGCCTTGCGCAGCTAAGTCCAGTGGCCGAGCCACACCGGGCGATGTAAAGTCCCGTGGTCGAGCCGCACCAGCGATGTTAAGTCCCGTGGCCGATCCGCACCGGGCGATGTTAAGTCCCGCAGTCGAGCCGCACCAGCGATGAAAAGACCCGCAGCCGAGCCGCACCGGGCGATGTTAAGTCCCGCAGCCGAGCTGCACCGGGCGATGTTAAGTCCAGTGGCCGAGCTGCACCGGGCGATGTTAAGTCCCGCAGTCGAGCCGCGCCAGCGATGTAAAGTCCCGCGGCCGAGCTGCACCGGGCACTGTTAAGTCCAGCGGCCAAGCCGCACCGGGCGATGTAAAGTCCAGCGGCCAAGCCGCACCGGGCGATGTTAGGCCCCGCAGCCGAGCCGCACCCCGCGCCGTGAGGAAGAGAAAAGTTCCCCCCCCCCCACACCACCACCCCCTCCCACACATACACAACCAAAAAAATATATAAAAACCATCCCAACACCGACACACAACAAAAAAAAAGAAAAAAAGACGAACAGACTGCTAGTAAGCCGCTGCCGTTAGGCGCCGCCATATATAAGATAATGAGAGGAATAGATCGGGTAGATGCACAGAGTCTCTTACCCAGAGAAGGTGAATCGAGGCCCAGGAGACATAGGTTAAAGGTGAAGGGGATAAGATTTAATAGGAATCTGAGGGGTAGCTTTTTCACACAAAGGATGGTGGATGTATGGAACAAGCTGCCAGAGGAAGTAGTTGAGGCTGGGACTATCCAACATTTAAGAAACAATTAGACAAGTACATGGATAGGACAGGTTTGTAGTGAGATGGACCAAATGCTGGCAAGTGGGACTAGTGTAGCTGGGACATGTTGGCTGGGGTGAGCAAGTTGGGTCGAAGGGCCTGTTTCCACACTATATCACTCTATGACTCTATATGTACTAATTGAATAATTATTTATTTCAGGTAATACATAGACATAGAAACATAGAAAATAAGTGCAGGAGAAGGCCATTTGGCCCTTCAAGCCAGCACCACCATTCATTGTGATCATGGCTGATCATCCACAATCAGTAACCCGTGCCTGCCTTCTCCCCATATCCCTTGATTCCGTTAGCCCCTTGAGCTCTATCTAACTCTCTTAAATTCATCCAGTGATTTGACCTCCACTACCCTCTGTGGCAGAGAATTCCACAAATACACAACTCACTGGGTTAAAAAGTTCTTTCTCACCTCAGTTTTAAATGGCTTCCCCTTTATTCTTAGACTGCGGATCCTCGTTCTGGACTCGCCCAACATTGGGAACATTTTTCCTGCTTCTAGCTTGTCCAGTCTTTTTATAATTTTATACGTTTCTATAAGATCCCCTCTCATCCTTCTAAATTCCAGTGAATACAAGCCCTGTCTTTCCAATCTTTCCTCATATGACAGTCCCGCCATCCCGGGGATTAACTTCGTGAACCTACGCAGCACTGCCTCAATAGCAAGGATGTCCTTCCCCAAATTAGGAGACCAAAACTGCACACAATACTCCAGATATGGTCTCACCAGGGCCCTATACAACTGCAGAAGTACCTCTTTACTCCTATACTCAAATCCTCTCGTTATGAAGGCCAACATGCCATTAGCTTTCTTCACTGCCTGCTGTATTTGCATGTTTTAACTTTCTATGACTGGTGTACAAGGCCACCCAGGTCACGTTGCACTTCCCTTTTACCTAATCTAACACCATTGAGATAATAATCTGCCTCCTTGTTTTTGCCGCCAAAGTGGATAACCTCACATTTATCTACATTATACTGCATCTATCATGCATCTGCCCACTCACTCAACCTGTCCAAGTCACCCTGCAACCTCCTAACATCTTCTTTGCAGTTCACACTGCCACCCAGCTTTGTGTCATCTGCAAATTTGCTAGTGTTATGTTTAATTCCATCAGCCAAATCATTAATATATATTGTAAATAGTTGCGGCCCCAGCACCGAGCCTTGCGGCACTCCACTCGCCACTGCCTGCCATTCTGAAAAGGACCCATTTATTCCTACTCTTTGCTTCCTATCTGCCAACCAATTCTCTATCCATGTCAATACCCTACCCCCAATACCATGTGCTCTAATTTTGCCCACTAATCTCCCGTGTAGGGCCTTATCAAAGGGTTTCTGAAAGTCCAGATACACTACATCCACTGGTTCTCCTTCATCCATTTTGCTTGTCACTTCCTCAAAAAATTCCAGAAGATTAGTCAAGCAGGATTTTCCCTTCATAAATCCATGCTGACTTGGACCAATCCTTTTACTGCTATCCAAATGCACCGTTATTACTTCTTTAATAATTGACTCCAGCATCACTAGAGTTTAGAAGGATGAGAGGGGATCTTATAGAAACATATAAAATTATAAAAGGACTGGACAAGCTAGATGCAGGAAAAATGTTCCCAATGTTGGGCAAGTCCAGAACCAGTGGCCACAGTCTTAGAATAAAGGGGGCATTTAAAACTGAGGTGAGAAGGAACTTTTTCACCCAGAGTTGTGAATTTGTGGAATTCTCTGCCACAGAGGGCAGTGGAGGCCAAATCACTGGATGGATTTAAGAGAGAGTTAGATAGAGCTCTAGGGGCTAGCGGAATCGGGATATGGGGAGAAGGCAGGCACAGGTTATTGATTGTGGACGATCAGCCATGATCACAATGAATGGCGGTGCTGGCTCGAAGGGCCGAATGGCTTCCTCCTGCACCTATTTTCTATGTTTCTATGTTTCTATCTTCCCCACCATCGGTCAGGCTAACTGGTCTATAATTCCCCGTTTTCTCTCTCGCTCCTTTCTTGAATGCATTAACAAGATAAGTTTATCGGACCAAAATTAATCGTATTTTTCCACAGAAGTATTTGATAAAATATAAAATTTAGATCTGTTATCGGGTGTATCCATAAATGTCACAGTTGGTGAAATGACACATTATTCCAGATTTGCCCGATGATTTAGCAAGTCCTCAGGAAGTTCTGACAGACTTGTTACTTACTGAGGGTAATTTCTGACAGCTGCTTTCAATATTTGACATGGTTAAATTTAGTAATGGATGGCTCTTTTTTAAGGCGCTATTTGCTTTGGCATTTCACATCAATAGCTAATGAGCACTCCAGGATTAATGACTGGAAAACGAGAATCTAACAAGACATTTTGCAGTTTATCGTTGGCCATTAGGAATCATTCCGCCACATTAATTCGACCTTTTCTCTGTATTGATTGTTAAGGTTAGATCATCATGGGACAACCACATTACAATATTTCATATCAGTGCAATGACATGGACTCTCTAACTTCAACTCAAGTGTTGTCATCATCATAAACTATTGCTGCTGGTAATCCAGAAGTGCATTTGATCATGCCAACAGCATTATACGGTGCGCTTGCAGATCAAGTATAAGGCGACAGTTTCATGAACTGCATGTGTGAATTTGTCACCTTTTCTTACGACAGATGTTTAGAGATACTCAGAGATATGCTCAGAGATACAGCATGGAAACCAGGCCCTTCCATCCACCAAGTCCAGGTGAACAGACATCCGATTTGCTTTCAACCAAAGATAGACATGGATTGCTGGAGTAACTCAGCCGGTCAGGCAGCATCTCTGGAAAAAAGGTACGGGTGACATTTCGTGTCAGTACCCTTCTTCAGACTGAATCCTGAAACGTCTCCCATCCTTTCTCGCCAGAGATGCTGCCTGACCCACTGAGTTACTCCAACACTTTGTTTCTATCTTCGGAATAAACCAGTGCCTGCAGTTCCTTTCTACACATGATTGGTTTTTCAAATTGGGTTTTGTGCTTATCACAAAGGTAAGTGCCACTGTTACAGTCCAGGGTTTTCTGATCACTTTTCACAAAAAGGGTTTGAAGACACAAGCATATGAAAATTAGACACCAGGAACTGCAGAAGCTGGTTAATAAGAAAAGACACAAAATGGTGGAGTAACTCAATTGGTCAGGCAGCATCTCTGGAGAACAAGGATCTGAAGAAGGGTCGTGACCCGAAACGTCGCCTATCCTTGTTCTCCAGAGATGTTGCCTGACCTGCTGAGTTACTCCACCATTTTGTGGCTTTTTTGTTAAACATGAAAATTGTTTTGTCGAACTGTTGGTGACCTTCTACTTGCAGATTCACTCATCCGACATCTGCCCTTCTATTTTGAAACTTCAAAGATAGGCTGCAGATAAAAGGATAGACACAAAATGCTGGAGTAACTCAGCGGGACAGGCAGCATCTCTGGAGAGAAGGGATGGGTGACGTTTCAGGTCGAGACTCTTCTTCAGTCTGAATGCCAGGGGAGAGGGAGTCTAGAGATATGGAAGGGTATGGTGTGAAAACGACAGATCAAAGCAGATGAAGGAAGGGAAAGGAAGAATGGTTCTTTGTTAGCTGAGGGGAAGATGACAAGGAGGCATACAATCTGTAAACTTAATCAGAAGGACAGTGAGACTCGTTGGAGAACTAAGGAGCGGGAGGGATAAAGAGAGAGGTAAAGCAAGGGTTACTTGAGGGTTAGAGAAATCAGTATTCATACCGCTGGGATCTTGGAGCTGCCCAAGCGAAATATGAGGTGCTTAAGCTAACCAAGCGTCGCGACCCGAAACGTCACCAATTCCTTCTCTCCAGAGATGCTGCCGGACCCGCTGAGTTACTCCAGCATTTTGTGTCTACCTTCAGTGTAAACCAGCATCTGCAGTTCTTTCCTGCACATGTAGATAAAAGCAACTGGAGATGCAGGTTGAAGTACTGGAATAACAATGACAATATTCGAAACAATAATCTTTACAATTTCTTAGATTTTCCTTTCCATAAATGTAAACCAGGTTAAATGAACTAATCCCTAATTTATTTCAAAATATTAGATGATTGCCTGTTACGAAGTTATTGCAATTTTCTGCGAATTACGATGCAGCATCTTTATGTCGAATTTGATTAGACATTTCCAGAAAAATATTATGAGTTAATTATTGAGAGCTTTGGGATTTAGGTTTGTGTCATTGTGTGTCAAAGCAAATGTAAAATTAAGTTTAGGGCATGGAATATTAATTGACAAGATTGTCTTTTTGTAAGAGAGCAAAAAAATCCATGTTATCCCATTTACACCCAAGGGGCAGTTTACGGTGGTTAATTAGCCAACAGACAGCACGTCTTTGAAATGCGGGGGAAAACCTGAAGAAACCCATGTGGTCACAGGGAGAACGTGCAAACTCCACACAGACTGCACCCGAGGTCAGGATCGAACCAGAAGCAAGGTCTGCGGCATGGTGGCGCAGCGGTAGAGTTGCTGCCTTACAGCGAATGCAGCGCTGGAGTCTCAGGTTCGATCCTGACTACGGGCGCCGTCTGTACGGAGTTTGTACGTTCTCCCCGTGACCTGCGTGGGTGTTCTCCGAGATCTTCGGTTTCCTCCCACACTCCAAAGACGCACGGGTATTTAGGTTCATTGGCTGGGTAAATGTAAAAATTGTCCCTAGTGTGTGTAGGATAGTGTTAATGTGCGGGGATCGCTGGGCGGCGCGGACTCGGTGGGCCGAAGGGCCTGTTTCCGCGCTGTATCTCTAAATCTAAAAATCTAAGAGGCGTCCCGGGACACAAAGATGACCGGGCGAGGAGAGGAGAGGGTCGTCGGTTCGCGGGAACTGCTCCAGTACATCGAGCAAGCGGGCCGACCGGACTTTGGGCTTTGAATAATGGCGCCAAAAATGTCGGCTCCCGCGTGTGGGATATATGCAAAAAGGAATCTCACTGTGAAGTTGCACACGTGAGAAATAAAGCACCATGGAGACTGTTGAACGAAACAATAATTTAAGTTGTAACCAGGAAGCAGGATGAAAAATACCTACATCCAATGAAAGAAATATGCGGAGAAAGACAAGGACAAACATTTCCTCTCAATTCTTAACCGAATAGAAAAAAATGAGAAATGTCATAATGCAACCTATTAATTGCCGAACAAAATATTGAAGAATAGTGAGTGTAGATGAGTTTGACAAGTGTCTGGAGACGTCTATCATGTAGAGCAGCAGTGTGATCTTTGGAGGAAAGAAGGTTAAGAGTAGATTTTGACAGGTATTTTTCCAAAATGTTGAATCGTTTTCACACGTAATAGGAATGCACTTCCAGTGGCAGAAAGTGGTGTACACGGATTTAAGGACAAAAGCAAAAGAAATAAAGAAACTTTGGCTTGAAATTAAATTGTATACCTCAATGCCTTTGTGCAAAACGTCATTCAACTTCTATTTTTTTTAAAACCTTGTAAACAATTGATGATTTTAGAGCATTGCATTCAATAGAACTGAATTTATGAGGTGGAACACTGTACAGGCTTGATTTAGAGGTTAGATTTTAGAGATACGGAATGGGAACAGGCCCATCAGCACTAGCACTATCCTACAAACTAGAAACAGAGAAACATAGCAAAACAGGTGCAGGAGTAGGCCATTCGGCCCTTCGAGCCAGCACTGCCATTCAATGTGATCATGGCTGATCATCTAAAATCAGTACCCTGTTCCAGCTTTTTCCCCATATCCCTTGATTCCCTTAGAGTTAGAGCTAAATCTAACTCGCTCTTGAAAATATCCAGTGAATTGGCCTCCACTGCCTTCTGTGAACATTGTCAGTTCCACAGGTTCACAACTCTCAGGGTGAAACTGTTTTTCCTCATCTCAGGACTAAATGGCCTACACCTTATTCTTAAACTGTGACCCCCATGTTCTGGGCTCCCCCAACATCGGAAACATTTTTCCTGTATCCAGGAAATACAGGAAATGTTTCTGTAAAATTCTTTAAGAATTTTATATGTTTCCATTAGATCCCCTTTCACCCTTCTAAATTCCAACGAATACAAGCCCAGTCGATCCATTCTTTCATCATATGTCAGTCCCACCATCCCAGGAATTAACCTGGTGAACCTATGCAGCACTCCCTCAATAACAATAATGTCCTTCCTCAAATTAGGAGACCAAAACTGCACACAATACTCCAGGTGTGGTCTCACTAGGGCCCTGTACAACTGCAGAAGGACCTCTTTGCTCCTATACTCAATTCCCCTTGATATGAAGGCCAACATGCCATTAGCTTTCTTCACTGCCTGCTGTACCTGCATGCTTACTTTCAGTGGCTGATGTACAAGCACACCCAGGTCTCATTGCACTTCCCCTTTTCTTAATCTGACACCATTTAGATAATAATCTGCCTTCCTGTTCTTGCCACCAAAGTGGATAACCTCACATTTATCCACATTATACTGCAACTGCCATGTATCTGCCCACTCACTCAACCTGTCCAAATCGCCCTGCAACCTCATAGCATCCTCATCGCAGCTCACACTGCCACCCAGCTTTGTGCCATCCGCAAACTTGGAGATGTCACATTTAATTCCTTCATCTAAATTGTTAATATTTATTGTAAATAACTGTGGTCCCAGCACCGAGCCTTGCGGCACCCCACAAGTCACTGCCTGCCATTCTGAAAATGACCCGTTAATTCCTATTCTTTGCTTCCTGTCTGCCAACCAGTTTTCTATCCATGTCAATACCCTACCCCCAATACCATTTGCTCGAATTTTGCACATTAATCTTTTGTGTGGGACCTTGTCAAAGGCTTTTTGAAAGTCCAGATACACCACATCCACTGGCTCCCCCTTATCCATTCTGCTTGTTACAACCTCACAAAATTCCAGAAGATTAGTCAAGCATGATTTCCCTTACATAAATCTGTCCTAACTTTGACCGATCCTGTCACTGCTTTCCAAATGTGCTGTTATAACATCTTTAACAATCGACTCAAGCATCTTCCCCACTACCGATGTAAGACTAACTGGTCTATAATTCCCCATTTTCTCTCTCCTTCCTTTCTTAAAAAGTGGAGTTATATTGGCTATCCCCCAGTCCACAGGAACTGACCCAGAGTCAAGAGAACATTGGAAAATGATCAACAATGCATCCACGAATTCTAGGGCCACCTCCTTGAGTACTCTGGGATGCAGACCATCAGGCCTTGGGGATTTATCTGCCTTCAGTCCCAACAGTTTACCTAACACCATTTTCTGACTAAAGTGGATTCCCTTCAGTTCCTCCCTCCCACTAGATCCTCGGACCCCTAGTATTTCTAGGAGATTGTGTCTTCTTTTGTGAAGACAGAAATAAAGTACTGTTCTGCCATTTCCTTGTTTCCCATTATAAATTCACCTGTCTCTGATTGTAAGGGGCCTACATTTGTCTTCACTAATCTTTTCCTTTTCACATATCTAAAAAAGCTTTTACAGTCAGTTTTTATATTCACTGCAAGCTTCCTTTCATGTTCTTTTTTCCTCCTCTTAATTAACTCCTTTGTCCTCATCTGTTGAGTTCTAAATTTCTCCCAGTCCTCCGGTTTGCTGCTTCCTCTGGCCAATTTATATGCCTTTTCCTTGGCTTTAACACTATCCTTGATTTCCCTCATTAGCCACGGTTGAGCCGCCTTCCCTGTTTTATTTTTTCGCCAGAGAGTGATGAACAATTTTTGGAGTTCATCCATGCGGTCTTTAAATCTTTGCCATTGCATCTCCACCGTCAACCCTTTAAGTATAATTTGCCAGTCTATCCTAGCCAATTCCCATCTCATACCTTCAAAGTCTCCTTCATTCAAGTTCAGGACCCTAGCCTAATGTAGAATTCCACCATATTATGGTCACTGTTGCCCAAGGGGCTCTGCACAACAAGATCGCTAACTAATCCTTCCTCATTACACAATACCCAGTCTAGGATGGCCTGCCCTCTAGTCAGTTCTTCTACATATTGGTTTAAAAAACCATCCCTCCTCCTCAGCGCTGCTACCAATTTGGTTGGCCCAATCTATATGTAGATTAAAGTCACCCATGATAACTGGTGTACATTTGCTACACGCATCCCTAATGTCCTGCTTGATGCTATCCCCAACCTCCCTACAGCTGCTTGGTGATCTGTATGCAACTCCAACAAGCGTTTTCTGCTCTTGGCTATTTCACAGTTCTACCCACACCGATTATACAGCATCCAAGCTAATGTCTCTCCTTGCTATTGCATTAATCTCCTCTTTAACCAGCAATGCCACCCCACCTCCTCTTCCTTTCTGACTATCCTTCCTGAATATTGAATATCCCTGCATGTTTAGCTCCCAGCCTTGGTCACCCTGGAGCCATGTATACGTAATTCCAACTATATCATATTCCTTAACTACTAACTGCACATTCAATTCATCCACCTTATTACGAATGCTCCTCGCATTAAGGCACATACCTTTCCGGTTTGTTTTTCTTATCTCCCTTCTACCTTTAGGTTCTGTCCCCCCTTTAATGGCCCTCTGACTCCTTGCATTGGTTTCCATCCACCTGCCGTGTTAGTTGAAACGTGACCTTTCCTACACTCTCTTTCCCGTTAATTGCGTGCACACGCTTCCACAATGTTGACTCCAATCCCCCACTGTTTAGTTTAAACCCACCCGTGTAGCACTAGCAAACCTGCTTGCCAGAATGTCGGTCCCCTTTCCATTAAGGTGCAACCCGTCCCTTTTGTACAGATCATCCCTGCACCAGAAAAGATTCCAGTGGTCTAGAAATCTAAATCGCTGCCCCTGCAACAACTCCTCAGCCACACATTCAGATCCCCTATCTCCCTGTTCCTCCCCTCACTAGCACGAGGTACCAGAAGCAACCCAGAGATAACCACCCTAGAAGTCCTGCTTTTCAGCCTTCTGCCTAGTTCTCTATACTCATGAAGCAGAACCTCCTCCCTCTTCTTCCCCACGTCATTTGTGCCTACATGCACAACTACTTCCGGCTGTTCACCTTCCCTCACGGGGATGTTCTGAATTCGGTCTGAGACATCTTGGACCTTGGCACCAGGGAGGCAACACACCTTCCGAGGGACAATTTACAACTTGACCGAAGCCGATTAACCCTGCACGTCTTTGGATTGTGGGAGGAAACTGGAGCACTTGGAGAAAACCTGCACAGCCACGGGGAGAACAGACAGCACACATAGTCACGTAGTCTGGCGCTGTGAGGCGGTAACTCTGCCGCTGCGCCACCGTGCCGCCCTAAAGTGACTGTAAAGCATATTTGTTGCTAATGGCCATGGATGAATTCTGGCCAATACAGCCAAAAAGATGGTAAATGTGGATTTAACAAGGCGATGCCAGCATGGAAAACAGCGAGGAGAAACTATTGCTACCCGAGTAGAAAAGTCTAAGGGTCAGAAAAGTAGTTTTGAATGGAGAAAACATTACTTTGCAGAATCAATGATAATGGGACAACAATTTACATTGTCAGTGACATTAAGAAGAGTTTGAGGAAAAATGTCTCTACACGAGAGATGATAGGATGGGGACATTCTCCTGGACAAGGGAGGGAGGATGTTGGCCTCTGTATCTTCAACTTCCCATCGTGATTTCAATGGAAGTTTGGCAAGATTTTTCATTTGCTTGTGCATGGATGAAAGAATGGATCGACTGGGCTGATATTCACTGGAATTTAGAATGATGAGAGGGAATTGTATAGATGCATATAAAATTCTTAAAGGATTGGACAGGCTAGATGCAGGAAAAATGTTCCCCATGTTGTGGGAGTCCAAAACCAGGGGGTCACAGTTTAAGAATAAGGGGTAGGCCATTTAGGACTGAGATGAGGAAAAAACAGATTAAACCAGAGAGTTGTGAATCTGTGGAATTCTCTGCCACAGAAGGCATTGGAGGCCAATTGACTGGATGTTATCAAGGGAGAATTAGAAAGATCTCTTAGGCCTAATGGAATCAAGGGATCTGGGGAGAAAACAGGAACAGGGTACTGATTCTGGATGATCAGTCATGATCATAGTGAATGGTAGTGCTGGCTCGAAGGGCCGAATGGCCTACTCCTGCACCTATTTTCTATGTTTCACTATCAAACTTGTCCTAATTTTTGTGATGCTCTGAGAAGAAGATCTCAATAAAACTCCCAGTGGCCATTCTTCAAAGGGAAATTTATTAAAAAAATAATTGAACCACAGGATCTGTTTATCCTGGGGTTCGTAATAATGGAATTAGATATCAATTGCCCATTGAAGCCTATGTAGGAGGTAAGTACTGATATGCCACTTAATTTGAAATCGAATTAAAATTGTTAACAATCCCTGTTTGGTTTAATTAAATAATATGGTGGAATGAATTGCCTGCAGAATTGATAATAATGTAAATATAACTTTTATAGGATGACACAAAATGCTGGAGTAACTCAGCAGAACAGGCAGCATCTCTGGAGAGAAGGAATGGGTGACGTTTCGGGTGGAGACCCATCTTCAGACTGCTGTCAGGGGAGTGGGCGGGACAAAGATTGAATGTAGTCAGAGACAGTAAGACCAGTGGGAGAACTGGGAAGGGGGAGGGGATGGAGAGAGAGGGAAAGCAACGGTTAATTGAAGTTAGAGAAGTCAATGTTCATATTGCTTGGGTGTAAGCTACCCAAGTGAAATATGAGGTGCTGTTCCTCCAATTTGCGCTGGGCCTCACTCTGACCTGGGAGGAGGCCCAGGACACAAAGGTCAGGTTGGGAATGGGAGGGGGAGTTAAAGTGTTGAGCAACCGGGAGATCAGGCAGGTTAAGACGGACTGAGCGGAGGTGTTCAGCAAAACGATCGCCGAGCCTGCGCTTGGTCTCACCGATGTACAGGAGTTGACACCTGGAACAGTGAATACAGTAGATGAGGTTGGAGGAGGTGCAAGTGAACCTCCGCCTCACCTGAAAATACTGTTGGGGTCCTTGGATAGAGTCGTGGGGGGAGGTAAAGGGCCAGGTGTTGCATCTCCTATGGTTGCAGGGGAAAGTACCTGTGGAGGGGGTGGTTTGGGTAGGGAGGGATGAGTGGACCAGGGAGTTGCGGAGGGAACCATCTCTGCGGAAAGCAGAAAGTGATGGTGATGGAAACAAGCCCTTTGGCCCACCGAGTCTGTGCCGATCATGGATCACCCGTACGATAATTCTATCCTAGACCCTAGGGATAATTTTTATAGAAGCCGATTAATCTACAAACCTGAACATCTTTACAATCTTGAGGAACAGCATCTCATCTTCCATCTGAGCATCTCCAGTATTCCTGTTTCCTTGATCATGTTACTTTTTTGCACATCTTTCATTCATTGTTCTATATCTCTTTATATCACCATCTATATCTCTCATTTCCCTTTCCCCTGACTCTTAGTCTGACGACCCAAAACGTTAGAAGGCAGTGGGAGGCCAAGTCTCTGAATGCATTCAAGAGAGAACTAGATAGTGCTCTTAAGGATAGCGGAGTCAGGGGGTATGGGGAGAAGGCAGGAATGGGGTACTGATTGAGAATGATCAGCCATGATCACATTGAATGGTGGTGCTGGCTCGAAGGGCCGAATGGCCTACTCCTGCACCTATTGTCTATTGTTACCTATTCCTTTTCTCCAGAGATGCTGTCTGACCCGCTGTGCTACTCCAGCTTTTTGTGTCTAACCTCGGGATTCAATACTGAATTTAACAATTTTGGCAGACTACATTTTTGTTTCACTAACATAGAACTAACATACCTTAGATTTGACAATAGGTTAGTAGGCACATGGTAAAAATGTTGCTTGTCTCTGAATCCTTTTGTTTCAAATCGCTGTTAGTTTAGATCACCAGCTATCTTCCAGGTCTCAGAGTTGAAACAAGGAACTGCCGATGTTGATTTACGAAAAAAACACACAAAGTGCTGGAGTAACTCAGTGGGTCAGGCAGCATCTCTGGAGAACATGGATAGGTGACTTTTCAGGTTGGGACACTCTTCAGACTAATCAGTTTGAAATAGGATCCTGACCCGAAACGTCACCGCTCTGTGTTCCCCAGAGATGCGGACTGACCTCCTAAGTTACTCCAGCACTTTGCCTTCTTTACCTTCCAGATCTTTGTGTGAACGCAATAAAGGTAGAGAGTCTTCTTGTCAGAAGTACTGGCTAATAAAGCTATAACATTTAGGTTCTGTGCCTGAATTGAAATACTGAGCACCAGATGTGATCTCTCCCTATTTATTCATTTTTCAATTCAATTCAATTCAATTCAATTCAATCAACTAATTGCCTCTGAATTGCTTTTGTGGCCATTTCAACCACATTAATAGCCTGCAGCCTCACATAGACCAGACCAATAATACAAGTGGATTTCTTCTCTTGTAGTACATTGGTTAACCAAAAGTATTTTAATATAAATTTAGTAATTTATCGGTAGTCATTTCTTCATAGCTAGCTTTTATTGGAATATCATGATGTCAGCTGAATTTATATTCTTCTATTGTGTTGATTGGATTTGAAATCAGGTCTGATTGTTCATCTAAGCCGAAGATTGACACAAAAAGCTGGAGTAACTCAGCGGGACAGGCAGCATCTCTGGAGAGAAGGAATGGGTGATGTTTCAGGTCGAGACCCTTCTTCAGACTGGTTAGGGTAAAGGGAAATGAGAGATATAGATGGTAATGTGGAGAGATAAAGAACAATGAATCAAAGTTATACAAAAAAGAAACAATGATAAAGGCCATTGTTAGTTGTTTGTAGGATGAAAACGAAAAGCTACTGCAACTTGGGTGGGGGAGGGATAGAGAGAGAGGGAATGCCGGGGCTGCCTGAAGTGAGAGAAATCAATATTCATACCACAGGGCTGTAAGCTGCCCAAGCGAAATATGAGATGCTGTTCCTCCACTTTTTTTTTTTTTTTTTTTTTTTTTTTGAAAAGCATATGTACAGATAGAAATAAAAGACAAATTTGTTACAAAGTTCTTACATAGCTTCAATTTTAAAATTTTTAAAGAGAGAAAATAAAAATAAAGAAGAAAGAAAAAAAACCTATAAACTATTGGGAAGAGAGAATAATAAAAAAAAAGGTATAACTATAAAAATTAAAGGGGGTAGATCCGGGAGACAATAACCACAGTTGTACATCCAACCCTAAACTCAAGTTTCAACTTTTAATTTTAAATTTTTATTTTAGTCCTGTGTCAAACCCATTTACTTTTCTAAAAATTCAATAAATGGAGACCATATTTAAAAAAATAAATCAGGTTTGTCAATTAAGGCAAATCTTATTTTTTCCAAATGCAGGGTCTCTGTCATTTCCGTAATCCACATTTTAATTGTGGGGGTTATTGGTTTTTCCCAAAATTTAAGTATTAATTTTTTCGCAGTTATTAAACTGTAATCAAGAAAATGTACCTGACTTGTTGTAAAGTTTGTAATATGTTCTGATAATCCTAATATAATTAATTTTGGATCCATATCCAATTGCTTGTCGATAACTTTAGAAACTATTTTAAAAATATCCAACCAGAAATTTTGCATTTTTATGCAAGTTACGAAAATATGAGTTAAATTAGCTTTTTGAAATTGACATTTATCACAAATAGGAGAGATACTAGGAAATATCCTATTTAATTTCGTCTTCGAATAATGTAATCTATGTATTATTTTAAATTGTATTAAGGAATGTCTAGTATTTAATGAACATTGGTGTATATGTTGTAAACTTTCATCCCATATATCTTGCATTATGAGTTGGTTCAATTCGTCCTCCCATGCTCGTCTATATGATTCTGATGACGGAATGTCAGTATCTAGGAGAGTATTATGTTCCTCCACTTTGCGTTTAGCCTCACTCTGACAATGGAGGAGACCTCCATTTTGGGCTGCACGGTGGCACAGCGGTCGAGTTGCTGCCTTACAGCAAATGCAGCACCGGAGACCCAGGTTCGATCCTGACTGCGGGTGCTGCCTGTATGGAGTTTGTACGTTCTCCCCGTGACCTGCGTGGGTTTTCTCCGAGATCTTCGGTTTCCTCCCACACTCCAAAGACGCACAGGTATGTAGGTTCAATGGCTTGGTAAATGTAAAAATTGTCCCTAGTGTGTGTAGGATAGTGTTAATATGCGGGGATCGCTGTTCGGCGCGGACCCGGTGGGCCGAAGGGCCTGTTTCCGCACTGTACCTCTAAACTAAACTAATCTAAAAATTAAACCCAGGACAGAAAGGCCTGTGTAGGAATGGGAAGGGGAATTAAAGTGTCCAGCAACCAATCTAAGCCACGGGATTGTTACTGCAACACTACATCTAATTGAGATAATATTTGGATATGCACTGAGAAACAGTGACTGTGTGATTCTGCTAAGAGTACACAGCTGAGGAAGTGAGGACATCTGAGACATTGGATTTCCAGGCAATTCATTTCTCGAAAGATTGAAGATGATGGAGAGAAATGTTTAGAATCCATTCTGAGGTGGTTGCAGGGATAAAATGGAGCAGATGAGAGTACATTTCTTGTACTGTCTCTATATTGTAGTATCAGATGAGAATAAAGATACTGTTATAATGGATTCTCCAGGGTCTTCATTTCTGAGCTTCGTGGACGTGCAATTCCATGAAATTCTCAAATGAAAATGCCAATGAATGCACCGTAAAGACATGACAGCCCGCATAGAATTGAAACACTTGATCAATCTCATTTCTCACACTCAACCAGGAGCAGGGTCTTTGATACTTTCTTGGCGGAGCTGAGTTTTTTTCCCAAATTGCCTTCTCCTACCTGCAGTTGCAGGTTTAAACCAAATTTATCAGGTATTTTAACTATTATCTAGATATTTATCTATTATCAGATAACTGAACCATCCTACCAACAACTAGAGAGCCGTCCTTAACTGGCATCTACCTCTTTGAAGACCCTTGGATTATCTTTAATCGGACTTTACTCAACTTTATGTTGCACTAAACATTATTCCCTTTATCATGTATCCATGGTTCGATGGTAATCATGTATGGTCTTTCTAATGACTAGTTAACACGCAACAAGAAAAGCTTTTCACTATACCTCAGTACCTGTGACAAAAACTAAACTATAACATAAAACTATATAACATATAACATAATTTCTGATTGCTGTAGCTTTGCTTTAAAAATTTTTTTGTGCTTTTATGGGTTCATGGTAACTGGTTTCCATTCATAGCCCACCAGATAAATGTTTGTTAAGTCGAATTTTCAGTGTTATGGACTGTGAGGAGTTGCTGGCCATTTCCCTGCACGGCCTCAAACCAAAGTCAAATCAGATTTAGGCGTGGTTTTATTGTTGTCATGTGCGTTGAGGAACAGTGAAATGCTTTGTTTTGCATGATATCAAAACAGATTAGATATACAGTTCATAAATAACAGTAAGCCAAACTCAAATGCAATTGATAGAACAAAAGGGAAGGTACAGAGTGTGGAATATAGTTCTCAGCATTGTAGTGCATTAGTTCTATACTCAAAGTGCAATGTTCACAATAGGGTAGAGGTGAATCAGGCAGTGACCTAGCTTATGGCCACAACTCAGACAAAACCCACACAGTCACCGGGAGAACGTACAAACTCTGAACAGTCAGCAGAAAGACAATGCATGATTAAAATTCACACATCCACAGTGTACAGATACATGATGAAGGGGATAATGTGAAGAAGGCAGAGATAGATAGATAGATTCTTGATTAGTACAGGTGTCAGAGCTAATGGAGAGAAGGCAGGAGAATGGGGTTAGGAGGGAGAGATAGATCAGCCATGATTGAATGGCAGAGTACACTTGATGGGCCGAATGGCCTAAATCAACTCCTTTCACATGATCTTATGACCTTATGACCTAATAACGTTTAGTCAAGAAAAGCTAGTAAAGTCCAATCAAAGATAGTCCGAGGGTCTCCAGTGAGGTAGTACGTAGTTCCGGACTGCTCTCTGGTTGCGGTAGCTTGGTTCAGTTGCCTGATAACAGCTGGGAAGAAACTGTCCATGAATTTAGAGGTGTGCGGTTTCACACCTTTTGCCTGATGGGAAGGGTAGAAGATAGAGTGGCCAGGGTGCGATGTCCTTGATTATGCTGTTGGCCTTGCCGAGGCAGCATGAGGTATAAATGGAGTCAATGGAAGGGAGACACAAAATGCGAGAGTAACTCAGTGGAACAGGCAGCATCTCTGGAATGAAGGAATGGGTGACGTTTCAGGTCGAGACTAACACAAGGGAGGTTGGTTTGTGTGATGGTCTGGGCTGTAACGACAATTCTCTGCAATTCCTTACGGTCTTGGATGGAGTTTTTCCCAAACCATGAGGAGATGCATCCCAATAAAATTCTTTCTCGGGCGCATCTGTGGAAGTTGGTGAGAGTTGTTGGGGACATGCCGAACACCCTAAACCTTCTAAGGAAGTAGATGAAGGCCAGTGATGCACAAAGTTGAAAATTGAATCTAAATAATATCCCACCAGTATCTCGGAGAGTATGAGATAAAAATACTGAAATGATATAAACATTCCTTATAGATATATTTACTGGAAACCTAGCATGACATATCTCCATTTTATCGTCTTTGAAGTGTTATCTACACAAAATGAGCAGTGCATAATGACACAAACCATAATCAATGTCCAATAAGAAATTAAATAGTCACTTCTTGAAATTGTTTGTTTAACTGGAGGTTCTATTTGCAGATCCATTATGATATTTTACTCGAGCTACTTGCAATCTTTAAGTTCAATGCAGATTTGTGGCAAATAGCCATAAAGCCTTGACGAGTCAATTGGAAGATGTCCAAAGTTTTAATGGGAATAGTCTATGCAGTTCATTATATCATGGTTGAGTAGAATAGCAGCTGGAATGGCGGTTATGTTTACAGTTAGATTTTTATGACAAGGCAGAATCAATACTCATCTCTGTTATTGCTTCAATGCTGAATGATATTGTGAACCAAGAACTCTCCACAAGCTGAAGGAATTGCAGTTGCTTGGATTAGTTTGCTATTTAAAAGTTTACCTCACCTTTTTTTTTAATATCAAAAAATACTTTATTCAAGTAATAAATATTACTTACAAAACATATTTTTTAACAAGCCCATCTGACATTTCCGGAGGTTACACATTCAATACAGGCATTTACTTCCAAATTTACATACATTTACTTACATTTACAGACATTAACCCAGTATCCCTTATTTGGAGGGGCGTCTCTCTCCACCACACCCTGCCCCCCATGTCCAGCAGCGGAAGGACCCTAGACTGTGGTCTACCTCACCTCCTAATGAATTGGAAAAGCAAAGGTATTGAGAAGGTGAAGGTAACGATATCGAAGTTGCCAATTTGCACGTCTCACATCTAAGCCAGGTTAATGTGTTCTTCCCCCCTAGTATTCAATTCCATCTGATCCCAATACATATTCAAATAAATTTGAATATGTATTGAGATATATGAGGTGTGTGCATACAAATTGATATGTGTGGATACAACTATATTCAAATATATTGAATACAAATACAAATTTGAATATGTATTCAAAATATTTGAATATATTTGCATGTGTGTTATATCTAGTAATATATATTACTAGACAGGCATGGACCCATTGGATCCAAACCTCTTCTGCAGGCCCGGCAACCCCGTTGGGTCCAAACCTCTCCTGTGAGCCCGGCAACCCTCCATCCAAACCTCTCCTGCTGACCCGGCAACCCTCCCCCAAATGACGACCCGTGGACCCGTTGCCGGCCGGGGAGTCTCCCCCAGGGCCGGGGGCAGGCGAGGGGGAGAGGAAAGGGGAGAGGGAGCCACTTAGCCCGGCCCTGGGTAGCCAATGCGGCAGCCAGCAGCAGGGGAGCAGCAGCAAGGTGCTGCAGCATGTTCGTCCTGTCGGTGGCCATCTTTTTTGACCCTCCGCCGCTGCGCTGCACCATGGGAAGAAGGTCAAGCGCAGGGCACGCCGGGACGGGTGGTGGTCCTCCCGGCGGGGGGGGGGGGGGGGGGGAGCGCATTTATTAAAGCTTATTAAGTTAATTGCTTTTGAAATGTACCAATACTTGATCAATTGAGACCGCAGGCGAATGGTGAGTAGGGTGGGCCTAAAATTGTTGTGCTATCATGTACCGTTTTGGCTGTATTTCGGGTAAAATCAAACAGACAAATATACAAGATAAGAGTTTTAGTAATATACTAAAAGTGGACCCATAACTCATTGGGTTGCCATTGTGATGTTGGGTAAAAATTGCACTTTTTTTCTTTAAAAAATAAATGCCTTTAAATTTTTTTTAACAAATCTCAATGAAAATCGCGATTTTTCTTTAAAATGTTTTTTTTTTCTGCATTGGTTTTGAAATAATTTTGAAAAACTGCCCAATGTTACAAATGTATAGATGAACAGGTGCCCAAGAATGCAAATACATAATTTCTGCAAAGAACACTTGTAGCCCAAAAAAAAGTCCCGATGAGGTGCCACGGATGCTGAATTCCTACAATAGTGTTTTTTTCTCTCTAAATTACATCACCCACAGTCTCTTGTGACTCCAACTGACCACTACATTTAAAGTTCGTGAACAGAATTCAGCACTTGCAAAATTTAACTTGGAGCAAATGAAATGATATAGGGTTAGTGAGGGTAAATTGTAAAGAGATAATATCATGGCTGATCTATCATTGAATTGTAGAGTAGGCAGGAGATGCCAAATTATTATTTTTTAATTGTTCTGTACGTACAAGTGTTCGGGCCTCCAATGAGAACATGATGCAGTTTATCTTACATCCGCCGCACTCTCCTGCCTAAGTACAGCCAAGGTTAAAAGAAAAACAAAGAGAGAGACAAACACAGGGGACTGCAGATGTTGGAAATTTTGAGTTGAGCTTAAAAGTGCTGGACAAACTATGTGGTTTAGGCAGCATCTTTGGAGGGAATTCCTTCCCAAATTCCCACTGAGTTGCCCCAGCACTTTTGTGTTGTATTCAAGGTAAAACAAACGTCACCCTTACCTTGAGCTAGAATATGGCGTTTGCCCATGGAGAGGAGAGGAGAGGAGAGGGGAAAGACGTAGCTGCTCACGCCATGCCTTGAAACGTGAATATCCCACTTTCCCCACCCACCCACAGCAAGGTTTCTACTCCCCACCCACACCCCCACCCACAGCAAGGTCTCTTGGGAGGGGGGGGGGATTTGTTATTTTTAAAAATAATGCCGACCAGTTGCGCGGCCTATGGATGTATGGCCGTGTACAACAAGTACACCAGCTTCCACAGGGAGGGGAGGGGAGGGAGATGAGAGGAAAACTCCGCGGGTGAGTCAGTGTTAACCCGAGCCTGCGGCCTACAGCCCCGTTGCCATGGGTGCCGCTGCGGCATACTGCGACGTTGCCATGGGTGCCGGTGCGGCCTACAGCGCCGTTGCCATGGGTGCCGGTGTGGCCTACAGCGCCGTTGCCATGGGTGCCGGTGCGGCCTACAGCGCCGTTGCCATGGGTGCCGGTGCGGCCTACAGCGCCGTTGCCATGGGTGCCGCAGCTGCCGGCGGGTCCCTCGCCTCCCTCCGGTAAAAAGACGGCGAAGATGTTCAATGAGCACAAAAAAATGGGGGCGGTGTAAGAAAAGAAGGCGAGGGAGTGTGGGAGTGTCATTTTGTGGATTGAAGGGATCAGGCTCCTCCCCTCGGCGTGGGCGCCCACCTGCGGGTGAGTAATGTATGATGAGAAGAGGGCGGCGAGCAGTTTTCATTTGGCAGCAGCAGCAGCAGCAGCAGCAGCAGCAGCAGCAGCAGCAGCAGCAGCAGCAGCAGCAGCAGCAGCAGCAGCAGCAGCAGCAGCAGCAGCAGCAGCAGCAGCAGCAGCAGCAGCAGCAGCAGCACCCCCCCCCCCACACACTGCCCCCCTTCCCCCCCACCACCACTCTCATCCCCCCACCACCACCCCCTCCCCTGCTGTCCTCTTCCCCCACCCGCACTCTGCCCTCCTCCCCAGTCCCACCCTCCCTCTCACCCCCACTCGCACTCTCCACCACCCCCCCATTCTCCACCACCCCTGTTTACCCCACACTCCCCTCCCCCCTACCCCACATTCTCTCCTCCCCCAGCCCCATTCTCCCCACCCCCATTTCCCCCACTCTGCCCCCCACCACCCACATTCTCTCCTCCCAAGCCCCACTCTTACTGTCCCCCACCCCCCCTGCTCTCCTCCATCCCTCCTCATCCACCCCCCGCCTCGACTCCCTCCTCCCCCCACCCTCACGCCCTCCTACCCGCACCCTCCCCTCCACCCACTCGCCCCACACCCATTCTCGCTGATCCCCTCCCCTTTCCTCCCCACCTCTCCCCCCCACTCTCCCTTCTTCCCCACCCCCACTCTCCCCTGACCCCCACTGTCCCTCTTCCCCTACACCCCCTCTCTCCTCTCCTCTCCTCGCCCTCCCCCCCACCCCCTCCTCCCCCTTTAACTCTCACTGTCCCCTTCCCCCCACCCCCACTCTCTCTTCCCCCACCATCACCCCCTTCCCCCCTCTCCTCTCCCCACCCTCCTACACCCCCTCCTCCCCCTTTAATTCTCACTGTCCCCTTTCCCATTACATCCCCCACTCTCCCCTCTTCCCTGACCCCCACTGTCCACCTTCCCCCCAACACCCCCCTCCCCTGCTGCCCCCTCCCCTGTCCCACTCTCCTGCTCCCCCCCACTCTCCCCTGACCCCCACTGTCCACCTTCCCCCCACCACCTCCCCTCCCCACCTCCGCTGTCCCCCTCCTCAGTCCCACTCTCCCTCCCACCCCCACTCTCTCCTCTCCCACCCCCACTTTCACTCTCCCCCACCCCCCCTTTCCCCCATTCTCCTCCCCAGCCCCACTCTCACTCTCCCCCACCCCCCGCCTCCCCCACTCTCTCCTCCAGCCCACCCTCACCCCCCTACCCCCACCCTTCCCTCCACCCACTGGTCTCTGGCACAACTCTACTGCCACCGTGCCGCCCCTACATTCAATATATTCAATACGGGTACATTTTAGCAATATCTCTTTATTGAATTCCACCAACAGCTCTCAGTATCTCAAACATCTTCTTTTACCTCTGGGTCCAGTGGTCTCTTCCTTCGGAGCTTTGCTGTATCCTTAAATTTCAATTTCTTGCAATACTCTGAATCACTTTAGCTTGGATTTTCACTCTGTTTTCTATTTCTGTCCCTCATTCTGCCCCTTTCCATCTTTTAATATATTTCTCCAAATAATCTTTAAAAAATATATATATATTTCATTGACTTGGGTTTGATGAGTTTTCTTTTCACTTTGTTTCCCACAGCCTGTTATTCCCAAATTCGGAACAGCGCTAGGGAGCTGAACAGAATTTCAATCAATCAGGGAACGTGTCTTTTTAAAAAGAACTCTGGCTGTTGTTTCAAAGAATTTGAATTATTCAGACATTTTGGGACCATTGGGGAAATAAGCAGAGAAAGGGATTTGGCAAACCCCAGTGGAATAATTCGTGGAAGAATTGCTACCAAGATCGCAGCGGTAGTTCTAAGAAGCACAGAGAGAGTTAGTTAAAAGTAAAAATAAGTACCAGAGGGGAGGTGAGATAAACTAACCCCGCAAGTTTGGATTTAGATACAAACTCTGCAAGTGTAAGTCAATAAAAATAAAACAAATAACAGAATGGTACTTGAAAAGTAAGCAATAGGTGCCAAAATATATCATCTCTGATGGGAGGCACTAAATCTGCTTCACAGTAGCAGCTGTGGGTTGTGTTCTGTCTCTGAAATTAATTTCCATGGAACAGAGTTCTGAAGGCAGAGTTCAGTGTATCTCAGATATAATGCTTCTAATGCGGCCAGCTCGGAGGAATTTCTGGACGAGAGTTTTGTAATGAGATTCCTGTGAACTATTCCCTGTATGCCGCTGCATGGAATCGTTTTATAGTTCAGCACGATGCGGGCGAGGTTTTAGTCCACAGCTGCTTTTGTTTAGTTTATTGTCACAAATTGCTGGAGTAACTCAGCTGGGCTGGCAGCATCTCTGGAGAGATGGAATGGGCCTTGTTTTGGGTCAAGACCCTTCTTCAGTCTGAAGAAAGGTCTCAACCCGAAAAGTCACCCATTCCTTCTCTCCAGAGATGCTACCTGTCCCGCTGAGTTACTCCAGCACTTTGTGTCTATCTTCGGTTTAAACCAGCATCAGCAGTTCCTTCCTACACAGGTTGATAGTAGGTCAGGACTGCTCTCTAGTTGACGATAGGATGGCTCAGTTGCCTGGTACCAGCTGGGAAGAAACTGTCCCAGTATCTGGAAGGTATGCGTTTTCACATTTCTGTACCTCTTGCTTGATGGGGGATGGGAGGAGAGGGAGTGGCCGGGGTGAGACTGGTCCCTGATTATGCTGGTGGCCTTGCCAAGGCAGCGTGAGATGTAGGTGGAGAATGAAAGTAAGGTCTTTTGGATCTCCCTGTTGTGGTTGATCATTCTTCCATTGAACCCTCTACAAATCACTTATAGATTTGTAAATTCACAAGATACATATCAAGATATTTCTGAACAAATGAGGTGGCACGGTGGTGCAGCAGGAGAGTTGCTGCTTTACAGCGCCAGAGACCCGGGTTCGATCCTGACCACGGGTAGAGTCTGTACAGAGTTTGTACGTTCTCCCTGTGACCTGCGTGGGTTTTCTCCGGGTGCTCCAGTTTCCTCTCACACTCCAAAGACGTCCAGGTTAATAGGTACAACTGTAAATTATCCCTGGTGTGTGTAGGATAGTGTTAGTGTGTGGGAATCGCTGGTTGGCTCAGACTCAGTGGGCCGAAGGGCCTGTTTCCGCGCTGCGTCTCTAAACTAAACTGAACTAAACAAAAAATGCTAGGAGCTCTGCAAGGTGAAATATAAAACACATTGTCAGAAGACTGCTAATTGGACGAGTAACAAATTAACGATATTAGCTCCAGCTGCTACAGAAACCTGCAGTTGTCACATCTGTAGGCCTGTTAATGGTCTTGCCCTGTGGCTCCATCCTGCCAATTTTCACAGGGAGGGTGCAAATTCAGCCTCCTGTAGTCACAAAGGTGGGAAAACAGACTGTTCCTCTTCACACCCAATAAAGCCGGTGTCAAATTGAAGCCTATTCTTATTCTACCTGGAAGAATGAACAAAAAAGCCTTAATAAGAATGTGAATTTGGCAGAACATGTTTCCAATGGATTTTTTTTGGACTCTGACACTTGATCTTGAGTTGAGTTCGAGTTCAGTTTATTGTCACGTGTACCGAGGTACAGGGAAAAGCTTTTGTCGTGCGCTGACCAGTCAGCAGAACGAAATTACATGATTTTCATAGAGCCATCTATGAACGAAACAAAATACAGGATAAAGGGGATAACGTGAATAACGTTTAATGCAACATTTTAAACAGGGAATTGAGAAGATAAATTCAATCCTGGTGTATTTTCTTTTTCACTTCCAAAGAGCAGATTGTTTGCACAGAGGATATGAAAATAAAAATAAAACACCAATGCTGAAAATCTGAAATAAAACAGAAAAACTAGAAACACTCATGCACGTCAGGCAGCATCTGTGGAACAACAAGCAAGCTTCCACAGCAAAGAATTATACACTGTCCCATACAATGGGTCACTGAAAACTTGAGTTTGAATTAGAAATCTCTTTCCTTTTCCTTATTTTCCTTGTTTTATCAGTCTTGGATACAGTTTGTTTATTGTTAACACTATTGGGGTCTATTTATTTACTCTCCAGATGCCTGATCTGCTGAGTTTAGTTTAATTTAGAGACACAGCGCTAAACAGGCCCTTCAGCCCACTGAATCCGCACCAACCAGTGATCCCAGCACATTAACACAATCCTACACACACACGGGACAATTTTACATTTACACCAAGCCAATTAAACTACAAACCTGTACGTCTTTGAAGTGTGGGAGTAAAGCAGAGCTCCTGGATAAAACCCACGCAGATCACAAGGAGAACGTACAACCTCTGTACAGGCAGCACCCATAGTCAGGATCGAACCCGGGACTCTGGCGCTGTAAGGCAGTAGCTCTACCGCTGCACCACTGTGATGCCCTTGGAGTGGTTCCAGCATTTTCTGCATTTATTTTACACAAAAGCCACGGTCTATGTTCCCAGCAAAACAAACGACAGAATTTTTTATTTTGTTTTCCTCTCAATGAAATGTTTCTGCAGTGGCTGTGCTCAGCTCAGTTTGGACAATGTTGATTAACAACAGCAAATGACCTTTCAGTTTATCCATAACAATATATGAGGACAAAGCTGCCCTTTAATAGCGATGATGGTTTGCCATTTTGTAAGAGCACTGGACGCCATTCTTTAACTGGATTTGACAGATGGAGATTAAACTAGTCATTCCTCACTATACAATGTAATGTCACAATTTCATTGGTAGTGCGTAAGCTATTTTTTCCCCTGGAACTAACATAGACGTGTACACAGGTTTGATGTGAAATCTGTCAGCCTTTATTGGTTTTCTCTCTTCATTCGGCTTTCTTCATTAACATTTAGACATGCTCTCCAACATTCCCTTGATGGTTCAATAGACAAAAGCACTGATTCAGACAGACTAAGGATATTTCAGGTTTAATGAGTAGTTTGGACTTGGATAACTGAGGGTGGAGTAGTGGTTGCTTCAATGGACTTCAGTTAAGGGGGAAGAATTGATGGATCCTAGTCTCCTAGGGTGGCACAGTGGTCAGAGGGTGGCACAGTGGTCAGAGGGTGGCACAGAGGTGTGGCGGTAGAGCTGCTGCCTTACAGTGCCAGAGACCCGGGTTCGGTCCTGACTACGGGAGCTGTCTGTACAGAGTTTATATGTTCCCCCTGTGACTTGCATGGGTGTTCTCTGGGGAGCTCCAGTTTCTTCTCAGACTCCAAAGACGTATAGGTTTGTAGGCTAATTGGCTGAGTAAAATTGTAACTTGTCCCTTGTGCGTGTAGAATAGTGTTAGTGTGAGGGGATCGCTTGTCGGAAGGGGACTCAGTGGGCCAAAGGGCCTGTTTCCCTGCTGTATCTCTAAACTAAACTACCATTCTGAAGAAGGGTCTCGACCCGAAACATCACCTATTCTTGAAGTCCATTGAAGCAAACATTACGCCGCCCTCAGTAATCCGAGACCAAACTACTGATTAAACCTTAGTCTGTCTGAATCAGTGCTATTTGTATATTGAACCCACTGAGTTACTTCTGCTTTTTGTGTCTATCTTCGGTTTAAACCAGCATCTGCAGTTCCTTCCTGCATAAACTAAAAACCTGTTTTATATTGTCTTCCTGGAGAGCAGCAAGATTAATATAATGATTTGTTTAACCTCTACTTACAAACAGATATTTACGTCACGGACAGACTGTTGGCTTGGGACTGGCTACGAGAGATCTTGCACCTGAGTGATTCACCTGGCCATTTGGCACTGCAGTTCCCAAGTGAACATCGATCACGTTTCTGAAACATCTCTACACTCAGTTTACAAGGCCACGGTGTTACCATCTGTTGAGGTAATCAAGGCTAACGGTCAGGCATTAAATAAACATTTTACTTCTAATTATAAACATATTACAAATAGATGGTGGTTACTTTCAGCCACTTGCCCTATTAGCAAGTGAATTGCAACTAATTGAAAGACCGAATAATATTTTTATTTTCATGTTGATAACCTGCCCACAGGACAAGGACGATAATGAGTCAACATGTCCCACAGTTGTACAGCAGTAAGTTGGAGACAACCTTTTAGCCTCTGGATGTAACAATTAATTACATGAATCTGAACGGGTTGATCTTGTCCTACCATTCGGATCCTGTTCTTCCATTCGGATTGCAGTGTTAGGTCTTTACCAGTAGATTGCCATTACAGTACACAAAGACAGTGAGAGACAATACTTACCAACAAGTTACCCATTAAACAGACCAGAAGACAATAGGGTTAGTGCATTCAGGTGGCGCAGCGGTAGAGCTACTACCTTACAGCGCCAGAGACCCGGGTTCAATTCTGACCACAAGTGCTGTCTGTACGGAGTTTGTACGTTCTCCCCCGACCTGCTTGAGTTTTCTCCGGGATCACTGATTTTCTCCCACACTCCACAGATGTCCAGGTTTGTGGGTGAATTGGCTTGGTGTAAATGTAAAAATTGTCCCTAGTGTATGTAGGATGGTGTTCATGTGTAGGGATCACTGGTTGGTGTGGACTCAGTGGGCCGAAGGGCCTGTTTCTGTACTGTATCTCTAAACTAAACTAATGGAATTGATAAATCTTAATTACTGCAAAACTCCACCCTTGTTCTACAAGATTTAAATTGTGGAGTTTAATCAGACATTACGCACTGTTTGAGATTTATAAAAGTTAAAGTAATTAGTCGGGTAGATGTGGTGGTTTTGGGAGGGTGCAGAGAAGGTTTACCAGAAGAGCTCTATCTAACTCTCTCTTGAAAACATCCAGTGAATTGGCCTCCACTGCCTTCTGTGGCAGAGAATTCCACAGATTCACAACTCTCTGGGTGAAAAAGTTTTTCCTCATCTCAGTCCTAAATGGCCTATCCCCCTTATTCTTAATACTTGTTCCCCTTGTTCTTAAACTTGAATGTAAATTACCCTGCTCTGGAGATGGGATTAGATTTCAATTCTAGATCAATAGTCCACCAATTGTCCAGGGCCGCACGGTGGCGCAGCGGTAGACCTGCTGCCTTACGGCGCCAGAGACCCGGATTTCATCCTGACAATGGCTGCTGACTATAAGGAGATTGTACGTTCTTCCCTGTGACCAAATGGGTTTTCTCCAGGTGCTCCAGTTTCCTCCCAAATTCCAAAGATGTGCAGATTTATAGGTTAATCAGCTTCTATAAATTCCCCTTAGTGCATTGGATGCGAAACTGGGATAACATACAACTAATGTGCAGGTCCAACTTTAGATAGTTCCTCTGTCCCTCTCTTCCCCTCCCCCTTCCCAGATCTCTCACTGTCTTCCTGTCTCCACCTATATCCTTCCTTTGTCCCGCCCCCCTGACATCAGTCTGAAGAAGGGTCTCGACCCGAAACGTCGCCCATTCCTTCTCTCCTGAGATGCTGCCTGACCTGCTGAGTTACTCCAGCATTTTGTGAATAAATACCTTCGATTTGTACCAGCATCTACAGTTATTTTCTTATACTAATGTGCAGGTGATCGTAGGTTGGCAAGGACTCGATGGGCTGAAGTGGCTGTTTCCATGCTGTATCTCTAAACCAAACTAAACAGCTACTTTGCCAGCAACTCAAACACGAGATTACTGTACCCGTACTACTAATAGCAAGGATCTTTTTAAAACAAAAGCCGTAAACTGTATTAAAATATTTATCTGCTTTTGAAGCAATTTTCTCACGCTGCACTGTGTAAACATTCCCACAGACTGTAACTTGGAGGAAAGTAAAGAACAAACAATTCACAACACATTGTGTGTAACAAGTCCACCTGCCCCAGTAAGCATTAGACATCGAAGCCACCAGGGAATTTATTTATTGAAACCGAGGGAAGATTGTTAAGTGAATTACAAGTGAGAACTATAATGGTAAACAGAGAAGAAAAGAAAGTGTGTGACCAGGCTAGGATATAATGCTGCCTCTCAAGTGTACGTGCTAGGCATTGGCATGTGATTGATCTGCTAATAGTCTCCTTTCACAGGGAAGGTCATGCATCAGAAAAAGGTGCTTGCTGCATCCACCGCAATTAGTATGCAGTAATCGACCCACGATGTGCCACTGTTGATCGACTATAGCTCAGCGTTCAACACCATCATCCCCTCCAAACGTGTTATCGAGTTCAGGGAACAGGGTCTTTGTGCATCCATATGCTGCTTCCTCATCGATGGAACATAATCAGTATAAATCACAACAACACTTTCTCCTCGATAGCCAACAGCACTGGAGCACCTCAGCGGGTCAGGGAGCATCTCTGGACAAAAGGAATAGGCGAAGTCTTGGGTCAAAACCCTTCTTCAGACTGAGAGTCAGGGGAGAGGGAAACTAGAGATGTTAAAATGTACAGAACAAAACAGAGCCGGCACCGATGTCTCGGGAAAGGTGGAGCCCACAATGGTCCATTGTTGGCTGTGGACAAGGTGATAAGGAAGGGATACGAACAGTGAAACTAGCATGGCGACTAGGGTGGGGGAGGGACGGAGAGAGAGGGGATGCAACGGTTCCTTGAAATCATAGAAATCAATATTCAGACGGTTTCACAAATTCCTTTTCTCCAGAGATGCTGCCTGACCTGCTGAGTACTCCAGCATTGTGTGTCCATCTTCGGTGTAAACCAGCATCTGCAGTTTCTTCCTACACAGCACAGGAGCACTCAAGGCTGTGCGTTCAGCCCCCTGCTCTGCCCACTCTTTCCCCATGACTGCCAAGCCGGACACGGTTCCCATGATATGTTTAGATTTGCCGATGACGCCACTATTATTGGGCGAATTACAGGTAATCTTGAGTTGATGGGAGGGAGATTGATAATCTGATTGAATGGTGCCAGGACGATAAAGTTAGGCTCGCAATGTTAGCAATACCAAAGAGCTGTTCGTTGAATTTTGAAGACGGAAGCCGAGGATCCATGAACCTGGCTTCATTGGTGGGATGGCGGTGGAGAGAGTCAATGACTTCAAGTTCCTAGGTGTGCATATGTCTATCCCGGGCCAGCACATCGATGCCATTATTTGGCATGTCAACAACTCCCCTCTTGAACTTCGTGTGTAGGAAGGAACTGCAGATGCTGGTTCAAGCCAAAGATAGACACAAAAAGCTGGAGTAACTCAGCGGGGCAGGCAGCATCTCTGGAGAGAAGGAATGGGTGACATTTCGGGTCGAGACCCTTCTTCAGACTTCTACAGGTGTGTGGTAGAGAGCATATTGACTGGTTGTATCACAGTCTGGTTTGGCAACTTGAACACCCTGGAACTAAGGAGAAGACAAAAAAGGGGTGAACATTGCCCGGTCCTTCACTTCTCCACCATCGAATGGATCAATAGGAGGCGCTGCCTCAAAAAGGCGGCCTGCATCATTAAGGACACACTCTGGTGATGTTCTCATTTCGCTCCGACCAGCGGGAAGACGGTGTAGGAATCTGAAAATTGTGACCCATTGGGTTCAAGAACATCAACTTCCCAATAACAATCAGACTCTTGAACTCTAGAAAACGCTAACTAATCTATGAACTATGGACTGTTTGGTTGCACTAAGGACTTTGGGCATTAATAACGTTTAGGGCAAGATAAAGTGCAGTAAATTCTGATCAAAGATAGTCTGAGGGTTTTCAATGAATTTTTCAATCAGGACTGCTCTCTCGTTGTTGATCGGATGGAACAATGCAGCTTGGGTTATGTTGACACGTATGACAAACATTCTCGTCTACCCTTTGTATTCAAGTTCAAGTTGCCAAACCAGACTGTGTTCATGCAAAATTGTCTCTAAATTAGATGTGCAAAATTGAATTCTCTTTCAGAGCAATTACAATCACCACTGGTGTAGTGGCTGTGTTGAAGTGAACATGACTTATTCACAGTAAGCAGTGAACAATCAAGCAACATTCCTGGCTGTAAGCCTGAAGATTCAATGGTCACTTGAGCACAGATTTATGACTGAAGCAACTCCTTATCATTTCTCATAGAGCAGCATCAAGAGAATGTTAGTGTCTGCCAACAAAGAGAGATTGTGTAAGTCACAGATTGCTACACAGGCATTTTCCAGAGACCAAAAGCCAGTTAGAAATTGCACATCATTATCGACAGCACAGGGGTTAATCCAGTTCATTCAATACAGCAGTGCCAACAATTTGGAAGTACTTCATCGGTTTGAAAGAGCATTGGCAAGTCCTGAAGTGGTCAAGGGTGCTAAGGAATTGCAAGCTCTTTCTTTATTTAATGGAATTTTAACTGTGTAAGTGGTGGATGCTGCAAGTTATCTTGCCCGCATTTAACCTTCTGACCTTCGAAATGAAGACAAGAGACTGTCCATGTGCGAAACTGTCTGTGTACGAAACAGACTGGAAACCGTCCGTGTGTGAAAATGGGAGAAAACCGGAGCACCTGGAGAAAAACCCACGTGGTCACAAGAAGAGCATCGAAACTATGTGCAGACAGCACCCATGGTCAGGATCAAAAATAATAGAGCAGAGCAAGATAGACCACTCGACCCCAAAAACAGTAGTATGTCATGGCGCCATTTTAGTAGGCAGAAACTTGCAGAAACATTTTAAAAGAAAATTAACAAAAACCTGTGAATTGATAGATGAGATATATTCTGCATTTTTATGGTATCATCACACATACTGTTCCCCAAAAAACACTGATTGCACTACGAGAGGCATAACGGACGGCGGGTTTTGCGTACTAAAATGGCTACTTTGCGTACTACACTTCAGTATAGGTGATTTCGACGGAGTGGTTTATCTTGCTCCACTCTATTATCTTTGGTCAGGATCGAACCCGGGTCTTTGGTGCTGCGATGCAGCTGGTCTACTATGATGAGAAATATGTACGCCGTTACAAGGGAAGATCCTTCTTTGGGCTGCAAAAGCATGGTGTCCTGGGCATAATTTCTTCGAAGCCCCGTACCAAGTTGCTGTTAGAACGGCCAGTGCTTTTGCACAGTGAACTCGTGACTTTCTGGCAGGTTTCCAATATACCAAACCCTTCATTGTGCATGCACCACATCAGATGTCTGTCTGCTGCCTTATCAGAATCCTCATCAGAGTCCTATAATGGAATACATGAGTGACCTCTGTTCTGACTAAGGTTACCTGCACTTCCCTTTTCCCTGCCCTGATTGCTACTCCATGAAATCTCATCAACTGTAGATCCCTCCTCGAAGCTATCTTTCCAAATGATCCGCACTGTCGGTATCGAAGCTAGCAGCGTGAAATCAAATGGTGATGTTACATGCATCGCCACTGTTCACTTTCCTCGGCCGTGCTGCCTAATAAGCTCTGTGTTTCTTGTGTGGCAGAAATGAAAAGGCCGCAAGCTTATTAAGGTTGCGACGCAGAGTCCGGCAGGCAGTAAGAGCTCTGTGCGATGTGTTTCGGGCGAAGTGACTGTTGCAGTCAAATAACGTGCGGCATCAGCAAGCTACAAAATTAGGACTTGAAGCTTCGAGCTGCACTATGTGTGAAGATGAGATGTAACAAATCAATAAACTCTCATTTCCTGGAAATAGTCAGAGGTTACGAGAGGCATAGATAGGATAGACAGTCAGAACTTTTTTCTCCAGGGTGGAAATGCCCAAATTAGAGCACACAGCTATAAGGTGAGAGGCGGAAAACACAATGGGGATGTGCAGGGCAGGTGTTTTTTACACAGAGGCTGGCAGGGGCCTGGAATGCCATGCTTGGGGTGGTGAAGGAGGCATATAGCAATGGTTCAATCGTGCTTTATTTGTCACATGTGCAACTGCACAGTGAAATTCCTTTTTGCATATTTACACATACGTAGAAACATAGATACATAGCCAATAGGTGCAGGAATAGGCCATTCGGTCCTTCGGCCCTTCAATGTGATCATGGCTGATCATCCACAATCAGTGCCCCGTTCCTGCCTTCTCCTCATATCTCTCGATTCCGCTAGCCCTGAGAGCTGTATCTAACTCTCTTTTGAATGCATCCAGTGAATCTGCCTCCACTGCCTTCTGAGGCAGAGAATTCCACAAATTCACAATTCTCTGGGTGAAAAAGTTTTTCCTCGTCTCAGTTCTAAACGGCCTACCCCTTATTCTTAAACTGTGGCCCCTGGCTCTGGACCCCAACATCAGGAACATGTTTCCTGCATCTAGCTTTAATAAATTTTTATGTTTCTATATCTAGCTACACCGACATGGTGTAAACGAAGTGGTTGAGTGGAGTGATAATAATGCTCTTGGGATTAATACAAAGAAAATGGAAGAAATAGTATTTGGTTCACCATCTGACTCTCATATAGTTCCTATTGTTATCCATAATGAAAAAATCAAGCAGGTGGTGTTCATTTAAATACTTGGGTGTGAAGATCGACCGGGCGGCATGGTGGCACAGCGGTAGAGTTGCTGCCTTACAGCGAATGCAGCGCCGGAGACTCAGGTTCAATCCTGACTATGGGCGCCGTCTGTACGGAGTTTGTACGTTCTCCCCGTGACCTGCATGGGTTTTCTCCGAGATCTTCGGTTTCCTCCCACACTCCAAAGACGTACAGGTATGTAGGTTAATTGGCTGGGCAAAATGTTTAAAAAAATTGTCCCTAGTGTGTGTGGGAGATCGTTTGTATCTTCCTTAGTGAACACAGATCCAAAGTACCTGTTCAACTCATCAGCCATTTCCTTGTTCCCCAAAATAAATTCACCTGTTTCAGCCTTCAGGGGACCCACATTTGTCTTAACTAATTGTCTTAACTCCCCGGGTGCCGCCATGCTTTGACGCCATTTCCAAAGTCCGGTTGGCCCGTGTGCTCGATCTACTGGAGCGGCTCCTAATCCAGGTGAGCCCCAAGCTCCTGCAGAACCTTCCTCCGTCGCCTTCGACCGGATCAGCACACGAACCAATGTCCTTCTCATCTCCTCTCCTCGCCCGGCCACCTTTCTGCCCTGGGGGTGCCTCCTGCAGCCGACCTTAAAGGAGATGGAGGCATTGCCCTGCTTCACCCTCCTACCGGCCCTTGCTCCTTGCGGCCATCTCTCCGGCGGCTCCCTCCTCACCGGTTCTCCGGTCTCTGGGGGATGAGCAGAGTCCGGGCTTGGCAGCTTCCCTCAACAGACCGCGGTCCGCTGAACCTTCGGGTCCTCCGAGCGGGTTTCCAGTTCCATGGTGCGGCACCTCGGGAAGTCTTTGTGGTTTTCGTTGCCTTGAAGAAGCTTTTAGATAGGCACATGGATTTGTAGGGAATGGAGCAAGATGGATCACTTGCAGGAATGTTGAGATCAGTTCGGCTAGGCATCATGTTCGGCACAAACACTATGGGCGAAGAGCCTGTTCCTGTGTCGCACTGCTCTGTGTATGCTCTCTGTCAGTGATAGAAGTGCAAGTCTTTAGGTAGAATGTGATATTTGAAAATCAATCTGTGTCTTGGCCGCTCAAGTGAGATCACTGAACTTCTTGTGACACACCCAGGATGCCAGGCTTTGAATGCCAGCATTGACTTCAAGGACATCTGTTTCCCCTGTCTTCCTTGCCTGGGTTTAGTTTAGTTTAGTTTCTTGTCACGTGCACCGAGGTACAGTGAAAGGCTGAGAGACAATACATCCTCTTCTTCTTCTTCTTCTTCTTCTTCTTCTGTCGTATGTCTTTTAGACCTGCAGCTCCGTTGAGGTGAGCCAGGCCAACGTGTCATCGTCCAGGTCAATCAGACCTCGTTCACCATTCGGTGGCCGGTATTTGGGGCAACTGGTGACTATGTGCTCCACTGTCTGTGTTGGGTCCCCACACTCGCAGAAGGCACTGACCAAGAGACCCCACCTCTTCATCGCTACTCCATAGCGTCTGCGCCTGTCCTCAAGCGATTGAGGGTTATCCACTGCTTTCGGGGCAGGTCCCTGCCAGGGACGTCCATGGGTTCACCGATGTAGCGATGTAGCCTAGATGGTTCACCGATGTAGCGATGTAGCCTAGATGGTTCACCGATGTAGCGATGTAGCCTAGATGGTTCACCGATGTAGCGATGTAGCCTAGATGGTTCCACTGATTTCCACTGGTCTCTCCATCTCGTCTTGACCCAGGTGGCCATCAATACACAATGACAATCGAACCGTCCACAGTGCACAGATATCTGAGAGGAGACTAAGAAGAAATGTTGCTGTTGGAGTGGAGATTTAAAAGAGTGAAGCGATCGTAATGTGTGATTGCAAGTCCACTTCTGTGACTGGCCCCCAAACAGATATCTGGACTGGGCGCCATCTTGGATGGGTTGAGTTTAGATGCTCTCTGGGCTTTCTAAAGACACACCATCTCCCCTGAGTGATCGCAGATCGCAGACTTGAAATATTATTTCTATTTCCACAGATGATTACTGACCTGTTTAGTGTTTCCAGCTTTTAATGCCTTTTAAAAATATATATTTAATAAGATGATAACATCATAAGCGATTGGAACAGAATTTGGCCATTCAGCCCATCAAGTCTACTCTGCCATTCAATCACGGCTGATCTATCTCTCCCGCCTAACCTCCTTCTCCTGTCTTCTCCCCATAACCTCTGACACCTGTACTCATCAAGAATCTATCTATCTCTGCCTTACATATATCCACTGACGGCCCCCACAGCCTTATGTGGCAAAGAAGTCCACAGATTCACCACCCTCTGAATAAAGAGATTCTTCCTCATCTCCTTCCTAAAAGAACATCCTTTAATTCTGAGGGTATGACCTCTAGTCCGAGACTCTCCCACTAGTGGAAACATCCTCTGTCCAAGTCTTTCACTACTCTGAACGTTTCAATGAGGTCCCCCCTCATTTTTCTAAACTCCAGCGAGTACAGGCCCAGTGCCGTCAAACGCTTTCAAGCTTCAAAGGTGTATTTAACAAAATATGTTCATAGTGTGATTAATTTTTATAAATTACATCTTCTGCCACAGAAATCAGGTCAGAAATTCGGGCAGAAAGGTCAGCAAGCATAAGATGGTTTTCTCCTGAGTTAAATGGATAGATGGAAAATCATGTATGCACTTGGACCTCCTGGCAGTCTACCTGAATCACATTCAATTAATAAGAAGCTTTCAGTCTTCAAGACAAAGATCCTTCCTGATGAACTCCTTTCTCTTGGGTGCATTTAGTTATATACATTCAGTAATCTTTTGACATTATTTACGTGGAAGTCTTTTACATTTCTAAAACTAAAGGTGCTCTTTATTTAGTAAGGCAACATTTTTTTGTTTGCTGGTAAATGTTCTGCCCCTTACTCTTTCTTCTTTAAGAAGGGTCTGAAGAAGGGTCTCGACCCGAAATGTCACCAATCCATATTCTCCAGAGATGCTGCCTTACCCCAGTCCTTTTGTGTATTAACCAGCATCTGCTGTTCTTTCGTTCTCTATTCTTTTTTAATAATAAAAAAGGTGGTGTAACGGTAGAGCTGCTGCCTTTCAACGCCAGAGACCCAGGTTCCATTCTGACTAGGGTTGCTTTTTGGACGGAGTTTGTATGTTGTCCTTGTGACTGGGTTGGGTTTTCTAAGGATCTCCGGTTTCCACCCACATTCCAAAGACGTACAGGTTTGTAGGTTAATTGTCTGCGGTAAATTTGTAACATGTTCCTAGCGTGTCGGATAATGTTAGTGTACGGGGTGATTGCTGGTTGGAGTGGACTCAGTGGGCTGAAGGACTTGATTCTGCACTGTATCGCTAAAGTCTAACGATATAATTCCAGAACTTAGGATTCCACAATACTTAACATTGTATTACAGATCCAATAATTTGTAAATATATTTGATTACAGGCTTCTTTGGTTCTATCCAAAAGCTTGATCAGTGGGTTAAACCATGAAGTGTTGAACTGTTATGAGGCAGGCAATTGATTGATTTATTTTAAATAGACTGATTTGGCCAAAATTTAAAATATAGATTAACTTTCATATTAGGTCTAACAGAGATTAATCACTTTCCAAGAAGTTCGATACTTAGTCACTCTAACAATATTGTTGTACAAGAAAAGATATTGGTAAGTGTCACACCAAATGCATTTACTAATTAGTGCTGGATCATATTTCAGTCTGTGAACTAAAGCCTGCATAAAGGAGGTTTACAGCACCATCCTAGGCGGCACGGTAGCGCAGCGGTAGAGTTGCTGCTTTACAGCGAATGCAGCGCCGGAGACACAGGTTCGATCCTGACTACGGGTGCTGCACTGTAAGGAGTTTGTACGTTCTCCCCGTGACCTGCGTGGGTTTTCTCCGAGATCTTCGGTTTCCTCCCACACTCCAAAGACGTACAGGTATGTAGGTTAATTGGCTGGGTAAATGTAAAAATTGTCCCTAGTGGGTGTAGGATAGTGTTAATGTACGGGGATCACTGGGCGGCACGGACTTGGAGGGCCGAAAAGGCCTGTTTCCGGCTGTAGATATATGATATGATATGATATGATAAGCTATGATAACATGGAGACAGTTTCCAAGATAGAACTACAATCCCGAGAACAAACACAATAAATATTCTTCAAAAAATGTCATCGATGCCCTCAAGATTTCAGAGTTTTCCGCATCGATTGTATTTAGCATTTGTCATAAATATGGATTAAACATTTTTTTCAACGTGATTATAATTTTCAATCTCAGTTTTTGGTTTGCTAAGCAAACAATTTGTTTCATTTGAGTGCTTTAGCCAATTTGTGCACCAGATGCAGCACGGGAACAAGGAAAACTGTATTTCAAAGGAAGGCAAGTCGCAAATAGGAGTTTTTAAAAATACTTTCACTTAGAAACATAGAAACATAGAAAATAGGTGCAGGAGTAGGCCATTCGGCCCTTCGAGCCTGCACCGCCATTCAATATGATCATGGCTGATCATCCAGCTCAGTAACCGGTACCTGCCTTCTCTCCATACCCCCTGATCCCTTTAGCCACAAGGGCCACATCTAACTCCCTCTTAAATATAGCCAATGAACTGGCCTCAACTACCTTCTGTGGCAGAGAATTCCACAGATTCACCACTCTCTGTGTGAAGAAATGTTTTCTCATCTCGGTCCTAAAAGACTTCCCCCTTATCCTTAAGCTGTGACCCCTGGTTCTGGACTTCCCCAACATCGGGAACAATCTTCCTGCATCTAGCCTCTCCAACCCCTTAAGAATTTTATATGTTTCAATAAGATCCCCTCAGTCTTCTTACAATATTAGAGCGGCAGGGTGGCGGAGGGGTAGAATTGCTGCCTGGCAGTGCCAGTGACCCGGGGTCGATCCTGTACGGGTGCTGACTATGGAAACAGACCCCAAAGGGCCTGTTTCCGCGGTGTATCTCTAAACTAAACTAAACTAAAAACTAAGCCTACAAGGGAGCTGTAAAATAACCTGCAGCCATGACTATGCTATTCTTATACTGACAGAAATTAATTTAGAAGCCAATTCAGACAAAGAAAATTAAACAATTGACAAGGGAAGTCAATCATGCCTTCCAAAGGATGGACCTTTAGAAATGACATGAGGAGGAACTTCTTTTGCCAATGGGTGGTGAATCTGTGGGATTCGTTGCCACAGACGGCTGCGGAGGCCAAGTCAATGGGTATTTTAGAAGCGGAGATTGACAGGTTCTTGATTAGTAAGGGTGTCGAAACTTGTGGGGAGAAAGTAGGAGAACGGGGTTGAGAGGGAAAGATAGATCAGCCATGAATGAATGGCAGAGTAGACTCGATGGGCCAAATGGCCTAATTCTGCTCCTATGACTATGAACTTATGAAATTATTCTGTACTCTAGATAATGAAAGCTACCTCATTGCTTACTTATACATGCACAACAATACCCTGAACTATTTAGCAGGTCTGACCCAGACCAGGTTAGAAATGAATTAATCAATTGTTCATTGGGGGGGATGGAGTTAAAGAATCCAGCAGAGTCTTCAAAGTAATCCCCAACTAGCATTTGCTTGTTGACCTTGACAAGGGCAGTGGTAGGGTTCAACACATTTAAGGATGGACTCAACCCTTGCTCGAAAAAGTGCAACATTTCTACTGCCTCCTAGGAACCACTCGCCTGAGAATGTTCAAGGTGATGAAGGAGGATCAAGATTGAGAACTTCAAGGACATGCATGAGGAGCATCAGGAAGCCCTTCGTAAGCAGCAGAAAGAGTTGTCCATTTCATAAACCAGACCCTCATCCACCCTGTCAGCCTCCGGCGGTTGAGAGGGAAGGATAGATCAGCCATGATGGAATGTCGGAGTGGGCCCGATTCCACTCCTATGATTTATGAAGATATGAACCTCCCGCCCCATCTGCAGAAGAGTATGTGGTTCCCACATTGATCTGGTCAGCCATCTTAGAACTCACAAAACCAGAGAGGAATCAAATAATCTTCAATAGTGAGATAGCGTTCGAGAAGATAAGAGTTGTCATGGTTACTAGTTGAGGGCATTGGCCACAGATAGAGACCCAAATCAAGGACACCCTACCAGGATTTACATCTGTCTATGCAACCGATGGGCTACAATGCTGAGAACTATCTTCTGCACTCTATATCTTCCCCTTTGCTCTATCTATTGTACTTGAGTTTGACTTGATTGCATTCGAATCTGTTGTGGATAGCATGCAAAACTAACTGTACCACAATAATAAACCTAAACCTGCCAGATGTTTAATGTAAAAAAAAGGTGCAGGTGAAACATCTACCTGACAGAATAGTCCACAAGCAACATGCCTGGTATATAAGGAAAGACGAAATGTGTAAGAAGGAAGTGCAGATGCTGGTTTACACCGAAGATAGACACAAAATACTGGAGTAACTCAGCGGGACAGGCAGCATCCCTGGAGAAAAGGAATAGGTGATGTTTTGGGTCGAGACCCTTCAAAGTAGTATAGACCTGAAACGTCACCTATGCCTTTTCTCCAGAGATGCTGCCTGACCAGCTGAGTTACTCCAGTATTTTGTGTCTATCTAAAGAAAGACTAATAAATATATATATATAGATATATCAAATCTCTACAGACATTTCAATACAGGGGATTGTTTCTCAGTCACAATTTTGCATGCTTGTGAGGGAAATGGAAATAATTTTTTTGAAACTAATTAAAATGAAACACCTACTGAAGTCAAATATCAAAAGGTTTATTCTCCCTCCGCAATAGAGTCATGCATGGCACAATAGTGGATGTCTGAGAATTAACAAATGATAATGCCAAGAAGCCAATACCACTATCTTTTTAAATAAGCTTCTATCTTTCCCATGGTCAATACATGAGATGTGTTGGGTTTTCAAAATAACACTAAAGTGAATAAACTTCAGAAAATGTGACTCTCCCATATTCCAGCAACATTAAATTGCCTTTATTCACATGACCTGGGTCAGTGTTTGGCCCATATCCCTCTAAATCTATCCTATCCATTTACCTGTCTGAATATTTCAATAGTCCTTGCCTCAACTATCTCCACCGGCAGCTTGTTCCATACACCCACCACCCTTTGTGTGAAAAAACTATCCCTCAGGTTCCTATTAAATCTTTCCCCCCTCACCTTAAACCTATGTCCTCGTGTTCTCGAATCCCCTACTCTGGGCAAGAGACTGTACCTGATTTATTCCTTTTTGTACCCGTCTATAAGATCACCCCTCATCCTCCTGCTCTCTAAGGAATAGAGTCTGAGCCTGTTAAATCTCTACTTATACCACAGGCCCTCGAGTCCTGGCAACATCCTCGGAAATCTTATCTGTACCTTTTCCAGCTAGACAACATATTTCCTATAACATGATACACAAAATCGAATACCATACTCTAAATGCGGCTTCACCAATGTCTTATGCAACTGTAACATGACCTCCCAACTTCTAAACTAATTTGTCTGACTGATGAAGGCCAATGTGCAAAAGCCTTCTGCAGAACGATTGCTTTTTATGACTATTCTTCGTTACTTGGACTGCCTTTCTTAATGTTCCAAGTTTATTTAACAACTTAAGTTAAATTCCACAATTACCATGGAGAAATTTGCACTAATAAGGTTGTAAGGTCATAAGGTCATAACGAATAGGAGTAGAATTAGGCCATTCGGCCCATCAAGTCTACTCCACCATTCAATCATGGCTGATTTATCTCTCCCTCCTCACCCCATTCTCCTGCCATCTCCCCATAACCTCTGACACCTGTACTAATCAAGAATCTATCTATCTCTGCCTTAAAAATATCCACTGACTTGGCCTCCACAGCCTTCTGTGGCAAAAAAGTCCACAGATTCACCACCCTCTGACTAAAGAAATTTCTCCTCATCTCCTTCCTAAAAGAATGTCCTTTAATTCTGAGGCTATGACCTCTAGTCCTAGACTCTCCCACTAGTGGAAACATCCTCTCCACATCCACTATTTCCAAGCCTTTCACTATTCTGCACATTCCAATGAGGTCCCCTCTCATTCTTCTAAACTCCAGCGAGTACAGGCCCAGTGCCGACAAACACTCATCATAGGTTAACCTGCTCATTCCTGGGATCATTCTTGTAAACCTCCTCTGGACCCTCTCCAGAGCCAGCACATCCTTCCTCAGATATGGTGTCCAAAATTGCTCACTATTCCTAAATGCGGCCTTACCTGCACCTTATAGAGCCTCAACAGTACATCCCTGTTTTTGTATACAAGCCCTATATCATATCATATCATATCATATATATACAGCCGTAAACAGGCCTTTTCGGCCCTCCAAGTCCGTGCCGCCCAGTGATCCCCGTACATTAACACTATCCTACACCCACTAGGGACAATTTTTACATTTACCCAGCCAATTAACCTACATACCTGCACGTCTTTGGAGTGTGGGAGGAAACCGAAGATCTCGGAGAAAACCCACGCAGGTCACGGGGAGAACGTACAAACTCCTTACAGTGCAGCACACGTAGTCAGGATTGAACCTGAGTCTCCGGCGCTGCATTCGCTGTAAAGCAGCAACTCTACCGCTGCGCTACCATGATCCAGAGCTCTGGCTGGTTCTCAAGGCAGCAGCTGTGCCAACGTGCTGCCCTTGTTCAACAGATGTTTTTCATGCACCTAAACCAGCTTCCCCACTCAGACTCCCACAACGTTTTTACATTATGCCTGAATGTATTAGCGTCAAATATAGCCTAACGGTGAAATGCCACTTTCGGAAAAGTGCTTTCTAAGGAAGTGTTTGTATTGTTCGTAGATTCAAAGGTTCATAAGTTCATAAGTGATAGGATTAGGCTATTTGGCACATAAACTCCACTCCGACATTCAATCATGGCTGATCTATCCTTCCCTCTTAACCCCATTCTCCTGCCCTCCTCGTAACCCCCTGACACTCGTACTGATCAATAATCTATCTATCTATGCCTTAAAAAAATCCATTGACACCACAGCCTTCTGTGGCAATGGATTCCACAGATTCACCACCCTCTGACTAAAGAAATACAGAATACAGAGCCTTTATTTGTCATTCGGTACCGAGGTACCGAACGAAGTTACGTTACCAGCAGTCACACAAAAAAAGAAACACAAGACACATAACCCCAACACAAACACCCATCACAGTGACTCCAAACACCCCCTCACTGTGATGGAGGCAACAAAACTTCCGCTCTCTTCCCCACGCCCAAGTCCCCGCGGCCGAGCCACACCGGGCGCTGAAACATCCCACGGCCGAGCCGGGCGATGGAATTCCTCCTCATCGCCTTTCTAAAGGGACATCCTTTTATTCTGATGCTGTGTTCTCTGGTCCAAGACTCTCCCACTGGTGAAAACATCCTCTCCTCATCCACTCGACCTCGGCCTTTCACAATTCGTGTGAAACTGTGGCAGATCAATTGCAAGTAATATAGTGTATTTTTAAAACAATCTTACAATTGTAGTACATACAGCATATGAGCACAAATCGATTGCCAAAGGAGAGGAAATATAATTCTGAAATACAATGACCCAGAAACATCACATTATGGAAACACAGTAACAGATTAATGTGAGAGAACATCGTCCATGCTTCTAGGCCTTTTTACACTGTCTTTCCTTGCTGAAATATATAGTGGCTACAGCAGCTGAAGCCAAACCTCTAAAGACTGAGTGATTAAAATCATGGATATACATTGAGCACCGAAGTTGGGAGGTCACGTTGCAGTTGTATAAGACGTTGGTGAGGCCAGATTTAAAGTATTGTGTTCTTTTTTGTGCTCCATGTTATAGGAACGATATTGTCAAGCTGGAAAGGGCTCAGAGAAGATTTATGTATGAGGATGTTGTCAGGACTCGAGGGCCTGAGCTATAGGGAAAGGTTGAGCAGACGAGGACTCTATTCCTAGGAACGCAGGAGGATGACGGTGACAGTTGAGGCCAGTTCATTGGCTATATTTAAGAGGGAGTTAGATGTGGCTCTTGTGGCTAAAGGGATCAGGGGGTATGGAGAGAAGGCAGGTACAGGATACTGAGTTGGATGATCAGCCATGATCATATTGAATGGCGGCTCGAAGGGCCGAATGGCCTACTCCTGCACCTGTTTTCTATGTCTATGTCTATCATGTAGAGGTGAAGAAAATCACGAGAAATAGATCGGGCCCTCAGATTCCTATTAAATCTTTCCTTCCTTACTTTAAACCTATGTTCTCTAATATTCAACCAACTATGCAAATATTCTTTCCTCCTGTACATTCCAGTTCTGAAGATGTAGTTAACCCTTTAAGTCATACGGGGTAATAATCTCAACAATTCTCTTGCAGATCAACCTGTGCAATTCAAACTTGTTTCTTATTATTACAAAATACTGCTGTAAAGTAGTTCTGCTGAAAATATTTCAGGTACGGGCAGCATGGGGGCATAGCAGTGCCAGAGACCCAGGTTCGATTCTGACCGCGGGTGCTGTCTGTACGGAGTTTGTACGTCTTCCCCGTGACCTGTGTGGGTTTTCTCCGGGTGCTCCAGTTTCCTACCAAACTCCAAAGACGTACAGCTTTGTAAGTTAATTGGATTTGGTATAATTATAAATCGTCCTTCGTGTGTGTGGGATGGTGTTTGTGTGCAGGGCTCACTGGTCGGCGCGGACTCTGTAGGCCGAAGGGCCTGTTTCCGCGTTGTATCTCTAAACTAAACTAAAATATATTTCAGTTGCTTTCCAATTTTAATTCTCAGCAGAAGAATTCTCAAAGAATGTTGCCGGCATTTTATCATCAGCTATTTTATTTCCCTTCTTGACCCCACTCTTTTCAGAACTTAACAGTACACAAGATTGTCAATAGTTGTCATCTCGCTTCACCAATTTTTGCTTTTCATAATGATTAATAGCAGGAAGCAACTGTCAGAACGGGTGGCACAGTGGCACAGCAGTAGAGCTGCTGCCTTACGGCGCCAGAGACCCAGGTTCGATCCTGTCTACGGGTGCTGTCTGTACAGAGTTTGTACGTTCTCTCTGTGACTACGTGGGTTTTCTCCGGGATCTCCGGTTTCCTCCCACACTCCAAAGACATACAGCTTTGTAGGTTAATTGGTTTGGTATTATTGTAAATTGTCCCTAGTATGTGTAGGATAGCCGAAAATATAACAGATACGGATGGCACGGTGGCGTAGCGGTAGAGTTGCTGCCTTACATCGACAGAGACCCAGCTTTGACCCTGACCACGGGTGCTGTCTGTGTGGAGTTTGCAAGAACGATTAAACAATGCACCACATAAATTGAAGTCCTTTTAATTGCTGAGATAACGATATCTGACATCTGGAAATATCTTCGAAAGATGTGTTTAATTTAGAGCATGAAATAACAGATGGCAGAGATTGCACACATCATCACCCAGCCAGGCAAATTAACTGGACCTCTTTCTGATTTCTTCTTGTTTTTCCTTAATTGATGAAAAATGAACAACAAAGCAGTTATTTATTAATATATTTTACCTAATCAGGATAGACTCAAACACTGGAGTAGGTCAGCAGGTCAGGCAGGATGTCTGGAGAAAAGGAATAGGTGACATTTTGGGTTGAGACCCTTCTTCAGACTGAGTTCAGTTTAGTTTATTGTCACGTGTACAGTGAAAAGCTTTTGTTACAATCGAGCCATTCACAGTGTACAGATACATGATAAGGGAATCAGGTTTAGTGCAAGGTAAAGCCAGTAAAGTCTTATCAAAGACTGTCCGAGGGTCACCAATGAGGTAGATAGTCGTTCAGGGCGACTCTCTGCTCTCTAGTTGCGAGTCAGGGGAAAGGGAAAGGAGAGATATAGACGGTACATAGAACAGTTAATGAATGAAAGATATGCAAAAAGCAACGATGATCAAGGAAAGGTGGAGCCCACAATGGTCCATTGGTGGCTGTGGGGCAGGTGAGAGCGAGTTATGCAGACAGTGAAACTAGAATGATGACTAGGGTGGGGGAGGGACGGAGAGAGAGGGGATGCAAGGCTTACTTGAAGTTAGAGAAATCGATATTCATAATTAGATTTTTTAGATTTAGAGATACAGCGCGGAAACAGGCCCTTCGGCCCACCGGGTCCGCGCCGCCCAGCGATCCCCGCACATTAACAGTATCCTGCGCACACTAGGGACAATTTTTTTAAAAACATTTGCCCAGCCAATTAACCTACATACCTGTACATCTTTGGAGTGTGGGATGAAACCGAAGATCTTGGAGAAAACCCATGCAGGTCACGGGGAGAACGTACAAACTCCGTACAGACGACGCCCATAGTCAGGATCGAACCTGAGTCTCCGGCGCTGCATTCGCTATAAGGCAGCAACTCTACCGCTGCGCCACCGTGCCTGGGTTGCTGGGTTGTAAGCTGCCCGACCTAATCAGAATACTTTAATCATCTTCATTCCTCAACATTTAAAAAAAACTAACCAGTTGCTTGAAACTGACAGAACATTTTGCAAAGAAAAAACTGCAAGCCACAATTGCAAGGAGTTAATTAGCCTCAACCTTCAATTTTAAAAACCGATTAGGAATCAGTTTAATCTGAGCAGTAAATTGGATAAAAAATTGGATTGAGCAACTGTTTCACAAAAACTAGTTTTGAATTCCACATTTAAATAATGGTATGAAGGATCTGCAGGTGCTGGTTTGCACCGAAGATAGACGCAAAAAACTGGAGTAACTTAACGGCGTCAGGCAGCATCTCTGGAGAGAAGGACTTTTTGGGTCGAGATCCTCTTTCAGTCTCTGAAGAGACCCTTGTCTGAAGAGGTGTCTCAACCCGAAACGTCACCTATTCTTTTTCTCCAGAGATGTTGCCTGACCCGCTGAGTTACTCCAGCCTTTTCTGTTTAAATAATGGCAACTAATCTAACTGGAACACGTTTATAATGGGGGGTGGGAGCAACATAAACATATCCATTATTTGAGGATTGCAGATAACTTGGAAAGTAGTATAGTGCACATTAAAGACATAGGACCAAGATGAGAAAACATTTCTTCACACAGAGAGTGGTGAGTCTGTGGAATTCTCTGCCGCAGAAGGTAGTTGAGGCCAGTTCATTGGCTATATTTAAGAGGGAGTTAGATGTGGCCCTTATGGCTAAAGGGATCAGGGGGTATGGAGAGAAGGCAGGTACGGGTTACTGAGCTGGATGATCAGCCATGATCATATTGAATGGCGGTGCAGGCTCGAAGGGCCGAATGGCCTACTCCTGCACCTATTTTCTATGTTTCTATGTCTATGTTTCTACATACAGAGGGTGCAAGACAATGGAGGGATTTAGACAATAGACTTTAGACTTTAGCAATACAGCACAGAAACAGGCCCACCGAGTCTGCGCTGGCCAGAGTTCACTATCCTACGCACGAGGGACAATTTGCAATTTTGTTTAGAAAGCCAATTAACCTACAAAGCTGTACATCTTTGGAGTGTGGAAGGAAAGCGGAGTACCCAGAGGAAAGCCATGTGGTCATGGGAGAACGTGCAAACTCCATACAAACAGCACCTGTAGTCAGGATCGAACCCAGCTCTCCGGCACTGTAAGGCAGAAACTCTACTGCTGCGCCACCGTGCCATGAAAATTTGAACACATAATTTTGAGTGCATTGGAATGCATTAATCTAGTGGTAATTAAATGTATGAATGAGAACGTCAGCAAGCAGAGAGGGGTAATAGATAATTGTGATAATGCGCGTTTCAGATCCAAAGTTCATCTCAGATTTAAAGTTACAAGTGGTCCTGATCAAGAAAATTGCCAGCAAAAGAGATGGGGACTGCATGACTGAACACTTGAAAACACATTATAACATTGTAACCAGCGATGTTGTTCTTCTGGCCTCTGACTCACACTCACCTCCCACCACAGTCCTTCCTTGAGCGGTGGCCTATCTCCCAATATCTTAGAGGCATCACTGCCAAGACTATCTTTGAAGATCAGAATCACTTTGAAATAAGTGAAATATATTTAAATAAATTCATTTAAAAATTATTTTAAAAGCACAATTAACAGCCATCGGGAAGGAGATGTAGAAGCATGCAATATTTTAACGTCCAGGTTCAGGAACAGCCTCTTCCCTCCAGCCAACAGGCTATTAAACACTACAAGCTCCAAATTGTGCAACCCTGCAAATTATTTAATGCCTTACTGAATCAAAAAGGTGAACGCAAGTAGTACACCAGCCTAAATGATGCTGTGCACATTGTATGAATCTCTTCAAAGTGCTTTGTTAGGACCGGGGCACCGCATGAAAGTTTACTTGAAGGCACTGAATAGAGTAGTCTTGAGAGGATAAACAGTTATTGTGAGATTATGCAGTCTAATGCCATTTTGCTCAAGCTGCAGTTTCCCTGTTCAGGAAACCCATAAGCCGTGGGTTAACTTCAAAAATTGCAGTTAAACTTGGTCTTAATGAGCAATTAACATTCAAATTACTGCAGATGCTGGTTTACAAGAAAACACACAAAGGGCCAGAGTAACTCAGCGGGTCAGGCAGCATCCCTAGAGAACATGGATAGGTGGCGTTTTGAGTCAGGACCTTTTTTGTAGAAGGGTCCCGACCGAAAATGTCACCTGTCCATGTTCTCCAGAGATGCTGCCTGGCCTGCTGAGTTTCTCCAGCATTTTATGTTTTTTTTAAATGTAATGCCTTATTGGATCAAGAACACAGTAGTACACCTACTTAATTATGGTGTGCACATTATTATGAATCTCCTCACATTGCTTCTTTGGGACTGGGTCATTACATTAACATTTATCTGAAGGCACTGAAGAGAGTAGTCTTGAGAGGATTGCATTTATTATGACATTATGCAGTCTAATGCCCTTTTGCTGCCTTTTCACTGTTGAACATGAAAAAGTTCAGGAAACCCATAAGCTCTGGCCTAATTTCAAAAATTGCAGTTAAACTTGTTCATAATGAGCGATTAATATTTAAATTACTGAGTCAATCCTCCTGTAGGTGTTTCCTGGTCCCATCCTGATGCACTCAAGTTAAATCTAAATCTTTAAGCTGTTTATTCTGGGTTTTTTTTGGCCTGCTAACTGTTTTGTTGAGTTAAACGTCAGTCCTCTGCAAAACGGACTCATTCGGATTTGGTTTACTGTTGGAGTTAGAGATATCCAATAGCAGATATTTAATTTAGTTTAACACAAAGATAGACACAAAATGCTGGAGTAACTTAGAGTAACTCTGGAGAGAAGGAATGGTTGACGTTTCAGGTTGAAACCCTCCTTGTTTCGTGTAGTTTAGTTTAGAGATACAAGGAGGAAACAGGCCTTCGAGCCACCGAGTCAGTGCCGACCCCTGCTCAATAGTCAATAGTCAATAGTCAATTTTATTTGTCACATACACATTAATGTGCAGTGAAATGAAAGATTACCCACAGTCCAACAATAAGAGCAATAAAAATAAACAATCACACACACAATCATAAACCAACACAAAACAAAAAGAAACATCCATCACAGTGAGTCTCCTCCAGTCACCTCCTCACTGTGATGGAAGGCAAGACTGTCTTTTCTCTTCACCTGCTGTCTTCTCCCGCGGTCAGGCTGCTGAAGTTGCCACGTTCCAGGCCGCGCCGGACGGTGAAAGGTCCGCAGCGGGCCGACCCAAGCCCCGCGATCCGGGGCGGGCGAAGACTCCGCCGCTGCACGTCCGACACAACAGGGACAACTTACAATTTTACTGAAGCCAGTTAACCTACAGACCTGCATGTCTTTGGAGTGTGGGAGGAAACCCCGAAACAGTTTCTGTTTTGAAACTCTTTTTCGGTTTCAAAAGAGTTTGAAACCGGAGAAAACCAACATGACAACAGGGAGAAAGTGCAAGCTCCGCACAGACAGCACCCTTCCTCAGGATCAAACCTGTGTCTCTGGCGCTGTAAGGCAGCAACTCTACCGCTGCGTCACCATGCCGGTGCTACCCACATATTCTAATATAGAATATATTATTCTATTATATAATACCATAATTCTGGAGAAGTGCAGGGCAGGTTTTTAACACAGAGGGTGGTGGGGGCCTGGAACACACCACCAGGGATGTTGGTGGAGTCAGATAAGGTAGAGTGGCGTTTAAGAGGCTTTTAGATAGGCCCATAGAAGTGCAGGGAATAGAGGGATATGGATCATATACAGGCAGATGAGATCAGTTTAACTCGGCATCATGCTTGGCACAAACATTGCGGGCCGAAGGGCCCGTTCCTGTGCTGCACTGTTCTATGTTTTATGCTCCATGATGTCCATAGAATTTTTTTAACATGCAACTTTACTGTAAGGATTTCAACCAGAAATCACGATACTCTGGTCAGAAAACAGGCACATGTACGTTTTTTTCTCCACCACTTACTCTGAAACTGCATTCTGGTTCAAAACTGCTATTTCAATGAAATTCATTTGGATTCTGTAATGGGTGATTAATCCTCAGAGGGGGTTTTAAGCCTTGGTTGTAGGTTGGAAATTTAGCCCTGCATACTCTCATTGCAAATGATACAGAGGCTATGAATTTCATTGCCTTTAATGACACTTTAGGTGCAATTTAATGAAGTAAAGAATTTATTAGAACTCACTTTGTCAGCTTGAAAGTAGAGCAAGGAACCGTAGCCCAAAATAATGTAATTCTGCTTTGAAAAGATCTGTGAATTTTCAAAATTGTTTCTCAGCCAATTTATTACTTATTTGTCGACCTGCAGTTCCTCTCTATTTCACACAGCAATTTACCTTTCCCTGATTTAAATTATTGAAACAAGAGTGTGACTTCCATTATCTGTGATAATAGAAAAGACCCCTCGTGGTTAACAGAAATTGCTCAAGGTTCAAGATTTTGTTTTTCTTCCACACATGAGACACCGTTCAGTAGGAATCAGGATGAATACAGGCATGGTGTAAAGTGTACAAAGGGGGTAACGCTGCAATTTCACTCACTCATTTGGAAGCCATGCTTGCAACAAATGTAGAAAGTACAATGTTTCTTTTCATTTAATTAAACGATAAATGAAATCGGGCAGGATATATAATGGGGTGCTGATTTGTTACTGAAAGGCTCAGAATGCTGGAGTAACTCAACGGGTCAGGCAGCATCATGTATCTAGACACTGGTGTAATCGGCTCGATTGTAATCATGTATTGTCTTTCTGCTGACTGGATAGCACACAACTAAAGCTTTTCACTGTACCTCTCTCTGTACACGTGACAATAAACTCAACTAAGAACTAAGGAATAGGTGACGTTTCGGATCAGGACCCTTCTTCAGACTGAGGTTGATTTATTACTGTTTGTTTTGCTCTACATTTTTTGTTAAATACCCAAGAAAGTTAATTTTGCAGTTATTGAAGTTGAGTTTTCCCCCTTATCCTTTACCTGTGCACTGTGGAGGGCTTGATTGCAATCGTGCATCGTCTTCTCTTTGACTGGGTAGCACGCAAACAAAAGCATTTCACTGTACCTCGGTATACGTGACAATAAGAAACATGGAAACATAGAAAATAAGTGCAGGAGTAGGCCATTCGGCCCTTCGAGCCAGCCATTCGGCCATTATAGACAATAGACAATAGACAATAGGTGCAGGAGTAGGTCATTCAGCCCTTCGAGCCAGCACCGCCATTCAATGCGATCATGGCTGATCACTCTCAATCAGTACCCCGTTCCTGCCTTCTCCCCATACCCCCTCACTCCGCTATCCTTAAGAGCTCAATCCAGCTCTCTCTTGAAAGCATCCAACGAACTGGCCTCCACTGCCTTCTGAGGCAGAGAATTCCACACCTTCACCACTCTCTGACTGAAAAAGTTCTTCCTCATCTCCGTTCTAAATGGCCTACCCCTTATTCTTAAACTGTGGCCCCTTGTTCTGGACTCCCCCAACATTGGGAACATGTTTCCTGCCTCTAATGTGTCCAATCCCCTAATTATCTTATATGTTTCAATAAGATCCCCCCTCATCTTTCTAAATGATTCAATATGATCATGGGTGTCCTAAATCAGTACCCCGTTCCTGCTTTCTCCCCATATCCCTTGATTCCATTAGTCCTAAGAGCTATATCTAACTCTTGAAAACATCCAGTGAATTGGCCTCCACTGCCTTCTGTGGCAGAGAATTCCACAGATTCACAACTCTCTGGGTGAAAAAAGTTTTCCGCATTTCAGTCCTAAATGGCCTACCCCTTATTCTTAAACTGTGACCCCCTGGTTCTGGAATAAACTGAACTAAATGTAGAGTTAAGATGCTGCTGAACACATGATTGCTGAATGAGCTACCCACAATGTTTCAGGGTCAGTTTATTTAAAGAGTAAATATAAACACCAAATCACCAGCACTGATCTTTGCTGTGTCCTAGCTTGTTCTTGAATTAATGGACTGCTTTCAGGAATCAGGGGGACTTTCGGAGAAGGTCAAGATTAATTATGTGCTTCAGCATTGCCTTCTGCATTCATGTGCTGATATCAGCATTGTTAAAGATCGGGATGTTGATAGAATCTCCTCCTCCCTTTCGTTGTAATTTATCACCGCCATTCATAATGTGGCAGCACTGCAGAGTTTTAGTCTGATTCATTGGTTGTTGGATCGCATAGCTTCTTCTGTAAAATGTGCATTTCATTCTTCAGCTTCCATTCAGTTTTAAGTATCGAAGAGTCGGGATGAGTGGATGGAAGGCAGGGTTTTGCCAGGGTGCTGTTTGACCAGTTTTTAGGGCACTTCTCCCAATAAGTCAAGTCAAGTCAAGTCAAATTTATTTGTCACATACACATACTCGATGTGCAGTGAAATGAAAGTGGCAATGCCTGCGGGTTGTGCACAAAAATAATTACAGTTACAATAAATAAAGTTAATAAGTTACTAAACATAGCACCAAAAGTGTCGACAAAAATTTAGTCTCTGGGGTTATCAAAGTTGACAGTCCTGATGGCCTGTGGGAAGAAGCTCCGTCTCATCCTCTCCGTTTTCACAGCGTGACAGCGGAGGCGTTTGCCTGACCGTAGCATCTGGAACAGTCCGTTACTGGGGTGGCAGGGGTCCCTCATGATCTTGCTTGCTCTGGATCTGCACCTCCTGATGTATAGGTCCTGCAGGGGGACGAGTGTAGTTCCCATGGTGCGTTCTGCCGAACGCACTACTCTCTGCAGGGCCATCCTGTCCTGGGCAGAGCTGTTCCCAAACCAGACTGTAATGTTGCCGGACAGGATGCTCTCTACAGCCCCAGAGTAGAAGCAATGAAGGATCCTCAGCGACACTCTGAATTTCGGTATCTCGACTGCGCTTGCCCAGGTCATTCGCGATGAATGTTCTCGCTGGCTGAGCTGCTGCGTGTATACAGCCCTGCGTTTCATCCGTATTTTCCAGTTTTGCTTCTTCGAGGTAAGAAAATACTGCTTTCAAAACTATTAACTCGGGGTGTATTTATGGTTCATTTGAACAAAACTACGATGATTTTGTTGGTTTTATTGCTTTATGCTTCGGTGAGTGAGCGAGATCGTGACGATGAATAACAAGCAGTTTTTTATTGTTTTTGTTTTGGAGGTGAGGGAGAATGAAATGAAATGTATGATTTCTATAACTATCAATAGACTTCTGAATGAGTTCTGCGTGTACATGTTATGTGTAAGTAAAGCTGTGCAGTACAACTCAGAAGTCTGGAGAATAAGCGAGTTCGGTACCTCGCTTCTTCAGACTTCTGAAGAAGGGTCTCGACCCGAAACGTCACCCATTCCTTCTCTCCCGAGATGCTGCCTGACCCGTTGAGTTACTCCAGCATTTTGTGTCTACTTTCGATTTAAACCAGCATCTGGAGCAGTAAAACCAACAAAATCATCGTAGTTTTGTACAAATGAACCATAAATACACTGGGTTAATAGTTTTGAAAGCAGTATTTTCTTACCTCAAAGAAGCAAAACTGGAAAATACATAGGTCTGTATACATGCAGCAGCTCAGCCAGCGAGAATGTTTATCGCGAATGACCTATGACCTGGGCTTGCACAGTCAACATACTGAACTCGCTTATTCAAGAGTGTTTCATTGTCATATGTCCCGAAACGGAACAATGAAATTATTAGCATAACAGGTTTGTAAATTAGTTAATATCTGTAGTCAGGAACTTTGCCACAGAGGGCTGTGGAGGCCAAGTCAGTGGATATTTTTAAGGCAGAGATAGACAAGTTCTTGATTAGAACGGGTGTCAAGGGTTTTGGGGAGAAGGCAGGAAAATGGGATTAGGTGGAAGAGATCAGCCATGATTGAATGGCAGAGTAGGCTCGATGGGCCAAATGGCCTAATTCTACTCCTATAACATGTGAACTTGTGAACGTGAATAAACAGACAAACAGAAAAAATTGTGTAGGAAGGAATTGCAGATGCTGGTTTATACCGAAGATTGAAACAAAATGCTTGAGTAACTCAGCAGGTCAGGCAGAATCTCTGGAGAAAAGGAATAGGTGATTTTTTTTGCGTTGGAACCCTTCTTCAGACCCACAAAAAACCTCTAAATGCCTTCAGTCTAAAAGCAAAAAAAAACGTTCAATAACTCAATACAAACAATTTTATCATATTACCAAATAAAGATAAGCATTTTGCAGAGCTGACAAGGATGGGTTCCTTTATATTTGTGTTGCTTTCTGAGTGGTCTGTGTAGCTTTTATTTCGCTCACAGGCCTTTCAGCCCATTGAGTCCATGCCGACAACCGATCACCCATTCACAACATTTCTATGTTATCTCATTTACGTATCCACTCCCTACACACTAGTGGGAACCGGTATTATAATAATAATAATAATACATTTTATTTATATAGCGCTTTTCATATACTCAAAGACGCTTTACAGAGATTTTGAGAACATAGGGAAATTAATAAATAGATAAATAAGTAAATAAATAAATGAACAGAGAAAGGAGACAGTAGGTGAGGTGACCTTCAGTGGTTGAAGGCAGTACTGAACAGGTGAGACTTCAGCGATGTTTTGAATGTGGTGAGTGTGGGGGAGTCTCTAACGGTTTGGGGTAGTGAGTTCCATAGGGTGGGAGCAGCGATGGAGAAAGCCCTGTCCCCCCAGGATCTGAGTTTAGTCCGGATGTGGGGGGATAGGAGCTTGGCAGCGGCAGAGCGGAGGGTGCAGGTGGGAGTGTGCCTGTGGAGGAGGTCGGTCAGGTAGGATGGGGCCAGGTTATGGAGGGCTTTGTAGGTTATGAGGAGGATTTTGTACTGGATTCTCTGGGGGATGGGGAGCCAGTGGAGTTTATAAAGGACGGGGGTGATATGGTCACGGATCGAGGTGTGTGTGAGTAGACGGGCAGCGGAGTTTTGAATGTATTGAAGTTTATTGATGATTTTTGAGGGTGCGCCATAGAGGAGGCTGTTGCAGTAGTCCAGACGGGAGGTGATGAAGGCGTGGATGAGGGTTTCTGCAGCTGTGGAGGAGAGGGATGGACGGAGACGGGCAATGTTTTTGAGGTGGAAGAAGGCTGTCTTTGTGATGTGTTTGATGTGTTTGTCGAAGGAGAGGGTTTGATCAAGGATGATTCCAAGATTCCGGATGTGAGGTGAGGTGGATATGCAGCAATTGATGTATCTGAGTAACTTCATAGGCCATAATAGGTGGCAGTAAAACATCTCTCACATTGCCTGTGGATGCGGAATCCTAAATGGAACAAAAGAGACAAGAACAATAGATATGTTGGAAGGTACTGCAGATGTTTGTTTAAACCGAATACAGACACAAAAAGCTGGAGTTACTCAATGGGTCAGAGAGCATCTCCAGAGTTTTTTGTGTCTATCTCAGCATAGTAGATGTCCATCCAGTCTGAAGAAGGGTCTCGACCCGAAACGTCACCCGTTCCTTCTCTCCCGAGATGCTGCCTGACCTGCTGAGTTACTCCAGCATTTTGTGAAGATTTGTACCAGCATCTGCAGTTATTTTCTTATACATTAAGGAACCACTTGCAGATTTCACACATACCATTGTGTACTAATAACATTTTTGGTCTTCATATTTCAGGTGGAATAAAGTTGTATTACTGTAGATTCATATTCTCATTTCATTACTTATCGTGAATCAACCTTTCCCCTTCACCTTAAACCTATGATCATCGATTCACCTACTCTGGGCAAGAGACTCTGTGTATCTATCCGGTCTATTCCTTTACCTTCATATTTTTCCACATTATGTTGAGTATGCTATGTTCTTATCCACTCTTTTGGCTTGCCAATAGTTCCTTAAAGCTTTTTTTACATCCTCCTCCCTACTCACAATCCACCAAGTTTTGTACCATCCCAATTGAATTTGCTTACTTTTCACTGTCCAACACTGTCATGATATGTATGCAAAGTTGTACAAAAGATTATTTCACTGACAACAGGAACTTATTACTTGGGACAGGTCACATCGACATGAAAGGTTTAGGGATAAGGGCCAAACGCAGGCAAATGGGACTAGCTCAGATGGGCCAACTGAGTCATTAGGGACGAGTTGGGATGAGGACCAGTCTGAAGAAAGGTCACCACCCGAAACATCATCTATTCCTTTTCTCCAGAGATGCCTGACTCGCTGAATTACTCCAGCAATTTGTGTCTATGTTTGGGATGAATGCTGTATGACTCTAACATCATGACAGAAAATAAGGATTGGATTTGCGTGTGATACTGCTACTTAAGCGTCTATATCACTTAATATGCCATCAAGTGCTTCCATTTTTATTCTTAGTTTTAGAGATACAGCATGGAAACAGGCCCTTCGGCCCACCGAGTGTGTGGCGACCAGCAATCACCCCGTACACGCTCCCTATCCGACACTAGGGACAATTTACAATTTTAACTGAAGCCAATTAACCTACAAACCTGTACGTCTTTGAAGAGTGGGAGGAAACCGGAGCAGCCGGCTAAATCCCATGACGTCACGGGGAGAACGTCCAAACTCTGTGCAGACAGCACTTGTAGTCAGGATTGAACCTGGGTCTCTGGAGCTGTAAGGCAGCAACTCTACTGCTGCGCCAATGTGCCGGCCAATTCCGTTTACCACAGAAGGCGTCTCAATGGAACAATGGGCCCGAGCAGTTTGGGTTTATTGACATTCTCAACAAGTGTGACTCGAACAAGAACTTTGATATTAGCGATTGTAAGAAGTAATTGACGTGGCTTGAACTTTGTGGAGACATGTTGGTAATTCTGTTGTGCTTACTTGGAAATGCTGTTCACAGTTTGATCTCAGAAGTTCAACAGATAAGGCTTGAACAAACAAATGTATGATGAAAACTCCATTTCCAATGTTACAATTCATGATTGAAGCCGTCAAATTCCTCCTGTGGGAAATCAAACGATGGAGTGAGTGTTCTTAAGAAACGAGCACAGCGTAGCTATTATGAGGAACTAACCCAACAGAAAAGAAAGGCTAATCTGTAAGTTGAATCAGTGGTAAGGAAGGCAAATGCATTGTCGGCATTCATTTTGAGAGTATAAAAACAGGGATGTAATGCTGAGGCTTCAGAAGGCACTGGTCAGACGGCATTTGGAGTATTGTGAGCAGTTTTGGGCCCCGTGTTTAGTTTAGCTTAGAGATACAGCGCAGAAACAGGCCCTTCATCCCACCGAGTCCACACCGACCAGCGATCCCGGTACACTAGCTCTATCCTACCCACTAGGAACAATTTACAATCTTTACCAAAGCCAATTAACCTGTACGTCATTGGAATGCGGGAGGAAACCGGAGGACCCAGGGAAAACCCATGGGGTCACGGGGAGAGCATGCAAATTCCGTACAGACAGCACCCGCAGTCAGGATCGATCGAACCCTGGTCTCTGGTGCTGGAAGGCAGCAACTCTACCGCTGTGCCACTGTGCCATCCAAAGGATATCTGAAGCGGGATGTGCTGGCATTGGAGAGGGTCCAGAGGAGGTTTACGAGAATGATCCCAGGGATGATTGGGTTAACCTGTGATGAGCGTTTGACAGCTCTGGGCCTGTACTCGCTGGAGTTTAGAAGGATAAGGGGGAAATCTCTTTGAAACTTTCCAAACAGTGAAAGGTCTGTGGATGTGGAGTGGATGTTCCTACTAGTGGGAGAGTCTATGACCAGAGGGCACAGCCTCAGAATAAAAGGACATACCTTTAGAAAGGAGATGAGGAGGAATTCCTTTCATCAGAGTGTGGTGACTCTGTGGAATTCATTGCCACAGGCAGCTGTGGAGGTATTTTTAGAGATTGACAGATTGATTAGTAGGGGTGTCAAAAGTTATGGGAAGAAAGCAGGAGAATGGGATTCAGAGGGAAAGATAGATCAGCCACGATTCAATGGCGGAGTAGACTCGATGGGCCAAATGGCCAAGTTCTGCTCCGATCACTTATGAAGTGCTGGTTTCAACAATCAAATGTATGATGAAAACTCTAGCAGTAACCATATCCAGGCCCCTGCTATTTTTACTGATATCAAATTAGAATTGGAAAACATTGTAAGCTATCAAAGGGAGAAGAATACTTCACCTGCCATCAATCCAACATGTTTTGTGAACCATTTGCACCACCACCTATCACTTATTGTTAAAATATTCTTAGTTCTTGCCACCAATGATTGCAATAAATTTCAGCATCCAACCTTCCTATTTGCATGTAGTTTTGCTCCCATTAATAAGATATTCAAGTCTCTATTCAATGCAATTGCAAGGTGATGCGATGATAACTGCCTGGGGAGAGAGTTAACTACTTGACGAACCTAATGGGACTGGATCCACTCAGGAGATAACTATGATTTACATTTCCAGGAGAGAGCTCAGCACATACAGTTCAAGGCTCAATGAACTACAGCTAACTGTTCAGTCTCCCTGAAGGTGCAACGTACCTGATTGGAGTGGAATTCATTGCCTCAGAAGGCTGTGGAGGCCAAGTCAAAGGACATTTTTAAGGCAGAGATAGATACAGTAGATTCATGATTAGTACGGGTGTCAGCGTTTATGGGGAGAAGGGAGGAGAATGGGGTTAGGAGAGATAGATCAGCCATGATTGAATGGCAGAGTAGAAGGGCCGAATGGCCTAATTCTGCTCCTATCACTTATAATTGTAGGGCCAGAGGGCTACTTTACTCCATGGAGATAGGGCCAGCTTAAGGATAAGGGGGAAGTCTTTTAGGACCGAGATGAGAAAACATTTCTTCACACAGAGAGTGGTGAGTCTGTAGAATTCTCTGCCACAGAAGGTAGTTGAGGCCAGTTCATTGGCTATATTTAAGAGGGAGTTAGATGTGGCCCTTTTTGCTAGAGGGATCAGGGGGTATGGAGAGAAGGCAGGTACAGGCTACTGAGCTGAATGATCAGCCATGATCATATTGAATGGCGGTGCAGGCTCGAAGGGCCGAATGGCCTACTCCTGCACCTATTTTCTATGTTTCTATGTTTCTAACTAGTAATTATTTAACATTATGTTGTGTATGTATTAGGTCTCACCCTTGTATCTCTGGGTTTCTTATCAACATGGTACTACTCCTAAAACATCTTCATTGGGCTGGATTATCCAATATGCCCTCACCTTGGTTTAACGTCAAGGAACTGCAGATGCTGGTTTATACCAAAGGTAGACATTGCTGGAGTAACTCAGCGGGTCAGACAGGATCTCCGGGAAAAAAAATGGGTGATGTTTCAGGAACAAGGGTCCTTACCCGAAATGTCACCCATCCTTTTTCTCCAGAGATGCTGCCTAGCCCGCTGTTGCTTCAGCACTTTGTGTCTATACTTGGATCAGCAGTCAGTTTGGGTATTATTTACGATGTGAGTAAATGTACGTAAGTACATTCATAGTATACATGTGTGCTCATACAGTCATACAATCATAGAGTGATATGATGTGGAAACTGACCCTTCGGCCCAACCTGCCCACACTGGCCACCATGTCCCAGTTGCACTAGTCCCACCTTCATAAGTTCACAAGTTCACAAGTTATAGTAGAATTAGGCCATTCAGCCCATCGAGTCTACTCCACCATTCAATCATGGCTGATCTCTGCCTCCTAATTCCATTTTCCTTCCTTCTCCCCATAACCCTTGACACTCGTTGCCTGCATTTGGTCCCTATCCCTCGCAACCTGTCCTATAGACAATAGACAATAGACAATAGGTGCAGGAGGAGGCCATTCGGCCCTTTGAGCCAGCACCGCCATTCAATGTGATCATGGCTGATCATTCTCAATCAGTACCCCGTTCCTGCCTTCTCCCCATACCTCCTGATTCCGCTATCCTTAAGAGCTCTATCCAGCTCTATCTATGTACCTTCGACCTGCTTCTTAAACGTTGGGATAGTCCCAGCCTCAACTACCTCCTCTGGCAGTTTGTTCCATACACCCACCACCCTATGTATGAAAAAGTTACCCCCCAGATTCCTAGTAAATATTTTTCCCCTTCACCTTGAACCTACCTGTATGTCCTCTGGTCCATGATTCAACTGCTCTGGGCAAGAGACTTTGTGCATCTAAAGATGGTGTCAGTCCATTGGTTGAATGGTACTTTATTGTCACAAGTACAGTGAAATTATTTTTCACATACAGTTCAGTGACAAGTCTACTATATATTAGGCACAATCATACTAGTAGCACTCCAAACATTTGCAACAGTGAGAGTGGCAACTGAAAAAGTACAAGTGTAAAAGTGAAGAGGTTAACACAAAACACCTTCTCAGAAAAAGCAGATTTATTTTTATCAACAAGGGTATATAACTGTAGTCAGGTTAAGTGCAAGATATAATGAACATACAGTTAAACAGTAGCCAGTTGCAGGCACTATCACAATGCTTACGAATAATTTAGACAGGTACATGGATAGAACAGGTTTAGAAGGATATGAGCCAAGTGTGGACGGGTGGAACAGTTTGACACAGGGAATGTCATCACCAAGGACCTCCTTAATTGTCTGCTCCTTGTAGCTATCGTAAACCTATTGTGGATATAGTTTAGTTTAATTTAGAGATACAGCATGGAAACAGGCCCTATGGCCCACTGAGTCCACGCCGACCATCAATCACCCATTCACACTAATTCCATGTTATCTTAGTTTCTCATCCACCTCCTATACATTCAGGGCAACATTTAATCTACAAACCCGCACGTCTTTCGGGTGAGGGTGGAATCCGGAGCACCCGGAGGAAACCCACATGGTCACAGGGAGAACGTGCAAACTACACACAGACAGCATCCGAGGTCAGGATTGAACCCGGGTCTCTGGCGCTGTGAGGCAGTAGCTCTACCAGCTATACTCACCCAGAGGCATAGTGGACATAATCGTCGTCACGTGGCAACTCCAAAAGAACTGCAGGGGGCAGCACCAACCACTGTGCGTAACCTTGGAGACAGGAGTGACCACAGATGTTGGAACCTGAAGCAAGAAACAAGCATTTATTCACAAAATGCTGGAGTAACTCAGCAGGTCAGGCAGCATCTCGGGAGAGAAGGAATGGGTGACGTTTCGGGTCGAGACCCTTCTTCGGTCTGAAGAAGGGTCTTGACCCGAAACGTCACCCATTCCTTCTCTCCCGAGATGCTGCCTGACCTGCTGAGTTACTCCAGCATTTTGTGAATAAATCGATTTGTACCAGCATCTGCAGTTATTTTCTTATACTGCAAGAAACAAGCAGTCTGAAGAAGGGTCTCGACCCGAAACATTACCTGTTTCTTTTCTCCAGAGATGCAGCCTGACTCGCTAAGTTAGTCCAGCTTTTTGTGTCTATCTTTCCTTTAATCCAGTTCCTTCTTACGCTAGAAACAAATTGTTGGAGGAACTCAGGGGGTTGAGCAGCATCTGTGCGGGAAAGGAGATGCAAAGGTTCAGGACTGATGTAGGGTCTCCACCCGAAGGATGTGCTGGCATTGGAGAGGGCCCATAGAAGGTTCACGAGAATGATCCTGGTGATGACTGGGTTAATGTACGACGAGCATTTGATGGCACTGGGCCTGTACTCGCTGGAGTTTAGAACGATGAGGGGGGACATCGTTGAAATTTACTGAATAGTGAAAGGCTTGGATAGAGTGGATGTAGAGAAGATGTTTCCACTAGTGGGAGAGTCTAGAACCAGAGGGCATAGCCTCTAACTAAAAAAGATGTCCCTTTAGAAAGGAGATGAGGAGGAATTTATTTAGTCATAGTTCAGTGAACCTGTGGAATTGGGTGCCACAGAAGGCTGTGGAGGCCGTCAATTAATATTTTTAAGGCAGAGATAGATAGATTCTTGATTAGTGCAGGTGTCAGGGGTTATGGGGAGAAGGCAGGAGAATGGGGTTGAGAGGGAAAGATAGATCAGCCATTATTGAATGGCGGGAGTCGACTTGATGGGTCGAATGGCCTAATTCTGCTCTTATGACATGAACATAAACAGACAATTCTTTTCTCACCATGGGTGCTGCTCGACCCACTGGGTTCTCCAGCAGGTTGGTTTTTACAGTTCATAACCATGCTTTGTCTCACAAAGGCCCTTGACTTCTTGTATTGAGAGGCTGTGGTGCAAAAGTATGAAATCTGTCTGCAAAAACTTGTTTCCATTGTTAGAGAGGTAAAGAAGGCTTACGGAATGTTTGCTTTCGTACACTGAGTATAAGAGTCAGGAAGTCATGAAGTAGCTCTGTGGGACTCAGACTGCATTTGGAGTATTGTGACCAATTATGGATACAGGAAGTATGTGGAGGCTTTGGAAAGGGTGCGGAGGAGGTTTACTTGAATGATTATGGGGTACAGGGAGAGTGAAGTTTGATTTATAGATAGAGCACAGAAACAGGCCCTTCGGCCCACCGAGTCTGTGCCAACCAGCGATCCCCGCACACTAGCACTATCCTACACGCTAGGGACAATTTACAATTTTTACCGAAGCCAATTCGCCTACAAACCCGTGGGTCTTTGCAATGCAGGAGGAAACCAGAGCTCCCGGAGAAAAGCCGCGCATGTCACTGGGAGAAAGTACAAACTCCGTATGGACATCACCCATGGTCAGGATGGAACCCGGGTCTCTGGTGCTGTAAGGCAGCAACTCTACCGCTGCGCCACCGTGCTGCCCAAGTTGTTCAGCGGAGAGAAGAAGATGTGGCTGAATCCAACTCTTGTTAAATTATGTAAGGCGTGTTGCAATGTTGATGATGAATGTGACAAAGAAAACAGTGCTCAATGGGGAATGCAGGCAAATACGAGCAGATTGTATATCTTGACCCGTACATGCGTGAAGCAACAGTATTAGTTTGGTTCTGTATTGTATTGATTTGTTCTGTACCGGTTCATGCCTCTAGTTTCCCTCCCCTCACTTTCAGTCTGAAGAAGGGTCTCTACCCGAAATGTCACCTATCCATGTTCTCCAGAGATGCTGCCTGAACCATTGAGTTACTCCAGCACTTTGTGTCCATCTAAACTAAAGAGGAGATGGTGGCTATTTTTCCTTGCTTGGACTGAACTCCAACCTCAAGGTGAATAAGATCTTTTCCCAAGACAACAAGTAAGGTGTTGTTGACTCGGTCATGTTTTGATATTCATTCACGGGATGTGTGCTTCACAGGCTGAACCAGTCTTTACTTTTCCATCCCTGTTGCCCTTGGAAAGGTGGTGGTGAGCTGCCATCTTGAACCACTGCAGTTTCAGTTTAGTTTATTGTCACATGAGGTGCTGTGAAAAGCTTTTGTTGGGTGCAAACCAATCAGCGGAAAGACAATACATAAGGTCTTAAGGTCATAAGTGATAGGTGTAGAATTAGGCCATTCGGCCCATCACCATTCAATTGACTGATCTATCTCTCCCTCCTAACCCCATTCTCGCTGTAAATGATTGATTACAATCGAGCCATTTACAGTGTATAGATACATGACAAAGGAATAATTTATTTCTCAAAATGCTGGAGTAACTCAGCAGGTCAGGCAGCATCTCAGGAGAGAAGGAATGGGTGACGTTTCGGGTCGAGACCCTTCTTCAGACAAGGGAATAACGTTTAGTGCAAGGTAAAGCCAGTAAAGGCCGATCAAAGATAGTACAAGGGTCTTCAGTGAGGTAGATAGTAGTTCAAGTCTGCAGTCTAGCTGTGGTAGGATGATTCAGTTGCCTGATAACAGCTGGGAAGAAACTGTCCCTGAATCTGGAGGTGTCCGTTTTCACACTTCTGTACCTTTTGCCCGGTGGGAGAGGGGAGAAGAGGGAGTGGCCAGGGTGTGACTCGTCCTTGATTATGCTGCTGGCCTTGCCGAGGCATCGTGAAGTAGAAATTGAGTGAATGTAAGGGAGGTTGGTTTGTGTGATGGTCTGGGCTGCGTCCACAATTCGCTGCAATTTCTTGGGGTCTTGGATAGAGCTGTTCCCAAAGCAAGCTGTGATGCATACCTTGAGGTGTGAGTATACTCGCAATGCCACTAAGAAGTTAGTTCCAGGATTTTGACCCAGTAACAGTGAAGGAATGGTGATGTATTTCCTGATACACACACTGGACTTTCCCTCAATAGGCACAAGGTGATGGAGTAACTTAACGGGGCAGGCATCGTCTCTGGATGAAAAGGATGGGGTCGGGACCCTTCCCCGAAACATCATCTGCCTCTTTTTCTCCAGAGATGCTGCCTGACCTGCTGAGTTACTCCAGCTCGCAGAACAAAGGAGGACCCGGTGTGGGGGAACCGGCGGTATAAACCTTGTTTCCACATTCTAGATTTTCCTTTGCTCTTTAAGTTAATGGCAAGGACAGGTTGAGGGTTATATACATTAAAAATGAACTATTTCTCCAGGGTATGCTCCAAACTTTTGTAGCGCCACATGAGATATTCCAGTGTGTTGTCTTACAGTGTATTTGCTGACTTTAGAAAGTTTTTGATGCTAACAATGTTAAGAAGAAACTCACAGCAGATAGCCTTGTGACATTTTCTGGTAACAGCATGCTTTATTTTCAAGGCTGTGATAATCTGCATCTCTCAGCTTATTTTGGGGCTGACCACAGCAATAACAACTCACACATTTTACATGACAAAACATATCTCAACGCACTTAGGGGAAGTTTTTCTGAAGTTGAGCAATCGTAGAAGAGTAATTAAGGCAGGATCCAACAGCATAGTTAAAGGATTACTTTCAGTAGAGCGTATGGAAGTGAAGTTTGTAGGAAGGAACTGCTGTTGTTGGTTTATACTGAAGTAAGACACAAAGTGCAGGAGTAACTCAACGGGGTCAGGCAGCATCTCTGGAGAAAAAGGATGGGCGACATTTCAGGTCTGGACTCTTCTTCAGACTGAAAGTGGAGGGGAGGGAACTGGAGGTAGGAAAAGGCCAGAACAAATCAGGGCTGGCAACAGGTGACCAAGGAAGAAAGGAATGTGTAGGAAAGTAACTGCAGATGCTGGTTCAAATCGAATGTAGACACGAAATGCTGAAGTAACTCAGCGGGTCAGGCAACATCTCAGGAGAGAAGGAATGGGTGACGAAGAAAGAAAGAAAGCTCACAATGGCCCATTGTTGGCTGGGGAAGAGGTGGTAGCAAAGGGATACAAGGATGTGAACAGTGGAACTGATAGGACAACTATGGTGGGGGTGAAGGGGGAGAGAGGGAGGGAGGGAGGGTGGTGAAGCTGGCGATGGAAGAGGAGAACTGGAGAAGCCAAGTGTGGACTGGTATCAGGAACGTCATCATTGATGTTGTCAGCAACTTGCAATTGCTGCCTCAGAATGGTTGCAGAAAACCATGAGGCGGTGCAGCGGTAGAGTTGCTGCCTTACAGCGCCAGAGACCCGGGTTCGATCCTGACCACGGGTGCTGTCTGTACGGAGATTGGATGTTCTCCCCATGAACTGCATGGGTTTCTCTACGAACTTCAGTTTCCTCCCACACTCCAGGTTTGTAGGTTAATTGGCTTGGTTTAAAAGTAAACCAAGTAGGGTAGTGTTGATGTGTGGGAACTGGTCGGTGCGGACTCGGTGGGCCAAAGGGCCTGTTTCCATGCTGTATCCCAAAACCAAACTAAACTGAAAACAGCCCATATGAAGGAAGGAGATTAATTTCTAGGTATCAAAGGCTGGGTTAAAAAAATCAGGCTTTAAGGAGGATTGAATGGAGGGAATTGATGTGGAGGAGTACAAAGGTCTCACACAGAGGGTGGTGGATGTCAGGAACAAGCTGCCATGGGAGGTGCTGGAGGTAGATATGATTGTGGCATTTACGAGGCTTTTAGATAGGCACATGGATATGTATGAAATGGAGGGGTATGAATCACGTTGAGGCAGGTGAGGTTAGTTTATTTTGGCATTATGTTCAGCACTGACATTGTGGGCTAAAGGGCCAGTTCTTGTGCTGTACTTTCCAGTGTGCTATGTTTCATGATTAAATTCTACATGAAGGCTAAAAGCAGAGCAAAGGGAAGGATGGGTACACAAGTGAGCAATTGCAGGAGACAGGAGACTAGAAATGAGGCTGATGATGGAGGCTAGACAGCAACAGGGGTGGCACAGTGGCACAGCGGTAGAGTTGCTGCCTTACAGAGCCAGAGAGACTCAGGTTCAATCCTGACTACAGGTGCTGTCTGTACAGAGTTTGCACGTTCCTCCTGTGACCGTGTGGGTTTTCTCCGGGTGCTTCGGTTTCCTCCCACTCTCCAAAGACATGCAGGTTTGTAGGTTAATTGGCTAGTGGTAAAATTGTAAATTTTCCCTAGTGTACAGGATAGTGTGGTGATCCAGGGTGATCGCTGGTCTCCCTGGGCTGGGTAGGCCGAAGGGCCTGTTTCCGTGCTGTATCTCTAAAAGTCAAAGACTATGTTCCAAAGTCAGTTTCCAGATTTACTTTGGATTTGAACTGTGGTGAGTCTTGACCATATTTCCGTCACTCTTTCTGGATTTCCTTCAGTGCCTCGATATCCTCTTTCATTCATGGCGGCACGGTAGCGCAGCGGTAGAGTTGCTGCTTTACAGCGAATGCAGCGCTGGAGACTCAGGTTCGATCCTGACTACGGGTGCTGCACTGTAAGGAGTTTGTACGTTCTCCCCGTGACCTGCGTGGGTTTACTCCGAGATCTTCGGTTTCCTCCCACACTCCAAAGACGTACAGGTATGTAGGTTAATTGGCTGGGTAAATGTAAAAATTGTCCCTAGTGGGTGTAGGATAGTGTTAATGTACGGGGATCACTGGGCGGCACGGACTTGGAGGGCCGAAAAGGCCTGTTTCCGGCTGTATGTATATGATATGATATGATTCCATTAAAAACTCCTGCAGCGAAGAGGTCAAAAGTGGGCACAGAATTCTTCATGTGTTGGAAGGAACCGCAGATGCTGGTTTGCACCGGAGGTAGACACAAGAAGTTAGAGTAAATGAAAAACATGCTGCCAGACCTGTTGAGTTCTTCCAGGTCTATCCACAGAAGTCAACATGTTTTTTGCAGGAAAAGCTCAATGTGATCAGATTTTTAACTGCCCTTCCTGTAAGGTACCCACTGTACAATGTTATGTTGGGACGTCGTGTTACAGTCGTACAAGATGTTGGTGAGGCCGCATTTGGAGTACTGTGTTCAGTTTAGGTCACCCTAAAGGATGCCATTAAGCTGGAAACAGTGCAGAGAAGATTTACGAGGATGTTGCCAGGACTTGAAGGGCTGAGTGATAATGGGAGGTTGGGCAGGCTACGACTTTATTCTTTGGAACGCAGGAAGCTGAGGGGTGATCTTCTGCGGGTGTATAAAATGAGGAGGCGAATAGATAGGGTGAATCTACAGATTCTTTTACCCAGGGTAGGGGAATGAAATACAAGAGGACATATTTAAGGTGAGAGTGGCAAAATTCAATGTGAACCTGAGGGGCAACCTTTTCACGCTCAGTGTGGGCGGGTATATGGAATGAACTGTTGGTGGAGGTTGTGGAGGCAGGTATTATAACAGCATTTAACAGGCACAGGTTCATGGATAGGCAAGGTTTAGAGGGATATAGGCTAAATTCAGGCAAATGGGACGTATAGATGGGGCATCTTGGTCAGCATGGACAGGTTGTGGCGAAGGGACTGTTTCCATGCTTATGACTCTATAACTGTCTTTTGCAATTTTATTGTACTTCATTGCCTCATGAACAATGATTTCCAATTTGCCCTCTTGCTTGACATCATTTAGAAAGGATCTGAATTACTAAGGCCCAAAATCATTCGAAGATTGTAAGTACTGCAATCTTAGAGTCATCAGCAAACTTAACAACAAATGATCCACATCACTGTCCAGGCCATCACTAAAACCGGTAAAGAGAAAAAAATCTGTCATTTTGCACTGATGAACTCTAATCAGAAGCTAATGTTTGGGCAAAGCTGCTTTCTGTCACAAGAATTTCAGCCAATTTCAAAGGGAATTATAATTCTCAATGAAATAAAGTCATAGAGTCATACAGCACAGAAACAGGACGTCTGGCCCAACTCACCCATGCTGACCAAGTTGTCCCATCAATGTCAGTCCCATTTCCCTGCGTACTGACCATGTCCCTATAAACCTTTCCTATCCATGTACCTGTCCAAGTGTCTTTTAAATACTGTTATAGTACCAGCCCTAGTACTTCCTCTGGAAGCTCATTCCTTATGCTTACCACCGTCTGAGTGAAAACATTGTCCCTCAGGTCTCTCGTACATCATTCCCCTCTCACCTTAAACCTATGTCCTCTGGTTTTTGATTCCTCCACCCTGGATAAAAAGATTGTGTGTATTCTTAAAAGGGGAAATCGTATTGAACAGCCTGTCTATGAGACTCATGGTGGAACGTCTGTTTTGCAAATCAAAGGCTCGTTGACATATAGTTTGCTGGCTTCACGCACTCTCATTTTAAATATGCGCACCATATGGATTCTGTCCATTTCGTGGAAACAATCCCAGATTGCAGATTGGGGTTAGGAGGGATAGATAGATCAGCCATGATTAATTGGCAGAATAGACTAGATGGGCCAAATGGCCTAATTCTACTCCTATCACATAATCTTATTGTCACAGTCTGTCCTGTTCACTCACCTGCCAGCCACGCCCACCACGTTAAGCCAACTCCCCTCACCTGTTCACTCACCTGCTCCAGATCACCAATCAAGCCAGCATATAAACCCTTCCTGCACACACACACTCTTTGCCAGATTGTTCTTAGTCCTCATGCAAGACTCTCCAGCATTCTCTCTTGGACTGATTTCCCGTTGCCGACCCTGCCTGCTCCCGACCTTCACGCCTCGTCGTAGCCCTGGTGAACGCCTCAGTCTTCTGTCCACAAGCAGGTAGAAAGAAAGCTCATTCTAAAACTACTTCTTTGGTTCCGTGTGCTGCATTTGGGTCTACCTGCGGTCCGTTACACTTATGACTTAATCCAGTTTAGCTATACAGCATGGAAACAGGCCCTTCAGCCCACCGAGTCCACGCCAACTAACAATACGCGCACACTAGCACTATCCTACCCACTAGAGACAATTTATAACTTTACCAAGGCCAATTAATCTACAAATCTGTACGTCTTTGGAGTGTGGGAGGAAACCGGAGCACGCGGTCAGGGGGAGAACGTACAAACTCCGTACAGACAGCACTCATAGTCAGGATCAAATCCAGGTCTCTGGTGCTGTAAGGCAACAACTCTACCGCTGCGCCACCGTGCTGCCCACAGATAAGGTATTTTTAATTGCCACGGTTGTGGAAATAGGTAGGTGGGGTGTGTACAATGTTAGCTGCTCCTCTATTCCTTCCCTTCTGTTTTCCACCACAAACTGCGCTACAAATTTATTCCAAAATAATCTACCATCTGGTAATTTAGTTATGCAAATACGATCCACATGAGGGATCACAGTACTAATTTATCTTTCTTCACTTCTTAATTGTCAACAATATTTTTAAGAAAATGACTTGCTGTCTGCAACACATTTTTGAACTGATAGCAGATGATGCTAAAGGAATCAAGAGATGTGGGGAAAAAGTAGGAGTGGATTACTGATTTTAGATAATCAGCCATGATCTTATTGAATGGCAGTGCTGGCTCAAAGGGCCGAATGGCCTACTCCTGCACCAATGTTCTATGTTTCTATGTTTCTATACCAACTTAATTGTCTTTCATACTTTTCCTTAACTCTTGAAATAAATGTATATCTTGTATAATATTTCCATTTGAGCTTATTTATTATCCCATGTACTGAGGGTACAGTGAAAAGCATTTGTTTGTGTGCTATCCAGTCAAAGGAAAGATAAGCGATAAAATGTCCAGCATTTAGTGCAAAGATATATCAGTGAAATCCGATAAAGTCGATTAAAGATAGTTCAAATGTCTCCAATGAGGTAGATGGGAGGTCAGGACCGCACTCTGGCTGATGAGAGACCCGTTTAGTCACCTGATAATATCTGGGAAGAAACTGCTACTGAATCTGGAGGTGTGTGTCTTCAAACTTCGGTACCTCTTGCCTGATGGGAGAGGGGAGGAGACTGGTCCTTGATTATGATGCTGGTCTTGCCGAGGCAGCATGAAGCATAAATGAAGTCAATGGAAGGGAGGCTGGTCTGTGTGATGGTCTGGGTTGCGTTCAGTTACTTGCAGTCTTGGATGGAGCTGTTCCCAAACCAGGCTGCGATGCATCCCGATAAGATGCTTTCTTTCTATGACGCTTCTGTAGAAGTTGGTGAGGATTGTTGGGGACGTGCTGAACTTCCTCAGCCCTTTTGCAATTTGCAAGTACCATTGATTTTGTTTTATCGTGCAATCCCGCCTTTAGTACAAAGATCATTGAGTCTAGGCGCAGCGATAAAGTTGCTGCCTTACAGCGCCAAAGACCCGGGTTCGATCCTGACTATGGGTGCTGTCTATACGGTACTTTCTCCCCGTGACCGCGTGGGTTTTCCCCGGGTACTACGGTTTCATCCCACTATCCAAAGACGTACAGGTTTTGTAGGTTAATGGACTTTGGTAAAAATTGGAAATTGTCCCTAGTGTGTAGGATAGTGCTAGTATAAGGAGGTCACTGGTTGGTACGGACTCAGTGGGCCGAAGGGCCTGTTTCCATGCTGTATCTCTAAACTAAACTAAATTAAATAATGTGTAGGAAAGAATCCGATCCCTCCACAACTCCCTGGTCAACTCGTCCCTTCCCACCCAAACCACCCGCTCCCCAGGTACATTCCCCTGCAACCGCAGTAGATGCAACACCTGTACCTTTACCTCCCCCCTTGACTCCATCCAAGGACCCCAACAATCTTTCCAGGTGAGGCAGAGGTTAACTTGCACCTCCTCCAACCTCATCTACTGTATCCGCTGTTCCAGGTGTCAACTTCTGTACATCGGCGAGACCAAGCGCAGGCTTGGTGGTCGTTTCGATGAACACCTCCGCTCAGTCCACCTTAACCTGCCTGATCTCCCGGTTGCTCAGCACTTTAACTCCCCCTCCCATTCCCAATCTGACCTTTCTGTCCTGGGCCTCCTCCATTGTCAGAGTGAGGCCCAGCGCAAATTGGAGGAACAGCACCTCATATTTTGCTTGGGTATCTACACCCCAGCGGTATGAACATTGACTTCTCTGACTTCAAATAGCTCTTGCTTTCCCTCTCCCTCCATCCCCTCCCCTTCCCAGTTCTCCTATCAGTCTTACTGTCTCCGACTACATTCTATCTCTATCCCACCCACTCCCCTGACCAGTTTAGAGAAGGGTCTCGACCCGAAAGATCACCCATTCCTTCTCTCCAGAGATGCTGCCTGTCCCGCTGAGTTACTCCAGCATTTTGTGTCTATCTTAAATTAAATAGTGCATGCCTTTTGTTTTCTACTCAGGAGGGGGTGGATTACAGCCGTTTGCATCCTTTGCATTGCAGTTACATGATCCAACATTTTCCTCCATCTCACTCCACTTTACATAAATATGCCATAATTCTCACAAATTTAGCTTTGCAGAAACCTGGCACTAATGTTAGAATATCCACAGCAGCGATCTAACAATCAGCTTTTATTCTTTTAATCGTTTGACGATTGTTGCTAAGGTGCCATCTTAATTGGAGATGTGAGACACAGTTCAATTCTAACTCCCTAACTGATTGCCTTTCAATAATATGGTATGTCAGAGAATATATATTAAAACACTTTGGGCAGCACAATGGTGCAGTGGTAGAGTTGCTGCCTTTACAGCGCCAGAGACCCGGGTTCGATCCCAACTACGGGCGCTGCCTGTATGGAGTTTGTACGTTCTCCTCGTGACTGGGTTTTTTCCAGTTTCCTCATTCCAAAGGCATACATGTTTGTAGGTTAATTGGCTACGGTAAAGATTGTAAATTGTCCCTGGCGTGCAGGATAGTGCTAGCATGTGGGGATTACTGGTCGGGGCAGACTCGGTGGGCCGAAGGGCCTGTTTCGGCGCTGTATCTCTAAACTAAACTAAATTAAAAAAATAAACTTACTAGCCTAGCCCTGTTCAGTCCTAAACAATTGAAAATATGCTTACCATGAGTGAATTAGGAAAATGACTGTCTTTGGGTTAATTCACCAGAAATTTAGTTTAGTTTAGTTAATTGTTGCGTGTTTCCGCATTGTATCTCTACAGTAGGTACAGTAAAAAGATTTTGTTGCATACTAACCAGTTCTGAAATTCTGTGTGGTTTTTGGCTGCACTTTAAGGTTGGATAGTCCTTGTGTTCAAAACAGCCTGAGGTAGCTTGGACAAATTTTTGCCACCACACAGATAAGATGGTGTTGTGGCGGTCCCTGGGGATCAGGCCACTCCTTGGGTCAGTCCCCTCGTCACGTGACGGACAGGCGTAAGGGGTTAAAAGCCAGCCCGTTGGGAGGCGTGGCTCATCCCTAGGTGGACTACGCTGTGAGCAGGAGCTCACAGCCTAACAAAGACCTATATCCAAAACTGCCTGGCGTCCTGCCTTTTCTCTGGCCTCCGCCAGGCCACTACAGTGTGCTCTAACCTTCAATACTTGGTTGGGATCAGGATCAGAGTTCACCGTGGCCTTTAGGATGATGCAAACTGAGAGTTTCGAGTCAGAGTTAGGAAAGGATCTGAAAACCATCTGAAAACAAAAAACAGCTGAATGTAACTGGAATCTCAGAAAGGAAAATAAATCAGGAAACTTTGACTCATGCAATAATTGTTACAGAGATTTTAAAATCCTGAAAATAAACATTTCTGAACTGATTCAACAATGTAAGAATCAAGGAAAAGCTATTGTCGGGTGAGTGATTGATTACAAGCTAACACCAAGCTGTCACACTCATTGATTAATAAAGAACACGTGACAATTGTTGAGTCTTTTTTTTTTCGGATGCAAAATCTTGGAAGCAGTTATTGCATGCATTAATGTTTCCTTACGCTTTATTTTCTTTTATAAGTTTCTTTCAACACTAAATCCCCTTCTCACTTCACCTTCCCATGCAACTGGTGGTGCAGCGGTAGAGTTGCTGCCTTATAGCGCCAGAGACCCGGGTTCGATCCTGACTTTGAGTGCTGTCTGTACAGAGTTTGTACGTTCCCCACGTGACTTGTATGGGTTTTCTCCAAAATCTCCGGTTTCTTCCCACACTCCGAAGACGTACAGGTTTGCAGGTTAATTGGCGTGGTATAATTGTAAATGGTCCTGAGTGTGTGTAGGACAGCGTTAGTGTGTGTGTGGATCGCTGGTCGGATCGGGCTCGGTGGGCCGGAGGGCCAGTTTCTGCACTGTATCTCTAAACTAAACTAAACTGAACTGCAGCAGATTCAATAGCTGCCCATTTTCCTCTTCCTTTCCCACCATCAGGTGACCCTAGTCTTATCCAGTGGAGCAGCGAATTGCACATTTGAATACTTCCTCCAAAGTCGTATTCTACTTCTTGTGTTTACAGGTCTTTTCTTGCTGAGAAAATCTAAAGAAGATTGTGTTACCATTTTGCAGGACACATCTCTTCAATCTGCAGTGACGATCCTCAGCTTCCATTTACCAGCAAGCTAGTGCAACTATCTCCGCTGACAGCTCGTTCTATATACCCACCACCCTACACTCTCCTCTCCACATCTGTGCTCATCAATGCCAATGAAATTAAATGTGAACAGATCAGTGCTACCAACATCCAATATTCTCACCGTTAGTCTTGGCGTTAGTGTTCAAAGACAATTTTTTTTTTTTTTAGAGATACAGCACGGAAACAGACCCTTCGGTCCACTGAGTCAGCACCGACCAGCGATCCCAGCACATTAACACTATCCTACACACACTAGGGACAATTTTACAATTTTACGCAGTCAATTAACCTGCAAACCTGTATGTCTTTGGAGTGTGGGAGGAAACCGAAGCACCCGGAGATAACCCACACAGGTCAGGGGGAGAACGTACAAACTCCAGCACCCAGAGTCAGGATCGAACCCGGGTCTCTGGCGTTGTAAGGCAGTAACTCTACCGCTGCGCCACCGTGCTGCCCCTCTGCTCTTTATTGTATTACCATTAACTTAGTGACTTCCACTCGTTTCTATCAATGCCATCGTATCTTGAAGATAACATTACAATTAAATGTCATTGGATAATTATTTTATTCTCCACATATTTTCTTTTATTAAGTTAACACAGATATAAAAACAAATTAATTTAGATCATTCAATCACACAGAAAGCTTTGGCCAATTTCTATTTCAATTTGTAAATGGCTTATCACACCATTTAAAGGAGGGAAATTACATTGAGGAACCTGTGAAACACGGACGTTAATTAGGCCGAGAAGATAAATTATACCTTAGACTGCACTTGAAGCATCGTCACTTGCAACCTCATTGAAGATTGCATTTAATTTCAAGTGAACTGCTGAAGCAGAAAAACCTTATTTAAACCATTATATGTATTGTGCCATATGGAAATGGCATTATGGTAATGGCACCGTATGGAATAGCAGTTTTAGTTTAGAGGTACGGGCCAGAAACAGGCCCATCGGCCCACCGCGTACGCATCGACCAGCGATCCCCACACATTAACACTATCCTACACACATTAGGGTCAATTTACACATACACCAAGCCAATTAATCTACAAACATGTAGCCTCCTCCTGCACCTATTGTCTATTGAAGGGCCGAATGGCTTACTCCTGCACCTATTTTCTATGTTTCTATGTCCCTGTTCCCTCCTACCTATATCCTTCCCTATGGCTTCACTCTTTTCTCCTCATCTGACCCCATTTAATCTCCTACCAGTATCGGCAAGGCCACCAACATAATGAAGGACCAATCTCACCCGGGTCACTCCCTCTCGTCCCCCCCTCCTATCAGGCAAGGGGTGTCGAAGTGTGAAAACGCATTCCTCCAGATTCAGAGACAGTTTTTTTCCCAGCTCTTATCAGGCAACTGAACCTTCCTATCAATAACTACAGAGCAGAACTGAGCCACTATCTACCTCACTGGAGACCCTCGGACTACCCTTGATGCGATTTTACTGGACTGTATCCTGCACTGGAATGTATCATTCCCTTGATGTGTCTGAAGGAACTGCAGAACTGCAGATGCTGGTTTAACCGAAGATAGACACACAAAGCTGGAGTAACTCAGCGGATTGACAGCATCTCACTCTGGAGAAAACGAATAGGTGACGTTTGGGGTCAAGCTCCTTCTTCAGACTTCTTTTTTCGCTCCTCCCACTTTCTCCAGTCTGAAGAAGGGTCTCGACCCGAAACGTCACCTATTCCTTTTTTCCAGAGAAGCTGTCTGATTTCCCTTTATCATGCACAGGTGTTCCCCGGCTTACGATGCTTCGACTTGCGATAGTTCGACTTTGCAATGGTGCAGCCGGCAGCGCCCCCCTAGTGAGCCGCTGCTCGCTTCCGGCCACGTGATCGCGCGTATTCAATGCATTTCGACTAACAATATTTTCGGTTTCCGATGGATTTCTCAGAACGGAACCCCATCCATCGTAACCTGAGGAGCACCTGTATTTGTACAGTGTGAATGGCTCTGTTGTAATCATGTATAATTAGGGCGGCACGGTGACGCAGCAGTAGAGTTGCTGCCTTACAGCGAATGCAGCGCCGGAGACTCGGGTTCGATCCTGACTACGGGCGCCGTCTGTACGGAGTTTGTACGTTCTCCCCGTGACCTGCGTGGGTTTTCTCCGAGATCTTCGGTTTCCTCCCACACTCCAAAGACGTACAGGTATGTAGGTTAATTGACTGGGTAAATGTAAAATTTGTCTCCAGTGTGTGTAGGATAGTGTTAATGTGCGGGGATCGCTGGGCGGCGCGGACTCAGTGGGCCGAAGGGCCTGTTTCCGCGCAGTATCTCTAAATCTAAAAAAAAAATCTAATCTTTCCGCAGACTGGTTAGCACGCGACAAAAGCTTTTCACTGTACCTCGGTACACTTGACAATGAACTCAACTCAACTCTAGCCTTTGTCACTTACTCCACCCAATAGTCTTTGTCACTTACTCCACCCGACACACTTGTATTCTCCTATCACTTGCCAGGCTTTGTCCTGCCCCACCTCACTTTTCTAGCTTTCTCCCCCCTACTCCAATCAGTCGATTGAAGAAGGGTCCTGACCTGAAACGTTGCCTGTCCATTCCCTCTACAGATGGTGCCTGGACAGCTGAGGTATTTCAGCACTTTGTGCATTGCTCGATTACATTATTAATTTAGTTTTGTTTATTATTGTCTAAATTAATGCTATTACAGGGATGACATGGGGAAACAGGTTAACAATGTCGCAATGTGTACGACGGAACTGCAGACGCTGGTTTACACGGAAGATAGACACAAAATGCTGGAGTAACACAGCGGGTCAGGCAGCATCTCTGGAGAAAAATAGGTGATGTTTCGGGTCGGAACCCTTCTAAGACTTCTAAGAACGTCACCTATTTGTTTTCTCCAGAGATGCTCCATGACAAGTGGAGTTACTCCAGCACTTTGTGTCGAACAATGCGGAGATCTTGACATTGCTGCAAAATATAAAAACACTTAGAAATTTGTGCTGACAATTGTGACTTCAATTTCCACCCAATGCAACCAGACACGGTGGCGCAGCGGTAGAGTTGCTGCCTTACAGCGCCAGAGATCTGGGTTCAATCCTGACTTACGGGTGCTGTCTGTATGGAGTTTGTACGTTCTCCCTGTGACCTGAGTGGGTTTTCTCCGAGATCTTCAGTTTCCTCCCACACTGCAAAGAAGTACAGGTTGTTGGTTAATTGGTTTGGTATACGTGTAAATTATCCCCAGTGCGCGTAGGATAGTGTTAATGTGCAGGGATCGCTGGTCGGTGCAGACTCGGTGGTCCGAAGGGCCTGTTTCCACGCTGTATCTCTAAAACTAAACTAAACTAAAAACAAATGGAGACATTGGCTGGCTGTTATGCAGAAACCATAGCTGGGAACGGAAGTCACTCACATGCAGGGTTCATTGCAGTAGATTTTAACTGTGGTACATTTGGAAGGGACTGCAACTCTAGTAAGTAGTCCAGGCTCGTCACAAAAGGGAATTTATAATCTAAAACCAATGGAAGAGAATGGCACCTTGTTGCTTTGTACAAGCTTGAATGGGAATCAATGGAAGATTTCAGGAGATAAGTAATTACTGATTAACAATCAAACATCATGACTGATCTTTCCTCTTCTGTGAAACCAAAACCATTGAAAGTAGCACTAACTGCTTTGTCCTGTCACGCTCGGTGCTCGGTACTCACTTCTCATTTCCAGCAGCCGCAAAACCCCAAAATATTCACTTTCATCGACAGCGTACATTTTCCAACCCATTCAAGGTGACCCAAATACACTTGGTAACTGATGGCATTCATCGAGTCATAGAGTGATACAGTGTGGAAATAGGCCCTTCGACTCAACTTGCCCACACTGGCCAACATGTTCCAGCTACACTAGTCCCACCTGCCTGCGCTTGGTCCATGTCCCTCCAAACCTGTCCTATCCATGTACCTGTCTAACTGTTTCTTAAACATTGGGAGAGTCCCTGCCTCAACTACCTCCTCTGTTAGATAGTCCCTCTGTCCCTCCCTTCCCCTCCTTCCCAGATCTCCCTCTATCTACCTGTCTCCACCTATATCCTTCCTTTGTCCCGCCCCCCTGACATCAGTCTGAAGAAGGGTCTCGACCCGAAACGTCACCCATTCCTTCTCTCCCGAGATGCTACCTGACCTGCTGAGTTATTCCAGCATTTTGTGAATAAATCGATTTGTACCAGCACCTGCAGTTATTTTCTTATACCTCCTCTGGCAGTTTGTTCCATACACTACCACCCTTTGTGAAAAAGTTAGCCCTCAGATTTTTATTAAACCTTTTCCCCTTCACCTTGAACCTGTGTCCTCAATTCCCCTACACTGGACAGAGGATCTGTGCATCTACCCGATCTATTCCTCTCAGGATTTTGCCCTCTGAAGCGTTCCCATTGTTACAATGCAGAAAGTTGGGACCCAGTGCACAGATAGCCCACTCCCATGTACTGCAGTATGAAATCCATTTTAATGGTGATGATTAGGGAGAAAATATGGTCAGGATTCTTGGAATAATTCGTCTGCTCTACTGATAAGCCAGGCACATAACGGTAGTAAGTTTCACCACTTCAGTACAGTTTTAGACTGGATTTTCACCAACTATTCCCCAGCTCTGCTTCACTGCTGAACTCCACATTTTTTGAATGGGGATTGTATTGACCTTGTGACTATCTCTAGAGTGCAGAAACAGGCCCTTTGGCCCACAGAGTCCAGCGATCCCCTGCACATTAACATTATCCTACACACACTAGGGAACAATTTACACAAACGCCTAGCCAATTAACCTACAAACCTACCTGTACGTCTTTGGAGTGTGGGAAGAAATCGAGGATCTTGGAGAAATCCCACGCAGTCAAGGGGAGAACGTACAAACTCCGTACAGACAAGCACCCGTAATCAGGCTCGAACCTGGGTCTCCGGTGTTGTAAGCGCTGTAAGGTAGCATCTTTACCGCTGTGCCACCGTGCCATGCTCCTGACATACTGACATCACGTCAGTAAGTTTCAGCACATCAGTATGATTTTAGATGGATTTTCACCAACTATTTCCTGGCTCTTTTTTTCTGCTGAACTCTCCATTTATTGGAATGGGGATAGTGTTGACTTTTAGACTTTAGAAATACAGTGTAGAACCAGACCCCATGGCCCACCGAGTCCGCGCCAACCAGCGATCAACCTAAACACTAACCTACACACACTAGGGACAATGTTACAACTTACTGATGACAATTAACCTTCAAACCTGTGCGTCTTTGGAGCGTGGGGAAAACCCGTGGGGTCACAGGGAGGATGTGCAAACTCCAAACAGACAGCACCCTTAGTCGGGATGGAACCTGGGTCACTGGTGCTGTAAGGCAGCAACACTACCGCTGCGCCACTGTGCCGACCTCCCTATTGCTCCAGGGAATAATTAAGAATTTGTTTTTGGTTTCAAAAAAAAATGTTGCATTTTATTTTATAATATTGAAATATTTAAAAGTTGATCATGTATTTTAAAATATGCTAATATTTAGACAATAGACAATAGGTGCAGGAGTAGGCCATTTGGCCCTTCGAGCCAGCACCGCCATTCAATGTGATCATGGCTGATCATTCTCAATCAGTACCCCGTTCCTGCCTTCTCCCCATACCCCCTGACTCTGCTATCTTTAAGAGCTCTATCTAGCTCTCTCTTGAATGTATTCAGAGAATTGGCCTCCACTGCCTTCTGAGGCAGAGAATTCCACAGATTCACAACTCTCTGACTGAAAAAGTTTTTCCTCTTCTCTGTTCTAAATAGCCTACCCCTTATTCTCAAACTGTGGCCCCTGGTTCTGGACTCCCCCAACTTAATTGGGAACTCCCCCAATTTAATATTTGGCACATAAACCGTTTTGGCATCGAACAACAAAGGAAGTGTATGGTTTCAGGGGAAGTTGTGGCAGGGGCTGTTCTGATTTGTCCATAGGACCCTGCCCGAAACATTGTCAATAATTAGACCTTCACTTCCCATCTCCAGGATCATCTGAGCAAATAAAATTGGCTTTCTGGATCTGGCTGTGGCAAATTTGGTAAAATTAATTTTCTGAGTGGGATAGGGCGGCACAGTGGTGCAGCGGTAAATTTGCTGCCTTAAAGCGCCAGAGACCCGGGTTCGATCCTGACTGCGGGGGCTGTCTGTATGGAGTTTGTACGTTCTTCCTGTGACCTGCGTGGGTTTTCTCCAAATCTTTGGTTTCCTCCCACACTCCAAAGATGTACAGATTTGTAGGTTAATTGGCTTGGTGTAAATGTAAATTGTCCTCAGCGTGTGTAGGATAGTGTTAATGTGCGGGGATCGCCATTGGTGTGAACTTGGTGGACCGAAAGGCTTCTTTCCACACTGCATCTCTAAACTACACTAAATTGTTAAGTGCCTATCTCAGAATATCTCTGGTATTGAAATGGTTGGAGAACTACGCAAAGCAACATGTAAAGAACAATAAATCACTCTTGACTCTTGATTTGCACAATTTAATTATCTCCTCACTCGATATTTAGTTTAGTTTAGTTTAGAGATACAGCACAGAAACAGGCCCTTCGGCCCACCGAGCCCATGCCGACCAGCAATCCCCCGCACACTAACACTATCCTATACACCTGGGACAATTAATAATTTTTTATCGAAGTCAATTAACGTACAAACCTGTAGGTTTTTGTAGTTTGGGAGGAAACCGGAGCACCCTGAGAAAACCCACATGAGCACAGGGACCTTTGAACGTGCAAAGTCCGTACAGACAGCACCTGTAGTCAGGATCAAATCCGGGACTCTGGAGCTGTAAGGCAACAACTCTACCACTGCTGATCTTGACTGTGGGTGCTGTCTGTACAGAGTTTGTAAGTTCTCCCCATGAGGTTTGTAGGTTAATTGGGTTGGTTTAAATATAAATTGTCCTTAGTGTGTGTAGGATAGTGTTAATGTGCAGGGATCAGGGAACACCCATGTGGTCACGGGGAGAACATACAACTACATACAGACGGCACCCGTAGTCAGGATTGAACCCAGGGCTCTAGCGCTGTAAGGCTGCAACTCTATCGCTACACCACCATGCAGCCCCTATAACATTTCTTTATATTTATAAAATAAAATAAGAGAATGTTGAACTATAACTTTTTACTATCCATCAGCAATTTGTGAAAACAAATCTATATCTCTGGTCTTTTAACAGTGATTCATGAAGAAAAAGATATATCTGCAATGAGATACAATGTGAACTGGATTAATTTGATAAATCAATGAAATTTAGTGATTTAGTGATTGGGAAAATGCTGAGTCAGGTAATTAATTATAAGATAGACGCAAAATGCTGGAGTAACTCAGCGGGTCAGGCAGCATCCCTGGAGAGAAGGAATGGGTTACGTTTCGGGTCGAGACGTCAGGGGACCCATTCCTTCTCTCCAGAGATGTTGCCTGAGTTACTCCAGCAGTTTGTATCTACCTTTGGTTGTATATTAGCATCTGCAGTTCCTTCCTATACATAACTAATCATAAGCTTTGATTCTAAAAGAAAAGACGTGAAGTTTCAATGCTGGTTGTACTGGTTTTTAAAAGCATGCAAATCCTGCAGAGAGAGAAAAGTGACCTCCAATAATGGAGGGAAATTTAATTGGTGCTCAGGATGTATTTGGTTGTTGTTTGAGTTTAAAAATTCTTGGGCATCAACTGTGTTTGCATGTCTTGTTGGGGCAAACATTAATTTGGAGAATAATCAGCAATTTCAGCTTCCTGTGATCAATACAATCAATTCTCCAATGCACACACTGGTGCTAATTTGTGGAGTACCACGAGATATTGACAAGAGTGGCAAAATTTTATTTGAAAGAGAATAAATGAATACACAGACTGCATGTTGACAACTCCTTTAGTAAGGATTCGAAGCACTGGATGTTCATGGAAACATACCAGCTGTTGGCACCTCTGTTAACCGTTGTGTCAGGAGGTGTACAAGACTCTAATAGAGTTGGCAGTGAGGGAAACAACTTCATTTCTCCTCCTTTCTGCAGACTCTCGTCTGAAATTCAGTCAGTGAATAAGGCGGCATGGTGGGGCAGCGGTAGAGTTGCTGCCTCACAGCACTTGCAGGGTCAGAGACCCGGGTTCGATCCTGACTACGGGTGCTGCCTGTACGGAGTTTGTATGTTCTCCCCGTGACCTGCGTGGGTTTTCTCCGAGATCTTCGGCTTCCTCGCACACTCCAAAGACGTACAGGTATGTAGGTAAATTGACTTGGTATAATTGTAGAAATTGTCCCTAGTGTGTTTAGGATAGTGTTAATATGCGGGGATCGCTGGGCGGCGAGGACTTGGTGGGTCGAAGAGCCTGTTTCCGCGCTGTGTCTCTAAACTAAACTAAACTAAGATTCCAGAAAGCCTAGTGACAATTTGACTTTTAAGAATTCCATTGTTTCTTTGTCAGTACATATTAATAATCAAAATAATAAGAGGCAAGATAATTCAATATTCTTGATTATTCTTCTTGAGCCTTGAGTGATTGCAAAGGATGAAATACAGGACAATGTAAGAGGTCTTCAATCACACAATTCAGAGATATAGAAAGGACTAAATAAAGACAAATAATGGAATGGAAAATAAAAATATACTAAAGTTTACGCAATGCTGCAATGCTAAAGTAAAGCAAATATATATATTTTTAATTCACATTATGCGGCAGAAATGGGATTAAATTGCAGGAAAATAATTTTGTTTTGCCAATCACTTAACAAAAACACGGATCTATACCATTGTGAAGTGCCTGTAACCTTATAGTGAAATAGTTAGTTCGGTCATGCAAACAATGATAGATGTTTTCAACATGACATATTTTGTGATTGTAAGATGCTGCTAACATCCAAAGTTACTGAGCTCATTATCAAGTCAAAGTCTTATCTGTTTTGAATTTACATTGAGCTACATTTAACTCTCGGTATCTTCCCCCCTCTGCTTTATCTCATCGAGTCATAGATAGATCAACCATGATTGAACGGCGCAGTAGACTGATTGCGCTGAATGGCTTAATTTTGCTCCTAGAACTTATGGACTTTCATAAATTCATTGAATCTCTAAAGAGAGAACACATTTTAGCTACTTTAGCAGTTGTTGAAGAGTTGGGAGGCAAGAAAGACTCCAAATGTGAAAACAGTAGAAGGTCTTATAGACATTTGGCAGAGCAAGTTTAGTTTAGTTTAGTTTAGCGATACAGCATGGAAACAGGCCCTTTGGCCCACCGAGTCTGCACCGACCAGCGATCCCCGCAAATTAACATTGTCCTACAAACATTAGGGGTCATTTACACTTATACCAAGCCAATTAGCCGACGAACTTGTACGTCTTTGGAGTGTGGAAGGAAACCAAAGTTCTCGGAAAAAACCCCATGCTGGGAGAACGTACAAACTCCATACAGACAAGCGCCCATGGTCGGGATTGAACCCGGGTCTCTGGCGCTGCAAGCACTGTAAGGCAGCAACTCTACCGCTGCGCCACCGTGATGAAGCATTTTTAGTTCCTGGGACAATTGGAAATTTTGCAGTATTATTTCAAGGCCCGTAGATTCCTCCAAAGCAGGTGCCTCTTCTGACATGAGAAAAGGTCGCATCTTTGCTCATTTTTAAAAGTTCAATTTGAACTATTAACATAAAATTGCACAGGAACGTCTCTACTGCCAATCATTATGAATCTGACCAGAGAGGCAGAGTTACATTAATTCCAGATAAACATTTCCTTCTGACATTATGACATATTGACTGACAGAAAGCATGGGCATGAGAATAGTATGCCAAAGTAAATAACAGGAGAGATGTGAAGGCTACATTTTCATCATACTAATAATGTCAACCAGTCTGCCAAGATTTTTTATCTTAAATTTTAAATTTGCCAGTTCTGCTTCAATCCCCATCATTTTTTGCCTCAGCAAATGTCTTTAATGTTAGCTGCTCATGGAATCATAACTACTGAGCTACTGATGCTGCCGAGGCAGATAATACAAAACAAAATGTTTCCTCAAGATAATTGAACAAAATCCACCTCCCGGTGGGCCGCGGAGAAGCCAAGACCTGAGGCTCTCGGGTCAGAGCACGTGGTCGACGGGGCCTGGGTCAGCAGAGCCCGTGGCTGGGACCTGTGTCTGTGGGGCCCGCGGCTGGGGCCTGGGTCTATGGGGCCCGTGGCTGGGGCCTGGGTCTGTGGGGCCCATGGCTGGGGCCTGGGTCAGCCGAGCCCATGGCTGGGGCCTGCGTCTGTGGGGCCCGTGGCTGGGGCCTGGGTCTGTGGGGCCCGCGGCTGGGGCCTGGGTCAGCGGAGCCCGCAGCTGGGGCCTGGGTGAGCCGAGCCCGTGACTGGAGCCTGGGTCTGTGGGGCCCGTGGCTGGGGCCTGGGTCAGTGGAACCCGCGCTGGGGCCTGGGTCTGTGAGGCCCATGGCTGGGGCCTGGGTCTGTGGTGGCTGGGGCCTGGGTCTGTGGGGCCCGCGGCTGGGGCCTGGGTCTGTGGGGCCCGTGGCTGGGGCCTGGGTCTGTGGGGCCCGTGACTGGGGCCTGGGTCTGTGGGGCCCGCGGCTGGGGCCTGGGTCAGCGGAGCCCGCGGCTGGGGCCTGGGTCAGCGGAACCCATGGCTGGGGCCTGGGTGAGCTGAGCCCGTGACTGGAGCCTGGGTCTGTGGGGCCCGTGGCTGGGGCCTGGGTCTGTGGGGCCCGTGACTGGGGCCTGGGTCTGTGGGGCCCGCGGCTGGGGCCTGGGTCTGTGGGGCCCGTGGCTGGGGCCTGGGTCTGTGGGGCCCGTGGCTGGGGCCTGGGTCTGTGGGGCCCGCGGCTGGGGCCTGGGTCTGTGGAGCCCGCGGCTGGGGCCTGGGTCAGCGGAGCCCATGGCTGGGGCCTGGGACGGCATCAAGGAGGCTTCCGGAGAGGACAAGGCAGTGACAGTGGAGAGGTCGGGGTGGCATCCGATGATGACCGACGGATGAGGAAGGACCAGATGGAAGTGAGGACACTGCTGCCGGGGGAAGGAACAAAGGAGGACCCAGCGTGGGGGGAGGGGGAAGAACAATGGAGGACCTGGCGTGTGGGGGACTGCTGTGAGAGAGGCGGATGAACAATGGAGGACCTGTCATGGGGGGGGGGGGGGGGCGCCGTGAGGGAGGGAGAAGAACAATAGAGGCTCCGGCGTGTGGGGGGGGACGGACGACTGCCGTGAGAGAGGGGGAGGGAAGGAACAAAGGGGGACCTGGTGCGGTGGAGGGGGAGCTGGGAGGGGGGGGTGAGAACAAAGGTGGAGGGTTTGTAACTTTGTAAGCGCCCTTTATGTGGCACTATTTGCATACCTTGCGTATGCAAGCAGAGAATTTTGCTGTAACTTTTCACATGAGGCAATAAAGCTTTCAATTCAATTCAATTCAAAACAGAATTGCAATAAAGTGGTAAAAATGTGTGCAATGAACAACATTGCAAGAGTCCATCATGAGCCCCTGCAGATTATAGAACATATATTGAATGCGGATGCGGAGATTGTCTTATGTGATTAATTCGCACCCATTTCATCCTGTGAAGGACTGGAATATGATTGTAATTTCCAGCCTGACTAACTGTATTGTTGAGTTGATTGCAACTCAGCACACAGGGCAAATTACAGAAAAACCGGTTATTGCCGGTAATAAAAAAATGATAGCAAAAGCAAGTAATCACTTTAAAAAAAAAAACAAGTTGCTTCTGGCCAAAGGGAAGATTCTGCCATTGGGGAGGGCATTGATCAAGATGGTGGGAAGGAGGAGAGATGCACTCTAATCTAAGGTGGCCTGGATGCCTTCTCGATCTAGAGAATGAACACGCTAGATATGGATGCTTGTCAGGCATGAATAAAATGCCACAGAAATGGGTGGACTGGGCTTGTATTCACTGGAATTTAGGATGAGAGGGGATCTTATGGAAACATACAACATTCTTAAGTGATTGGACAGGCTAGATGCAGGAGAAATGTTCCCAATGTTGGGGGGAGTCCAGAACCAGGGGGTCACAGTTTAAGAATAAGGGGGATAGGCCATTTAGGACTGAGATGAGGAAAAACTTTTTCACCCAGGGAGTTGTGAATCTGTGGAATTCTCTGCCACAGAAGGCAGCGGAGGCCAATTCACTGGATGTGTTCAAGAGAGAGTTAGATTTAGCTCTTAGGGCTAATGGAATCAAGGGAAATGGGGAAAAAGCAGGAACGGGGTACTGATTTTGGATGATCAGCCATGGTCATATTGAATGTGGTGCTGGCTCGAAGGGCCGAATGGCCTACACCTGCACCAATTTTCTATGCTTCTGTGTTTCTAATATCAATGATCCCAAGACTCTGGTCAGGGAACGCACAGGGTATAGACCCAAAGGCTCGGCGATAAGGCTTGTCGGACTGCGGATCCGCCTGAAATTCTGTGGATTGATGGGGTGTATGTGCAATGAAACATCAAGCAGCAATTTTACAGGACGAAATTGGAGGAACAACCTCATATTTTGCTTGGGCAGCTTACAGTGGTATCAATATTGATTCCTATAACTTCAAGTAAACATAGAAACATAGAAACTAGGTGAATGGCTTAATTCTGCTCCTAGAACTTATGAACTTTCATAAATTCACTGAATCTCTAAAGAGAGGAGAACACAATCATCCAGAATCAGTACCTCGTTCCTGCTTTCTCCCCATATCCCTTGATTCCGTTAGCCCTAAGAGCTAAATCTAACTCGCTCTTGAATATATCCAGTGAATTGGCCTCCACTGCCTTCTTTGGCAGAGAACTCCACAGAGAAAAGAAATAGGTGACGTTTCGGGTCAAGACCCTTCTTCAGACTAAATCTTTCTAAATGTTTCTTAGACATTGCGATAGTTCCTGCCTCAACTACCTCCTCCAGCAGCTCGTTCTGTACACCCACCACCCCATGTGTAAAAAAGTTACCCCTTAGGTTCCGATTAAATCTTCCCGCCCCCCCCCCCCCCTCATGTTAAACCTACAGGTGAGGTGGGGGGAAAGATTTCATCGGAGCCTGAGAGGATACTCCGGTTTCCTCCCACAGACACAAAGGTTTGTAGGTTAATTGACCTGCAAATTGCCCCTCGTGTATCGTTTAGAACGATTGTACGGGTGATCATTGGTCAGCATAGACTCGGTGGGCCGAAGGGCCTGTTTCCATGCTGTATCTCTGAACTAAACTAAACTTGTGAAATTAGTAAAAGCATTAACTTCATTAACTTCATCCCTGTGTGGTACCTCAGCTGCACGGAGGCAGAAAGGAAAGCTCTAAAGCGGGTAGTCCATAGAGCTCAGAGGGCCATCGGAACACAGCTACCAGACTTGGAGGGCATCTACAACACACGATGCCTCAGAAAAGCCACCAGCATCCACAAAGACTCTTCACACCCCTGCAACAGTCTGTTCGAACTCCTTCCATCGGGCAGACGATACAAGGCCTTCTACGCCCGCACCTCCAGACTCAGGAACAGCTTCATCCCCAGGGCCATAGCTGCTATGAACCGGTCCTGCTGAGCCGGATGGCCACAACGCATAAGATCAACTTGCACTTTACCCTGTCTAAAACTGTTACAATTGTTTCGTTTCGTTGGGTTGCTGTTGTCTAAATTACTTAAATTATTGCATCGTATGGGAGGCGCATTCCCAATCTCGTTGTACCCCTGGGTACAATGACAATAAAGATATATTGTATTGTATTGTATATTGTACTGGTCAATTTGCCTCATATCAAAGCACTATGTAGCAACAAAGTTTCTTATATCATCCCTAAAATCACGAGCTCTTTTATCACTGGCTATTAAATCTGTGCACTCCAATTAGTGACCTTCAGCCACTGGAACAAGGGAGCTTCTATTTATTTGCTTTAATAAATCCTTCATGGCTTTAAATCCTTCTATCGGATCCGCTGTCAGACTTCTCGGCTCTGGGAAGAACCATGCCAGCTTCTTTAGACATCTGCGTTCCTGGTATTCCTTATCCCTGGGATCTTTCTAGTAAATTCGTCCTGGGCCATTTTCCAAGCCTTGATGTCCTTTCATTGTGCAGTTCCCAGAATTGGACATTAACAGGCTGGGCGCAAAAATATGTTTCATATAACATTTCATACAAGTTCAGTATAATATCCTGGCTTTGGAATGCTACACTTCCTCCCATAAAATACAATGTTATCAGGCAACTGAATTGTCCTCTCACCAGCTAGAGTGCAGTACTGACGTCTCATCTACATCATTGGAGACCTTGGAACTATCTTATGGACAGCTTGATTGTTATCATGTATGGGCTTTTCTCTGTGTTGGAAGAACCTACAGACGCTGGTTTACACCGAAGATAGACACAAAATGCTGGATTAACAGCTGGTCAGGCAGCATCTCTGGAGAAACGTCGTAATGAATACTAAGACTAGGTGATCTTTCTATTGTTTTCAAAGTGAAAGCAAACTATTCTCAGATATGAAAAAGGGGTCTCACCCTGAAACGTCAGCTATTCCTTTTCTCCAGAGATGCTGTCTGACCCGCTGAGGTGCTCCAACTTTTTGTGTCTATCTTGTGGTACTTAACCTGGACAATCTTGTGGTACTTAACCTGGTGATTATCATTGAAAAGTCCAGTCAAACCTAACAACAGCCATTCACCTCAACCCTGTTGTAAACTATCTCACAGGCAATTGTAATCTGATCTGTCCAGTCAAACTTAACAACAACCATTCACCTCAACCCTGTTGTAAGCTATCTCACAGGCAATTGTAATCTGATCAGCTACTTTGCCTTTTCATCCTGCAAGCTTCAGTTTTGGCAGGAAGTATGATATATGGCATTTTATGAAATGTCTTTTGCAAATCCATTTATGCAGCATTAATTATTTTGCTCTCATCCAACCTTATAATTAACCTACTAACCTCATCAAGAAAACCCAATCAAATTGGTCAGTAACAATTAGACTTAAACAAATCAAGTTGCTGAATATCCTTTGTTGGTCAATTCTTGTCCAAGTACCTACTAATTTCCACCTCTATTATTGGAGATTGTGTAACATAGAGTGTAAAAGTCCAGACTTATGGGGAGTGGTTGGAGAGGTATTGATTGGTGCTTAAAAATGGCGTTAAAAATGGTGCTTAAAAAAGTTAATGAGGAGCTTTAATGTGGGTGGCAGTAAAGTTGCTGCCTTAAAGCTAATCCTGACTACAGGCGCTGTCTGTATGCAGTTTGTATATTATCCCCGTGACAGTGGGTTTTCTCCGGGTGCTCTGGTTTCCACCCACATTCCACAGACGTTCAGGTTTGTAGGTAAATAGGCTTCTGTAAATTTTCTCTAGTGTGTAGGTTAGAACTAGTGTATAGATACGTACATAGATACACAGACAATAGGTGCAGGAGCAGGCCCTTCGGGCCAGCACTGTCATAGAATGTGATCATGGCTGATTATCCACAATCAGTACCCCGTTCCTGCCATCTCCCCATATCCCTTGATTCTGCTAGCATTAAGAGCTCTATCTAACTCTCTTTTGAATGCGTCCAGTGAATCAGCCTCCACCTTCTGAGGCAGAGAATTCCACAGATTCACAGCTCTCTGGGTGAATTTTTTTTTACTCATCTCGGTTCTAAATGGCCTACCCCTTATTCGTAAACTGTGGCTTCTGGTTCTGGACTCCTCCAACATGAGGAACATGTTTCCTGCATCTAGCATGTCCAACCCTTAATAATTGTGTTTCTATAAGATCCCCTCTCATCCTAAATTCCAGTGAGTACAAGCCCAGTCGCTCCATTCTTTCATCATATGATGGTCCCGCCATCCCGGGAATTAATCTCGTACCGGTGATTATGGTTGGCATGGGCTTGGTGAGACGAAGGGCCTCTTTCCATGCTAAACTAAATTACCATCCTTTTGCATCCACAAATACAGCCTGACCTGTTGGCCCGATAATAGTTTGTTTTTAGCTTAGAATAACAATCACTTATTAAACTAACCCGTTAAACTGACCTGGTTGGATGAAAGCAGAACAATTAATACTGTATAAATGGATTCTAGTGGGAGACTAATTAGATGTTAATTGAAAAGCAAAGAAATTACAGATGATGGAAATCTGAAATGAAATGTATTTAAAATTTTCTATTTTTCCAATAGAAAGGTAATATGGCTCCTCTGTTCCATTGAATGCACATTGTGTGTCATATGGAAATCCAGGATGCTATATGTTTGCATTTATGAAGCTGAGTGTTCTGCAGCAGCCATGTTCCTGGTCACTTTTCACAGAGCCTCGAGACCCGGGTTGGAACCTGACTACGGGTGCTGTTTGTGCGGAGTTTGTACGTTTCCCCTGTGACCTTTAGTCAGAGGGTGGTGAATCTGTGGAATTCTTTGCCACCGAAGGCTTTGGCAGCCAAGTCAGTGGATATTTTAAAGGCAGAGATAGATAGATTTTTGATTGGTACAGTTGTTAGATTTTATGGGGAGAAGGCAGGAGAATGGGGTGAGGAAGGAGAGATAGATCAGCCATGATTGAATGGCGGAGTAGAATTGATGGGCCGAATGGCCTAATTCTACTCCTATCTCTTATGACCTTATGACTGCATGAGTTTTCTCTGGGTGCTACGGTTTCCTCCCACATTAGAAAGACATGTAGGTTTGTAGGTAATTGGCCTCTGTAAATTGTCTCTGCTGCATAGGTTGCAAAAGTGGGATAACATGGAACTAGTTCACTGGTGAGGAATAGTCAGTGTAGTCTCAGTGGGCTGTGCTATGTTCTACTGTTCTATGTTCTATGTACAAAATGTATGAGACTCTTTTCTAACCCAGGCTGTAAAATGCCCAACATTATTAGATCAGGTAATGAGTGTTTGAGAGTAAAAATAAGTGCGCATCTATTCAGCAGTGATCTTAATATTTAGTATTTTAAGATGATGATAGTCAATTACATAAGTACCACCAAAACTGTTTATATAATGGAGAAAAGTTGGCTCTGGGGCTGAGATAAAATGGACAATAATATTGGCAAAAAAAGATGAATTATCATCTATAAGAGGCATTTAAAATTGCGATCTGTGCAGTAAAATATCTGCTCAGAGGAGCAATCACACAAAATTCTCGTGACATTCTCTGCGTGGAAATAAGAAAACAATTGAGGGGAAGATAAGAGGGATAAGTTATGGTCACAGACAGCAGAAGACGGCGCGATGAGAGAGAATGGAAAGGTGTTCGGAGGGAAGTCAATAAAAAAGCAATTAGGAAAGCAGAGAAGATTTATGATATTAAATTACCAAGGCACATAAAGCAAAACTGTGAAGTATTGTATAGACACAGAAGTAGAAAAAGGAAGATTATGGGGACTGGGGCTATTAAGGGAGAGAGAACACAATACCACTGGTAATGATCAGCAGAAACATTAAATTGCTGCTTTGCTTCAGTATTTACTTGGGGGATAGAACTGGAACGTATTATTGAGTGATGAAGTGTGCAATAAAAGAAGTGCGTCCAAAATAAAATAAAGGATACATATTAAATTTAGAGGCTGACTTTCTCCCATCCCCTCCATCCTCCAAATCCAGGTGAAGTGCAACAATGCATCTTAAAATATTTTAAGGAAGAATAAGCAGAGGCATTACTACACAGGTAAATAGGTAATATGTTTCCTTTATATTTAAGGCAAAAACCTGTCCAGAGAATTATAAAACGATTAGTTTAGCATTAACATTAGAAAAAATAATGGACTCCCTTTTAAAGCATAGAATTGGAGAACATCCAGAAACCAAAGCATAATAATGAACAGCATGGATTTCAAAAGGGAATTCTAGCTTCATCAATCATATTGTATTTTTGAGGAATTAACAAAGAGAGTAGACAATAGCTGTACATTAAGTTAGCAAGTTATCTAAATTTTCATAATGCCTTCAATACAGAGTGAAGGAGTCTACGTGGAGTTTGCACGTTCTTCCTGTGACCACTTGGGTTTACTCCAGGTGTTCCGGTTTCCTCCCACATCCCAAAGACGTGCAGTTTTGTAGTTTAATTGGCCCCTGTAATATTATCCCTAGTGTGTAGGGATTGGATGAAAAAGTGAGATACATAGAACTTGTGTGAATGGGGTATGGACTTGGTGGGCCGAAGGGCCTGTTTCCAAGTTGTATCTCTGAACTGAACTGAACTTCACTCTATCCCACTCCACTCCACCCCACTCTCCTCCCCTCCCCTCCCCTCCCGACCCATCCCCTCCCCAAATAAGAGCAGAGAACACAGATCAGTGGGTATTTAGCTGAATGAATTATAGCCTGGTTTCCGGAAAGAAAAAAGAATGGGAATAAAGAATATGTTTTTGTAATGGAAGAAGACGATTTGTTCATGACGATCGGTGCTGAGATCACTGCAATTTCCAGTTGACATCAACAGTTTGGACTCTGGAACTTGCAATTGATATGGGATGGAGTTGGGGGAGTATGGAGGGATTAGTGAGTACTAAGGAGAACAGCAATAAAGCAAGATGAAATGACAATCCAGGTGAATTTACATTCATGCAGTAAAGTTCGTGGGGACAGGGGCTATTAAAGGATAGAGAACACAATATCACTCGTAATGATCAGCAGAAACATTAAATTGCTACTTTGCTTCAGTATTTACTTGGGAGATAGAACTGGGACATATTATTGAATGATGAAATCAGTAATATGACAAGTACGTTCAAAATCAAAAAATAATTAATATCAAATTCAGGGGCTGACTTTCATCATGACTGACTCCATGCTTCCAATCCAGGTGAAGTGCACCAATGCATCTTAAAATATTTTTAGGAAGAGTAAGCATAGGCATCACTACATTGGTAAATAGCTAATATGTTATATATACCTGTATAAGTTTGCAATACAGATTAATATGTGCCTGTAAATATTAGCAGAACAAATAAGGAGGTCACTTACTCCTTGAAAACTGTGAATCTAGCTTGGGTAGACGAACAAAGTGCAAATGTATTAATCAGTGATACTTGTGCTCCAGATCACAAGGCCACAGATGTGTAAACCGTACACTAGGATTTATTTCTGGAGGGCTAGAATAGTAAACCTGATGGATCACATTAAGAGAACAGTTTACAGTTCTGGTTGCCGTGCTTTTCAGAGATGCTGCCGATCCCGCTGAGTTACTCCAGCATTTGGTGTCATTCTTTGGTCAACCAGCATATTTCATTGCTTCTACAAATGATCCACCCGGCGGCCCATCAAATCAGATGCGAGGGTCTGGGGTAATCAGCACCTTAAGATGAACCGGGGTAATGCCTCCAGCACCTTCAAGGTTGGCTGCAGGAGCTGCCCCCGGGCCACAAAGATGGCCGGACAAGGAGGGGAGAGGGACTTTGGTTTGCGGCAACTGCTCCAGTAGACTGAGCATGAGGGCCGACCGGAGTTTGGAAATGGCGCCAAAAATGGCGGCACATGCATGTGTACTATATATGCAAAAATAATTTCACTGTGCAGTTGCATATGTGACAAATAAAGCACCATTAAATCATTGAATCATATCATAAGGATTGAGGGAAGGGAATATTTACAAATGTTTTATCAGAATTGCAAGGATACAGTACGGTGGCACAGCTTGGAGTTGCTGCCTTACAGCGCCGAAGACCCAGGTTCCATCCTGACTACCGGTGCTGTCTATACGGAGTTTGTACGTTCTCCCTGTGACCTGCGTGGGTTTTCACGGGGTGCTCTGATTTCCTTCCACACATCAAAAGATGTATAGGTTTGTAGGCTAATTGGCTTGGCATAATTGTAAATTGTTCCTAGTGTGTGTAGGATAGTGCTGCTGTGTGGGGATCGGCATGGAATCGGAGAGCCGAAGGGCCTATTTCTGCACTGTGTCTCTAAATTAAACTAAATGTATATCAGTGAAAATGAATACAGCATCTCATATTTTGCTTGGGCATCTTACAACCCAGTGGTATGAATATTTATTTCTCTAACTACAAGTAATCCATGCATTCCCTCTCTCTCCATCCCTCCACTCTCCATCCCTCCCCCACCCTAGTCACAGCAGCTTCTCGTTCTCACCTAGCAAACAGCTAACAATGGCCTGTTTCCTTTATCATCGTTACTTTTTTGCATATCTATCATTCATTTGTTTTATATCTCTCTACACCGTCTATATCTCTCGTTTCCCTTTCCCCTGACTCTCAATCTGAAGAAGGGTCTTGACCCAAAACATCACCTATTCCTTCTCTCCAGAGATGCTGCCTGTCCCGCTGAGTTACTTCAGCATTTTGTGTCTATCTTCGGTTTAAACCAGCATCTGCAGTTCCCTCCGAGGAAAAATGGTTGGCAGATGACTGAATAAAACTCTTTAAAAGAATGAAAGGTTTGGATAGAATGGATTCAGAAAGAATACTTCTACTTTTGGGTAACAGCATAATTGGAGGCTGTCAATATATGACCATGACAATAAAGTCCACGGGGTATTGGGAACAAACTACCTTCGCCACAGAGTGGTGCAAATGTGGAGCATGCTCCCGTGGTGAATGGTTGGTGAATCATGTTGGTGAATATACAGACAGACGGAAGGAACACACGAGAATGAAGGGAAAAAAAGCTGAGAGATTTAGTTTAGTCTACTTTAGTTTAGTGCTATCTCTGGAGATGAATGGGTGACGTTTTGGGTCGAGACCCTTCTTCAGACTGAGAGTCAGGGGAAAGGGAAGCGAGAGATATAGACGGTGAAGTAGAGAGACATAAATCAAATGGATGACAGATATGCAAAAACGTTACGATGATAATGGAAACAGGCCCATTGTTAGCTGTTTGCTAGGTGAGAACGAGAAGCTGGTGTGACTTGGGTGGGGGAGGGATGGAGCGAGAGGGAATGCAAGGGTTACTCGAAGTTAGAGAAATCAAATTCATACCACTGGGTTGTAAGCTGCCCAAACGAAATATAAGATGTTGTGTTCCTTTTCTCTGATATGCATTTATTTTAGTTTAGACACACAGGCCCTTTGGCTCATCGAGCCAGCAACATTATGGGGGACCCCTACCACCCCAGCAACGGACTGTTCCAGCTGCTACGGTCAGGCAAAGTCCTCCGCCATCAGGACTGTTAACTCTCATATCACCAGGGACTAATTTAATTTACTGTATTAATTTATTTTTTGTGTTAAAAAATAAATAATTCTATTCTGTTTTGTAGTTTAGCACAATCCGCAGGTGTTGCCACTTTCATTTCACTGCACATCTTGTATATGTATGTGACAAATAAAGTTGACTTGACTTGAATCCACACCGACCAGCAAACTCCGCACACTTACACTATCCTACACCTACACTAGGGACAATTTACAATTATATCAAGCCAATTAGCCCACAAACCTGACCTGTACGTCTTTAGAGTGTGGAAGGAAACCGGAGCACCCGGAGAAGACTCAACGCAGATAAACGGGGAGAACCCATAGTCAGGATCGAACTTGGGTCTCTGGCGCGTAAGACAGGAACTCTACTGCTGCACCATCGTGCCACCCCAGTCAAGGATGCTTGAGGGAAGCATAAATATTTGCAAGGACAGATTGGGCCCAATAGCCTATTTCTGCGCCATCTTTCCAATGTAACCCATAATGTATTTTACAGGTACATGAATAGGACAGGTTTGGAGGGATATGGGCCAAACGCAGGCAGGTGTGACTAGTGTAGATGGGACTTGTTGGCCGGTGCGGGCAAGTTGGGTCAAAGGGCCTGTTTCCACGTTGTATGACTCTATGACTCTATGATTACAGAAAGAGATGACATTGCATCTGTGGCTAAGAGCATTTGTAACTACATATTAAGGCCATAAAATTATAAAGCGCTGGCACAAGAGGCTGCAGTTACTGAATTCTGATGCTGAATGCTTTTTACTGAACAAATTAGTGTGTTATTACATACATAGAAATAGACCTGTGTTTGTTTTTAGTGCATGTTTTTATTCATAAGTCACAGGGAGGCAGAAATATTCCCAGCGAAATGTTAGGGACCTCTGCTGACAACCTCAGTATGAGGGGCAGTGGGAGCAATAAACTTTAGCTTAGTTTAGTTTAGAGATACAGCGTGGAAACAAGCACTTCGACCCACTGAGAACGTGCTGACCAGCGATCACCCATACACCAGTTCTATCCTACACACCACGGACAATTTACAAAAGCCAATTAACCTACAAACCTGCGCATCTTTGGAATGTGGGAAGAAACCGGAGCACCCGGAGAAATCCCACGCAGGTCACGGGGAGAATGTACAAAAAATCCGCACAGACAAGCACCCTGAGTCAGGATTGAACCTGGGTCTCTGGCGCTGTAAGGCAGCAACTCCACCACTGTGCCACCATGCCACCCTGTCATTGTAAATTCTGGAAAGGGATGGGCAATCTAGCACTGTGGACATGTACAAGTTGTGGCTGTGGGAGACAGCAATGGGGAGTGGGTGGGCAGAATGGAACTGTGTGGGTGAAATCGGTTCAAACCACGAGCGACGGAAACTTAGTTTCACTAAGAAAGCGGATAGCTCATAACACTTTATATTGAGGCCACACCGCGCTAGAATTGATTTTGCAAGTTCTATTAGTTTCTTAGAGTTGTGTTTTTTAAATAATTCTATCTCCCCGTGTGATCTTGTGCAAATGAACGAAGATGGCAGATGGTAATAGGTTGCTATGGTGACATACTCTGGCAGCCGGAAGGACTCCTGCGAACAGTCGCGTTGAGGAAAGCATTAGAGTCCTTTCCCATGACAATTTTATTATGGTAAATGAAACATAAGTGCCCTTTTTTATTGCAGCTACAAATTGCACCAGTGAGCACTTTGCTGTTGCCTTCTGCATTGTTGTTAATGAAAAAGCAAACTTCAATCTGACACAATGAATGTGAAATAAATGGACTAGATTGACAATTGAAACCTATGGATCCCATTTTTATTGCACGCACTAAAAGCGAAGTCAATAAATTACGATGCCTTTTCTCATGCGGTGATTTCTGGTGAAGGCGGTTACCATAAAGGATAAGTACCCCATAGTTGGCAGTGTTGCCCGAGTCGAAATCAGTGGCGCTTTGGTCAGTGCTACATCGATTTTAGAAATAAATACTGGAAAAAACATGCTGGAAATGCTCAATATTGAAAATTTACAGCATTTTCAGTTTTTTAAAATATTAGACTTTCCAAAGTTCCATGTTTTCATTCTAGATCAATATTTCTACAATTTTCTGCTTTTATTACAGACTCATTGTTTCCAATACTTCTCTATTTATATCTTCAATTTCCAGCACCTTCAGTATTTTTTTATTTTTGCTGATTGATTTTAGAAACATTCGCTGAGGCAGACATTGGAGTTAAGTGCTGGTTGATCTGTGTTTTCATCATCTATTGTCCAATATTCACCGGGAGATTGGTCTGTCACTTGCTCCTGTTAGTCTTTGCCAGCTTAAGCCATTGAGTTTCACTCATTTCATGTTCATCAGTTCTAGGAGCAGAATTAGGCCATTTGGCCCATCAAGTCAACTCCGCCATTCAATCATGGCTGATCAATCCTTCCAATTCAGCAATGCTGAACTACTGCCTTCCTCTTTGGCAACCCTTGGGCAACCCTTGATCGGACTTTACTGGCTTTACCTTGCACTTTAATATCATGTATCATGTATCTATACACGATTCTAATCATGTATGTCTTTCTGCTGACTGGATAGCACGCAATAAAAGCTGGTCACTGCACCTCGGTACACGTGACAATAAACTAAACCAAACTTCCCTCTCAACTCTATTCTCCTGCCTTCTCCCCATAACCCCTGACGACTCTATGCTAAGATTTAACCATGAAGGGGCAACACGTGAGAAAAAGAGCCGAAGATACTCGAAGATGGACACAAAGTGCTGGAGTAACTCAGCGGGTCAGGCGTCATCTCTGGAGATCGTGGATGGGTGACGTTTCGGGTCGAGACCCTTCTTCAGAGTGATTGCAGGGATTGGGAAATGAGGCTAGCAGAGGGGAGAGGCAGCATGGTGCATGGTGGGTAATAGGTGAACGCAGGCGGTTTGTTTTCAGAGATAGATAGTTGGACAAAGGCCAGAGATTAAAAATTAACCAAAAAGCTTAGAGATCCCGATTGATGAAAGATGGCGACAGAGCCTGGTGACGCTTTGCGTACTGATCCCAGATGAGTACTGATGTCATGGGTTATGGGGACAAGGGAGGAGAATGGGGTTAGGAGGGAGAGATAGATCAGCCATGATTCAATGGCGGAGTAGACTGGTTGAGCCGAATGGCCTAATTCTGTTCCTATTACTTATGAACTTATGAAGTTGATCTGCTATCATCCACTAAATTTATTCCACTTATTAACACCTTTAATTCACTAAATGTTTATCCTAACCTTTTATACTTTATCTTTGCCCGGTGGATGGCGTGATTGATTGTATTGATGTATCGTCTTTGATTTGACTGGATAGCATGCAAACAATAGCTTTCCTCTGTATCTTGGCATATAAGGTTAGTTTATTGTTTTAGACTTCAGCTGGTTTAGTTTATTGTCACGTGCACCGAGGTACAGTGAAAAGCTTTCTGAAGCGTGCTATCCAGTGGGTGGAAAGACAATACATGATTGCAGTCAAGCTGTCCACAGTGTACAGATACAGGATAAAGAGAATGACATATAGTGCAAGGTAAAGCCCGATTTAAAGATAGTCCAAGGGGCTCCAATGAGGTAGATGGTAGCTCAGGACTGCTACCTAGGTGTTGATAGGATGGTTCAGTTGCCTGATAACAGCTGTGAAGAAACTGTCCTTAAATCTGGAGGTGTTCTCTATATCTTGGCTGATGGGAGAGGGGAGAGATTGGTCCTTGATTATGCTGGCGGCCTTGCTGAGGCAGCATGAGGTGACAATGTGACAATAATAAACAACAAAACAAACACAACAAATCTGAGGAAGGGTCTCGACCCGAAACGTCACCCATTCCTTCTCTCCAGAGATGCTGCCTGGCCCGCTGAGTTACTCCAGCTTTTTGTGTCTATCTTCGAAACAAATAAACAACTGATTGCACCACCACTATATCTCATAGTGAGCAAAAATACTGACAAAATATAGCCTTGATATGAATCATTTCAATGAATGTGGCATCATTTGAAATATACTTTATCATAGGGGCTCTTGTAACAATTAACAGGGGTTTGGAAATGTGGATAATCATGTCAGAATACTGAATCAATGGGCTTCTCTCAAAGACCTTAAGGAACTTAGTTTTAGTTGAGTTTAGTTTATTGTCACATGTTCCGAGGCACAGTAAGAACTTTTGTTGCGTGCTAACCAGCCAGCCGAAATACAAGACATAATAACAATCGAGCCATCCACAGTGAACTTGATATGGGAAATGCTGGAGTAACTCAGCGGGACAGGCAGCATCTCTGGAGAGAAGCAATGGATGATATTTCGGGTCAAGACCCTTCTCCAGACCTGACCCATTCCTTCTCTCCAGAGATGCTGCCTGTCTCGCTGAGTTACTCCAGCATTTTGTGTCTATCCTCGATTTAAACCAGCAACTGCAGTTCCTTCCTACACATGATGTGGGAATAATGTTTAGTGCAAAGTAAGCCATTAAGGTCCAATCAAAGATAGTCCACAGTAGTTCAGGACTGTTCTCTGGTTGTGATAGGATTCAGTTGCCTGATAACAGCTGGGAAGAAACTGTCCCTGAATCTGGAGGTGTGCATTTTCACACTTTTATACCATTTGCCCGATGGGAGAGGGGAGAAGAGGGAGTGGCCAGGGTGCGACTCATCCTTGATTATGCTGCTGGCCTTGCTGAGGCAACGTGAGGTATAAATGGAGTTGATGGAAGGGAGGTTGGTTTGTGCGATGATCTTCAATTCCCTGCAATTTCCTTCCAAACTTCTCCAAGCCATTGCAGACACTGGCCTGCAAAGTACAGGTTACCAGATTCCCAGTGGAGCTCCCGATTATACATAGACAAACATCCAGTCTGAAGAAGGGTCGCAACCCACATTTAATCAGCACGGGAGCACGAGGGGTGATCTTCTCGAGGTGTACAAAATCATCACCTATTCCTTTTCTCCGGAGATGCTGCCTGACCCATTGAATTACTCCAGCATTTTGTTTAGTTTATTTTAGTTTTGAGATATAGCAGGGAAACAGGCCCTTCGGCCCACCGAGTCTGCACTGACCAACGATCCCCGCACATTAACACTATCCCACACACACTCGAGATAATGTACACTTATACCAAGCCAATTTACCGACATACCTATTAATCTTAGTGTGGGAGGAAAATCCACACGGTCACGGGGAGAACGTACAAACTGCGTGCAGACAGCACCTGTAGTCGGGATCGAACCTGGGTCTCCGGCGCTGCAAGCGCTGTAAGGCAGCAACGCTACTGCTACGCTACCCTGCTGCCCTTTTTGTGCTAATCTTCGGTGTAAACCAGCGTCTACAATTCCTTCCTACACCCCAATTCTGCACAGTACATAGTCCACTTCAAGAAGTTTGTAAATCTTGAACCTTTGTAGAGAACGCCGCTGAAGTCTTTATCGACTTTCTCAATTGGAATGTCACCAGTCATGAGACAGCTACAATAGTTCATTTAACTTCTCTGTAAGCCAATTAACTTTTCTGTTTTTCCTGTATTTATATTGAGTGACTGTCTCAGGCCACCTAACCTAAGACTGGAGATGTCTAAGACGCCGGGTGAAGCTCGTGGAGTCACAGAGTCTTACAAAGCCACGTTGCTGACACCGCCAAAGGGTGGCACGGTGGCGCAGTGGTGCAGTGGTAGAGTTGCTGCCATGCCGTGCCAAAGACCATCAGTAGCATCAATTATAATCATGTACAGACACATAAAGGGCGGCATGGTAGCGCAGCAGTAGAGTTGCTGCTTTACAGCGAATGCAGCGCCGGAGACTCAGGTTCGATCCTGACTACGGGTGCTGCACTGTAAGGAGTTTGTACGTTCTCCCCGTGACCTGCGTGGGTTTTCTCCGAGATCTTCGGTTTCCTCCCACACTCCAAAGACGTACAGGTATGTAGGTTAATTGGCTGGGTTAATGTAAAAAATTGTCCCTAGTGGGTGTAGGATAGTGTTAATGTACGGGGATCGCTGGGCGGCACGGACTTGGAGGACCGAAAAGGCCTGTTTCCGACTGTATATATATGATATGATATGATATGATCTCTGGGGAGAAGGAATGGGTGACATTTGAATGAATGAATGAATGAATGAATGTTTATTGGCCAAGTACGTACACATACAAGGAATGTGCCTTTGTGCTCCACTTGCAAGTAACAACACGAACATACAGTAAACAATTAAGAATATAGCATAAAACATTAAAACATTAAGAATACAACATTACGGTTTAAACATGTGAGTGAAATAAACCAGAGCAAAAAGAGACTACAGACTTTGGTTATTGGGCAAAGCTACTACCCGCAGAAAAAAAGCTGTTTTTATGTCTGGCTGTGGCTGCTTTGACAGTCCGGAGTCGCCTTCCAGAGGGAAGTGTTTCGAAGAGTTTGTGGCCAGGGTGAGAGGGGTCAGAGATGATCTTGCCCGCTCACTTCCTGGCCCTTGCAGTGTACAGTTCGTCAATGGGGGGAAGGTTGCAGCCAACAACCTTCTCAGCTGTGCGAACGATCCATTGCAGCCTCCGGATGTCATGCTTGGTAGCTGAGCCAAACCAGACCATGATGGAGAAGGTGAGGACGGACTCATTGATCGCAGTATAGAATTGGACCATCATTGCCTGTGGCAGATTGTGTTTCCTCAGTTGCCGCAGGAAGTATATCCTCTGTTGGGCCTTTTTGACTGGAGTCGATGGTGGCCCCCCATTTAAGGTCCCTGGAGATGATGGGTCCAAGGAAGTTAAATTACTCCACAGATGTGACTGTGGTGTTGTTGATGGTGAGTGGGGGGAGGGGAGGGGGATCTCTTCGAAAGTCTACAATCAATTCCACTGTCTTGAGAGCATTGAGCTCCAGGTTGTTGCGATGGCACCAGGACGCCAGCTGTGTCACATCCCATCTGTAGGCAGATTCCTCCCCATCCTGGATCAGTCCAATCAGGGTTGTGTCATCTGCAAACTAGAGATGCTTGACAGAGGAGTCTGTGGAGGTGCAGTTGTTGTGTAGAGAGAGTAAAGAAGAGGGGAGAGTACGCAGCCTTGTGGTGCTCCTATGCTGAGGGTCTGCGGGTCCGAGATGTGCTTTCCCAGCCTCGCATGCTGCTTCCTGTCCGTCAGGAAGTTGATGATCCACTGACAGAGGGGTCCAGGCACAGTCAGCTGGGAGAGTTTGGAGTGTAGTAGCTCTGGCACAATGGTGTTAAATGCAGAGCTAAAGTCCTGGCATAGGTCCCCTTGCGGTCTAGGTGCTGGAGGATGAAGTGCAGGCCTAGGTTGACTGCGTCATCCACCGATCTATTGGCCCTGTACGGAAACTGCAGAGAGTCCAGCAGGGGGTTTGTGATGTTTTTCAGCTGGGCCAGCACAAGTCTTTCTAAGGTCTTCATGACTACAGAGGTCAGTGCGACAGGCCTGTAGTCATTAAGACCAGTGATCCTTGTCTTTTTGGTTACAGGGACTTTGAAGCAGGCAGGGACGGTACAGGTTTGCAGGGACTTGTTCGCTACCCACAATGCCTGGTCAGCGAGTTGCGTTTGTGCGTCAAGTACGCAGGCTTGGAAGGGGGATGTAAACTCCACCGAGAATAAAACAGGTAAATTCCCTCGGAGAATAAAAGGGTTTGCAGTTGATAAAGAAAGATTCTAGATCGTGGGAACAGAAGTTACAGGAGTTCGGGTCGAGATGTGGTAATCATGTATTATCATTCTGCTGACCGGTTAGCACGCACCAAAAAGCTTTTCACTGCACCTCGGTACACGTGAGAATAAACTAAACTGAACTGAAACTGAACCCCAGGTTTGATCCTGACCACAGCTGCTGTCTGTGCAGAGTTTGTGCGTTCTCCCCGTGACAAAGGCAGACCATTTGATTTGCACCCTATCCATCATGTTACACGTTCATTCCTCAACTGAGTGACACGCAGTCTACAAAATGCAACGCAGTTGCTCATCTAGGCTACTCCGACCCCACCCCTCGAAACCGCAACCTCAATGCCAAGAATGCGAACTTTGCAGGTCTCTCAAACATTGCACTGGACTTTCTGGAGGCTACTGAACTTAGACGAGGAACCCCCTGTGTTTACATACTTTCCCCACTGCAATATTGTGGAGTCCACAATTGAAACACTATCAGAGGCTGGAGCTGGTGGAGAGAAGAGAAAGAAGTGGTGATAGCCGGAGATAAAAGAAGTCAATAAACCAGGGCTACGTATGTACATTTCTTGCCTCTTTTTTATGCTATTTGAGGTTGTTAATTCAACTTATTCTGGACTGACTAAATAACGGAGTGTCGAATGACCATCATTGGAGCACATTGTTAGACCAGAAACATTGCAATTTTACAAACAGCAGCAATGAGTCTGCATTAAAGAAGAAAGAGTGACATTCAGAACGAATGAAGACTCTTAATAAGATTCTTAAAGTCTGTTATATTCGAGTCACTAAAATCAATACATTGGAAATTGGCTGGAAGGAGTTCCTGAGCCCAAGTGTGAGAGGTGGTGAATCATCAATAGAATCTAATATAAAGAGATCACTGAAGGATTACATCTTCTGATGATTGCTTCGACTTCTTCACACGATTTAGTTTAGGTTAGTTTAGAGATACAACGCGGAAACTTGCCCTGCAGCCCACCAAGTCCGTGCCGACCAGCGACCACCCATACGCTACTTCTATGTTATTACAGTTTTGCATCCTTCATGCTAGGTAGCAGTTTACAGAAACCAATTAACTTACAGACCTGCATGCCTTTGGAGTGTGGGTGGAAACCGGAGCACCCAGAGAAGACCCACACGGTCACAGGGAGAACGTGCAAACTCCGTAGGGACAGTACCCGAGGTCAGGGTGGAACCTGGGTGTCTGGCGCTGTGAGGCAGCGACTCTAACGCTGCGCCACCCAAAGAAAAGCCATGTGTCCCTGGTCTCACTTTACGGGTGCCGCAGCGGTAGAGTTGCTGCCTCACAGCGCCAGGGACCTGGGTTCAATCCTGACTACAGGTGCTGTCTGTCCGGAGTTTGTACGCTCTCCTCGTGACCGTGTGGGTTTTCTCCGGTGCTCCAATTTCCTCCCACACTCCAATGACCTACAGGTTTGTAGGTTAATCGGCTTCGGTTAAAAACTGTAAAAGGTCCCTAGTGTGTGTAGAATAGTGTACGGGGTGATCGCTGGTCGGCGCGGACTCGGTGGGCCGAAGAGCCTGTTTCCGCGCTGTATCTTAAAAACTAAAACTAAAACTATTGACTATCGTCTGAGGAATGCTAGCCTATCCCAAGCAGTATTCTGCTTGTAGATAAACCCCTCCTTGAATTAAGATTCTGGATGTTAATATTGTGCCTTTTTTTGGGCTCTGATCGAGGAAGGGATCATTTCAATGCTAAACAGATAATAGATGTTTTCAAGAATACTCCCAGCCTCAAATGTGCAGCCATCTCCCTTGGAAAATGAACATCATGTTCTGATTCAAGCATCTGCAATATAAATCATCTGGTACCAAACGGTTAAACCAACTTGTCAGATGTGCAATGAAACAAGATTGTTGCTGCAAGTGCAGAAAGCAATTATTTCTACCGTTCACACTATGTACGTTGGAGCACTGTGTTGGGTGCAAGAAAGAAATTGCTTTATTGCCATCTCAATGTAGGGCAAATTCAACAGGTTTCACAATAGGGAACGGGGGAACCTGAAGCGTCTCAATATTGAAATGAGCATAATTGAGGGAACAAAAATATAGCGGAGAGTTGCAGCTGTGACACATGTGAACGGGGCTCATAAATCAACATCAAAAGTGTACTGGTGACAAAGGAAGAATCCCTCCCGGGGATAATAAGCAAGAATAGAAATCTGTTGCCACACACTGAGGGAGCAAATCCGAGCTGACAAAAGGAATCAAAGAGCTCGTTCCTTATTTTATGTATTTTATTCAATGGTGAATATTGATTAAAACACAAAAAGCCAATGGCACAATTATATATAAAAACACAGAAATTCGCCTACTTAAAGATGCACAAACTTAAATGAATCTCAGCCAGTTTAAGGACTTGTAAAGCAATATGTGATGTTTTCCCCTCAATTACATAGTGGTAATGGGTTGTAGAAGTGCATAATATACAGCACCAGGGTTGAACAGGAGTTATAGCTTTGGACAAGAGAGCAAATTGCTCTTAAAAATCTTCATTCCACAACCTTTCACCAGACAAATAGACCTGGATGGATTCCAAGTAAACTTTTCTTTTTTTGCAGTTAGTGTCTTTCTCCAGAATAGCACAGCAATGCTACTTCCTCAGGAGACTAAGGGAATTCAACATGTTTCCAACGACACTATCCAACTTCTACTGAGGCAGCTTGATTTGGGAACAGCTCTGCCCAAGACTGCAAGAAATTGTAGAGAGTTGTGGATGAAGCCCAACCCAATCACATGGACCAGACTCCCCACCATTGTCTCCATCTAGACGTCACGCTGCCTCAAGAAAGCAGCCAACACAGTCAAGGACCTTTGAATTCTCCACTCCTTGTCCTTCTCTACAAAACGTGTTTGATTTGTAATTCTGCATAATTCTGATAAAACATCATCAACCTGAAGCATTCATTCTCAAGAGTTAAGAGCGTTTTATTGTCAGGAAGGAGATGCAGATGCTGGTTTAAACCGAGGATAGACACAAAATGCTGGAGTAACTCAGCAGGTCGGACAGCATCTCTGGAGAGAAGGAATGGGTGACATTTCGGATCGAGACCTCTTTTCAGACTACTCAGGGGAAAGGGAAACGAGAGATATAGACGGTGATGTGGACAGATATAGAACAAGTGAATGAAAGATATGCAAAAAAGTAACAATGATAAAGGAAACAGGCCATTGTTAGCTGTTTGCTAGGTGAGAACGAGAAGCTGGTGCGACTTGGGTGGGGAGGGATGGAGAGAGAGGAAGTGGAGGGGTTAGTTGAAGTTAGAGAAATCAATATTTAATTTTATTGTCATTTGTACTGAAACGGAACAATGAAATTCTTACTTGCAGCAGCACAGCAGGTTTATACACAGTACTCAACATATAATACAGTTATATCAACAAACATTAAAACAAAGCTCGACAAATAAAAATCCCAACCTGGCGCAAAAAAGTTAATCAAATCCCAAAACCCCTCGTATAACCAAGGCAGTTTTAAGGATAGTTGGAATCCGCAGTGTTCAATAGTCTGCTGGAGTCCATAGTGTTGAATAGCCTGATGGTTGTAGGGAAGAAGCTGTTACTGAACCTGGATGTTACAGTTTTCAGACTCCTATACCTTCTTCCTGGCTGCAGGAGTGAACTGAGAGTGTGGCCGGGGGTGGTGTGGGTCCTTTAGCTCAGTTTATTGTCACATGTACCGAGGTTGAGTGAAAAGCTTTTGTTGCATGCTATCTTGTCAACCAAAAGATAATACATGTTTACAATTGAGCCATTTACAGTGAATAGATACATGATAAGGGAGTGATTAGTGCAAGGTAAAGCCAGCACAATCCAATCGATAGTCCGAGGGTTCATCAAAGAGGTAGATTGTAGTTCCTCGATGATGCTGGCTGACAGTGCCTCCTATAGATCCCTTTGATGGTGGGGAGGTCAGTACTCATGATGGACTGGGCAAAACGTTTGACATCTAGAGCAGCGGATACAATAGATGAGGTTGGAGGAGGTGCAGGTGAACCTCTGTCTCACCTGGAAAGACTATTGACATCTAGAGCAGCGGATACAATGGACTGGGCAGTTTAGTTTAGTTTATTTTAGAGATACAGTGCAGAAACAGGCCCTTCGGCCCACCAAGTCCGCACCGACAAGCGATCCCCGCACATTAACACTATCCTGCACACACTAAGGACAATTTTACACATACACCAAGCCAATTAACCTACATACCTGTACGTCTTTGGAGTGCGCGAGGAAACGGAAGATCTCGGAAAAAACCCTCGTGGTCACGGGGAGAATGTACAAACTCCGTATAGACAGCAACCGTAGTCAGGATCGAACCCGGGTCTCTGGTGCTGCAAGTGCTGTAAAGGAGCAACTCTAGCGCTGCGCCACCGTGGAATGTTTGGAATCTCCTTTGTTCCTGAGCGTTCGAGTTGCTGAAGCAGGCCGCGATACAACCAGTCAATATGCTCTCCATCGTAAATTTGTAAAAGTTCACGACTGTATCCGTCGACATACTGAATCTCCGCAACCTTCTAAGGAAGTAGAGGCGTTGATGGGCTCTCTTTAAGCATGGTACGAGGGTAAACTAGCCAATAATATAAAGGAGGATAGCAAAAGTTTTTTTAGGTACGTGAAGAGGAAAAAAATAGTCAAGGCAAATGTGGGTCCCTTGAAGACAGAAGCAGGGGAATTTATTATGGGGAACAAAGAAATGGCAGACGAGTTAAACCGTTACTTTGGATCTGTCTTCACTGAGGAAGATACACACAATCTCCCAAATGTTCTAGGGGCCGGAGAACCTAGGGTGATGGAGGAACTGAAGGAAATCCACATTAGGCAGGAAATGGTTTTGGGTAGACTGATGGGACTGAAGGCTGATAAATCCCCAGGGCCTGATGGTCTGCATCCCAGAGTACTTAAGGAGGTGGCTCTAGAAATAGTGGAAGCATTGGAGATCATTTTTCAATGTTCTATAGATTCAGGATCAGTTCCTGTGGATTGGAGGATAGCAAATGTTATCCCACTTTTTAAGAAAGGAGGGAGAGAGAAAACGGGTAATTATAGACCAGTTAGTCTGACATCAGTGGTGGGGAAGATGCTGGAGTCAATTATAAAAGACGAAATTGCTGAGCATTTGGATAGCAGTAACGGGATCATTCCGAGTCAGCATGGATTTACGAAGGGGAAATCATGCTTGACAAATCTACTGGAATTTTTTGAGGATGTAACTAGGAAAATTGACAAGGGAGAGTCAGTGGATGTGGTGTACCTCGACTTTCAGAAAGCCTTCGACAAGGTCCCACATAGGAGATTAGTGGGCAAAATTAGGGCACATGGTATTGGGGGTAGGGTACTGACATGGATAGAAAATTGGTTGACAGACAGAAAGCAAAGAGTGGGGATAAATGGGTCCCTTTCGGAATGGCAGGCAGTGACCAGTGGGGTACCGCAAGGTTCGGTGCTGGGACCCCAGCTATTTACGATATACATTAATGACTTAGACGAAGGGATTAAAAGTACCATTAGCAAATTTGCAGATGATACTAAGTTGGGGGGTAGTGTGAATTGTGAGGAAGATGCAATAACGCTGCAGGGTGACTTGGACAGGTTGTGTGAGTGGGCGGATACATGGCAGATGCAGTTTAATGTAGGTAAGTGTGAGGTTATTCACTTTGGAAGTAAGAATAGAAAGGCAGATTATTATCTGAATGGTGTCAAGTTAGGAGGAGGGGGAGTTCAACGAGATCTGGGTGTCCTAGTGCATCAGTCAATGAAAGGAAGCATGCAGATTCAGCAGGCAGTGAAGAAAGCCAATGGAATGTTGGCCTTCGTAACAAGAGGAGTTGAGTATAGGAGCAAAGAGGTCCTTCTACAGTTGTACCGGGCCCTGGTGAGACCGCACCTGGAGTACTGTGTGCAGTTTTGGTCTCCAAATTTGAGGAAGGATATTCTTGCTATGGAGGGCGTGCAGCGTAGGTTCACTAGGTTAATTCCCGGAATGGCGGGACTGTCGTATGTTGAAAGGCTGGAGCGATTGGGCTTGTATACACTGGAATTTAGAAGGATGAGGGGGGATCTTATTGAAACATATAAGATAATTAGGGGATTGGACACATTAGAGGCAGATAACATGTTCCCAATGTTGGGGGAGTCCAGAACAAGGGGCCACAGTTTGAGAATAAGGGGTAGGCCATTTAGAACGGAGATGAGGAAGAACTTTTTCAGTCAGAGGGTGGTGAAGGTGTGGAATTCTCTGCCTCAGAAGGCAGTGGAGGCCAGTTCGTTGGATGCTTTCAAGAGAGAGCTGGATAGAGCTCTTAAGGATAGCGGAGTGAGGGGGTATGGGGAGAAGGCAGGAACGGGGTACTGATTGAGAGTGATCAGCCATGATCGCATTGAATGGCGGTGCTGGCTCGAAGGGCTGAATGGCCTACTCCTGCACCTATTGTCTATTGTCTATTGTCTATTATTGCATCAATGTGCTGGGCCCTTTCTCCGTGGGTTTGTTCTTTGTGGATGCTGCCTGAAACGTTGAGTATTTCCAATAATCTCTGAATATTTAAGAATATAAGATGAATTGAGCCACACACAAGGATACATTAAACACTATTTTGTATTGCAGACACATCATAGACAAGATAAGAACTTTTAGATAATAAAGTAAAATGTGTCTAGAAGAAAACCTTAAGCTTAAATCAAATATTCCCTTCACAAGATGAAGCATTCACAAGATGCTGTGGCACTATAAATGTAAGGAGCCTATGATTTCAGTGTACATCAATGTATATTGAAGTACGAGGACATGTATTACAATGATCCCTTAATTCCTATCAGAAATGATGCATGAACAGATTGGCAGAATTGAATAGTTGAGTTTTTTTTTCTTCACTTTGCAATTAATTAATGAAAGCACCATGTTAAGATGGACCTCACGGTGTTTGTACGTTCGCCCCATGACCTGTGTGGGTTTTCTCCAGGATCTTCGGTTTCCTCCCACACTCCAAAGAGGTACAGCTTTGCAGGTTAATTGGCTTGCTGTAATTGTAAATTGCCCCAAGTGTGTGTGGAATAGTTAATGTGCAAGGATCGCTGGTCGGTGCGGACTCGGTGGGCCGAAGGGCCTATTACCATGGTGTATCTCTAAACTAAACTAATAAACTAAACTAGAAACATAGAAAATAGGTGCAGGAGTAGGCCATTTGGCCCTTCGAGCCAGCACTGTCATTTAATATGATCATGGCTGATCATCCAAAATCAGTACCCCATTCCTGCTTTCTCCCCCATATCCCTCATTCTGTTAACCCTAAGTCTATATCTAACTCTCTCTTGAAAACATCCAGTGAATTGGCCTCCACCGCCTTCTGTGGCAGAGAATTCCACAGATTCACAACTCTCTGGATGAAAAAGATTTTCCTCATCTCAGTCCTAAATGGCCTACCCCTTATTCTTAAACTGTGACCCCTGGTTCTGGACTCTCCCAACATGGGGAACATTTTTCCTGCATGTAATCTGTCCAATCCCTTAAGAATTTTATATGTTTCAGACTGATTTACGAGTTTCACGAGTGATTAGTCATAATGTATGGAATGCTTGGCGGACTGAAACAAAGCATTAGTGGTGACTGGCACTGAGGAAGCATCCAGTACTTATAATAATGTAGCCAATAAAACCAAGGATGAATTGCTAGTATTATGTCCCTAATATGAAGTCTTTGTAACATGAAGATATTCATCAGTTCATAAGTGATAGGAGCAGAATTGGACCATTCGGCCCATCAAGTGTACTCTGGCATTCAATCATGGCTGATCGATCTTTCCCTTTCAACCCCATTATCCTGCTTCTCCCCATAACCCCTATCACCCGTACTAATCAAGAATCCATCTATCTCTGCCTTACAAATATCCATTGACTTGGCCTCCACAGCCTTCTGTGGCAATGAATTCCACAGATTCACCACTCTCTGACTAAAGAAATTCAAAGTGGAATTATAAAAGAAGAGCATGATTAGACTGTGGCATGATTTTTCATGGTGTAATTGGTTGAGTGGATGTCACAGTGCTGTTCAGTGTACATGTAAAATGCCTATCGTTCACGCCGCTTTCACTTATACAAATGGCCATTTTGGGTCAGCATTGATCTTCTACTGATCCTGAAGCTTTGTTATTCCCCAGACCACCGCAGACCTTTGGATGCTGCAGTATTAGTGAAATGTCTCATCCGAATGCGACAAGATTTTTTTTCCCCAAGAGTGAGGTGAGTTTTCAATGGACGTGGGCTTGATTTGCAATGGATGTGGGCTTGATTTTCAATGGACGTGGGCTTGATTTGCAATGGATGTGGGCTTGATTTGCAATGGATGTGGGCTTGATTTGCAATGGAAGTGGGCTTGATTTGCAATGGATGTGGGCTTATTGCTGCAACCACTAGCTGGGAAATCACGCACGACCCACCAATCTCCAAACTGAATGCCTGGAACACCATAAACTCCAGCTAAACTTCAAACTACGAACTGTCTTGATTTCACTAGGGGCGTTGGGATTTGTTTTGTTTTGCTCTGTAACAGGTTTTTAGAATTTATTGAACTCTTTTTGTTTGTTTATTATGTTTTCTATTGAGTACTTTGTTTAGTTTAGTTTAGTTTAATTTAGTTTAGTTTAGTTTAGTTTAGTTTAGTTTAGTTTAGTTTAGTTTAGTTTAGTTTAGAGATATAGCATGGAAACAAGCCTTTCGGCCCACCGAATTCCATGCCGACCAACATTCACCCATACACTAGTTCTATCCTACCCACTGGGGACAGAAGCCAATTAATCTACAAACATCTTTGGAATGCTGGAGAAATTGGAGCACCCGGACAAAACCCACATGGCCACAGGGAGAATGTACAAACTCCATACAGATATCATCCCTTGGTTACGATCGAACTTGGATCTCTGGCGCTGTAAGGCAGCAACTCATCCGCCGCACCTATGTGCCACCTGTTATGCCGATTTAAGTAAGAATTTAATTGCTTCATTTTGGTATATATGACAATTAAACACTCTTGACTCTTGACACAAAGATGAAACTTCTTGCAAAGTGATGAACTTCAATGTTTAATAAACATTTAGACAAGTACATGGATAGAACAGGTTTAGAGGGATATGGGCCAAATGTGGGCAGAACTACTGTTGATGGGACATGTTGGTCAGTGTGGGCAAGTTGGGCCGAAGGGTCTGTTTCCACGCTGACTCTATGACTCTATGACTCTATGATGAACTAATTTAGAATGCAGAAACAAAGAACTGCAGATGATGGTTTGCAAAAAAAGGACAGAGTGCTGGAGTAACTCAACGAGTCAGGCAGCCTCTCTGATGGGGTGGCATAGTGGCATAGCTTTGGAGTTGCTGCCTTACAGTGCCAGAGACCCAGGTTTCGATCCTGACCATGCATGCTGTCTGTACGGAGCTTGTACATTCTCCTCGTGACCTGCGTGGGGTTCTCCGGTTACTCTGGTTTCCTCCCACACTCCGTGTAGGAGAGTGTTAGTGTACGGGATGATCGCTGGTCGGCACGGACTCGGTGGGCCGAAGGGCCTGTTTCCACACTGCATCTCTAAACTAAAAAAATAGAAGGTGACATTTCGGGTCGGGACCCTTTTTCAGACTCAACTTAGAAGCACTAATTAAGGGTGACTTTAAGTTCAAGTCCTGAACTTAAATCAGTGCCGAAGTTTCCCATGCTCCCTGTGAAACTTGCCAAGGGCAAAGTGAAAGGGTTGAGGTGATAACAATACAATATTGCTACTTCATAGTCGTTCTTTTCCTGAAAGACTTTGCTGCACACAAGTTGATTATTTTCAAAGCCAACTTTGGAGAAAGTTTTGAAAGGGATCGTGCTAACCTGGTTATTCAATATTTATGATTTTGGATCAACCACCTTGTTTACTGCAGTTGGCGGAACTCCACCAACACTTGACAGTTTGGTTTGCAACATTGCAGCTTCCAAAGGAGCAGTGGTCCGGGGAAACAAAAAGAGGCAAAATCAGTGGGAGAATAATGCTGACCCAAAGTGGCATTTGTGTAAGTGAGAGTCATGGAGGCATAGAGTCATTCGGCATGGAAACAGGCCCTTCGGCCCAACTTGCCCACACTGACCAACATGCTCCATTTCCATTAGACCCACCTACCTGCATTTGGCCCCTTATCCCTCTAAACCTATCCAATTCATGTACCTGTCCAAATGTTTTTTAACACATGCCTCAACTACCTCCTCCGACAGCTTGTTCCATACACATACCACCATTTGTGTGAAAACATTTCCCATCAGGTTCCTATTAAATTCCACCCCCCCCCCCCCCCCCATCTTAAACCTATGTCCCCTGGTTCTTAGACAATAGACAATAGACAATAGGTGCAGGAGGAGGCCATTCGGCCCTTCGAGCCAGCACCGCCATTCAATGTGATCATGGCTGATCATTCTCAATCAGCACCCCGTTCCTGCCTTCTCCCCATACCCCCTGACTCCGCTATCCTTAAGAGCTCTATCCAGCTCTCTCTTGAATGCATTCTTGATTCCCCTATTCTGGGTAAAAGACTCAGCATTTATTCTATCTATTCCACTCAAGATTTTGTACACCTCGTTTACCCCTCATCCTCCTGCACTCCAAGGATTGAAGTTCTAGCCTGCCCAACCTCTCTGTCTGCGATGTATTTGAAAAATACCAAGGCAGCTTCTTTACCAGGAATAGACACATAATGCTGGAGTAACTCAACGGTTCAGGCAGCATCTCTGGAGAGAAGGAATGGATGATGTTTCGGGTCGAAATCCTCCTTCAGACTGATGTCCTGGGGGGGAGGGATGTTCAAGGATAGGGAGGTGTAAGGTGTGAAAATAGGACAAAGGGAATGAAAAATCATGGAAAATGAAGAATAGATCATTGGTTTTAACTGGGGGATAACAGTATCTGCAGTTCCAACTGACACATTTCTTCACTGGGAATCTCCTCAAAGTATACTTGGGGGAGTCCAGAACCAGGGGCCACAGTATAAGAATAAGGGGTAGGCCATTTAGAACGGAGATGAGGAAAAACTTTTTCAGTCAGAGAGTTGTAAATCTGTGGAATTCTCTGCCTCAGAAGACAGTGGAGGCCAATTCTCTGAATGCATTCAAGAGAGAGCTTGATAGCGCTCTTAAGGTTAGTGGAGTCAGGGGGTATGGGGAGAAGGCAGGAACGGGGTACTGATTGAGAATGGTTAGCCATGATCACATTGAATGGCGGTGCTGGCTCGAAGGGACGAATGGCCTACTCCTGCGCCTATTGTCTATTGTCTACTTTGAAGAAGCTCTCCTATCTCTGACGAGTTCTGCAACCTCCTTCTCTTGCTGCACCCCTTCTGCGATTCATTTGCTTTGATCTGTTATTTTCACACCTTACCCTTCCATATCTCGCCTCTCTCTCTCCCTGACTCCCAGTCTCAAGAAGGGTGTCGACCCGCAATGTCACCCATTCCTGCTCTCCAGAGATGCTACCTGACCCGCTGAATTACTCCAGCATTGTGTGCCTTACTTCACCGGAGTACCTAGGATGATATTGAGCATGGGTTTATATAATGAGGCCGCCTTAATCAAGATTGATGATACTGTTCCAGTTGGTGAAACTTCACAAGTCTTGGGAAAAGGGAGTGGTGTTCAACAGATTTTTTTACACAGATTTGTTAAATGGGTTGAATCAAGCTTGGAATGAGCTGGAAGCCTTGAGAGAGAATTGACTTGTAGCTTAACAATGATTCAAAATGACCAAAGAATACACTGATTGGTGTGTTCCCAGGACATAGAACAGTACAGCACAGGAGCAGGCCATTCGGTCCACAATGTCTGTGCTAAACATGAGCCTATCCATGTGCCTATCTAAAAGCCTTTTAAATACCACTACGGTATCTGCCTTGACCGTCACCCCTGACACCATGTTCCAGGCACCCACCAATATCTATGTAAAAAAACTTGCCCTGCACAGCTCCTTTAAACTTTACCCCTTTCGCATTAAAATGATGTCCTCTAGTCTTTGGCGTTTCAATCCTGAGAAAAAGGCTCTGACTATCTTGTCAGTGGTGCAGCGGTAGAGTTGTTGCCTTACAATGCCAGAGACCCAGGTTTGATCCTGACCACGGGTGCTGTCTCTATGGAATTTGTACGTTCTCCCCGTAACCTGCACGGATTTTCTCCAAGATCTTCGGTTTCCTCCCACACTCCAAAGACGTACGGGGTTGTAGGTTAATTGGCTTGGTAAATTGTAATTGTTATCATAAATGAAAAATTGTCCCTAGTGTGTTTAGAATAGCGTTAATGTCGGTTGGAAAGGCCTGTTTTAAACTAAATTAAACTAGAGGGATTAATTGATTAATCCTTAATTGATTACTTTAATGGGTCAGCAGGATGTAACCATTAATCTAATAGGGATTGAAATAGTAAGAAGGTTCACATTCGTGGTGTGGTCGTTGGTATAAATGGCATCAAACTTCGAGATGAAAGTGACAACCATGATATACTTGTTACATTGGCAGTTTTGCTCTTTGATCAGCCCTGTGACCCATTCTGCGCAGACAATCAACATGAATGTTCTTCAAAGCAGGTAAGGAAGTAAGATAAGGAGGTTGCTGGTAATGGTTTGTCTTTAAGTGAACACAATAATGCTGTACATGATGCTCGAAGCTATTCTGTTCAACAAGATAGAATCAGAAAGTTATTTAGAGTCATAGCGTCAGAGTAATACAGCACGGAAACAGGCCCTTCAGCCCAACTTGCACATACCGACCACGATCTGCATTAGTCCCACCTGCCCACGTTTGGCCCATATCCATCTAAACCTTTCCTACCATATACCTGTCCAAATGCCTTTTAAATGTGAATCTTCTAATGACACTAATCTCAATGGCAATAAATCTGGCCACCCAAGTTTTACCTTCGTAGAACCTTTAGGTTTGGCTTCCATATTTATTAACTTCCATAAAGTTTTACCATTGTACAAACTATAATTTTTTAATGGAATGTCATTGATTCTTCAGGTACAAAATGATATTGATGGTAGACACAAAAAGCTGGTGTAACTCAGTGGGACAGGCAGCATCTCTGGAGAGAAGGAGCGGGTGACGTTTTGGGTCAATTCACTTCTTCGGACTGAAAGTCATGGGTGAGGGAAATGAGAGATATAAATGATGATGCAGAGAGATATAGAACAATGAATTAAAGATATGCAAAAAAAGTAACAATGATAAGATAAGATGATGGATGCACAGAATCTCTTGCCCAGTGTAGGGGAATTGAAGACCAGAGGACATGGGTTCAAGGTGAAGGGGAAAAGATTTAATAGGAACCTGAGGGGTAATGTTTTCACTCAAAGGATGGTGGGTGTATGGAACAAGCTGCCAGAGGAGGTAGTTGTGGCTGGGACTATCCCAAAGTTTAATAAACAGTTAGACAGGTACATGGATCGGACAGGTTTGGAGGGATATGGAATAAACGCAGGCAGGTGGCACTAGTTTAGCTGGGACATGTTGGCCGGTGTGGGCAAGTTGGGCCGAAGGGCTTGTTTCCACACTATATCACTCTATGACTCTATAAAGGAAACAGGCCATTATTGATGGTGCTTAGTAAGTCAAAGCTGGAATGTGGGTGGTACTAAATGTTCTCAGTAGGAAAGGTCATAATTCAATTAATACTTTATTGCTATGCTACTTTTAATTGTGCCTGTTGAATGTGAACTGTCGTGACTCATCAACAATCTGCATTGTTATCCAATTCAAAAGTGAGCTTAGATAGACATAGAAAAGCTGGAGTAACTCAGTGGGTCTGGCAGCATCTCTGGAGAAAAGGAATAGGTGACGTTCCAGGTTGACACCCTTCTTAAGGCACTTGGCTTGCTACTGTAGTCATGCCTGTTTCCAAACAATGGAGAAAAAGAACTAAAGGATTCCGCCCGTGTTATAACAACAAAGCTGTAAGACTTTAGAGATACAGAGCGAAAACAGGCCCTTTGGCCCACAGTGTGTGATCCCCACACACTGACACTATCCTGCACACTCTAGGGACAATTTACAATTTTACCAAGCCATTCGCCGACAAAGCTGTATGTCTTTGGAGCGTGGGAGGAAACCAGAGCACCCGGAGAAAACCCACACAGTCACAGGGAGAACATACAGATAGCACCCGTGGTCTGGATCGAACATGGGTCTCTGGTGCTGTGAGGCAGCAACTCTACCGCTGCACCACCGTGCTGACATCCTGCTTCAGGTGTCTGGAAGGATCCAAAGAACCTGGTAATAAAGTCTGGAACAATGTCAAAAATTATCATTGTACAACTTGTTGTCCACTTGGCCCATTGAGAAAGTGTTAGCCCAGTCATATGCCACTGAATAACTAGAACACTATTAGTTTGATGATAAATTAGAATGGAAGTTAGTTCCACCTCCGTAATCTTTCAATGGCTTCCCCTGAGTTTCATTGTTGTTTTTGTAACCGTTCCTTTTTACAGATTAACACACAAAAGAAGTGCCATTAGGCAAGAGTCAAGAGTGTTTAATTGTCATCTGTAGCATTAACGGAACGATGAGATTCTTACTTGCAGCACCATAACAGGCCTGTAAACACAATACTCATAGATAACATTTGAAAGGCACAGCGGCTGCCTTTTCTTTTGGAATAGTTTAGTTTAGAGATACAGCGCGGAAACAGGCCCTTCGGCCCAATGAGTTCGCGCCGACCAGCGATTCCCACACATTAACACTACCCTACACTACATACTCGAGGGACAATTTACATTTACACCAAGCCAATTAACCTACAAACCTGTATGTTTTGGGAGTGTGGGAGGAAACTGAAGATCTCGGAGAAAACTCATGCGATGTACAAACTCCATACAGGCAAGCACCCGTAGTCGGGATCGAACCCGGGTCTCTGGCGCTGTAAGGCAGTTGTTCTGCTGCCAGGTCACTGTGCCACTCATAATTCTTCTGGAATTGCTTTAGATTTGTCAGAGATCCAATGGCTGTCAGTATCACTCGCGGACAGAAGTGAAGGGTTTCAGATTTTGAAATCGCTGTCTCTTTCTCAGTTTCTCTGTGTCTGGTCCATGATCACTTCAGAGTGAGAAAGAACATTCAGGATGACATTCCATACACTGGGAGCACCAGGGATACAGAGGGAATGAGCACGCTACCTAGAATCCGAGTCACACAGTGACAGTGTGGAAACATGCCCTTCAGCCCAACCTGCCCAGTACTAACAGGTCCCACCTGCCTGTGTTTGGCCCATATCCCTCTAAACCTATCCGTACCTCTCTACATGTTTCTTGCATCGAAACATGGAAAATAGGTGCAGGAGGAGGCCATTGGGCCCTTCGAACCAGTACTGCCATTCAATGTGATCATGGCTGATCATTCTCAATCAGTACCCCGTTCCTGCCTTCTCCCCATACCCCCTGACTCCGCTATCATTAAGAGCTCTATCTCACTCGCTCTTGAAAGCATCCAGAGAATTGGCCTCCACTGCCTTCTGAGGCAGAGAATTCCACAGATTTACAACTCCGTGAGTGAAAAAGCTTTTCCTCATCCAAAATCAGTACCCTGTTCCTGTTTTTTCCCATATCCCTTGAATCTGTTAGCCCTAAGAGCTATGTCTAACTCGCCAGCCAACCTCCCCAGTTTAAGTCTAAACAGAAGTGAGTCGGAGTAATGATGATGGAAGGGTTCTTTGACTGGTTCAGTTAACAGAACCTTTTAAGAAAGCTGTGTAACTCCATTTAGTTTAGTTTAGCTATACAGGGCAGAAAAAGGCCCTTCAGCCCACCGACGCCACACCGACCAGTGATCCCCACACATTAACACTACCCTACACACACGAGGGGCAATTTTACATTTTGTACCTTTATACCAAGACATCTAACCTACAAACCTGTACGTCTTTGGAGTGTGGGAGGAAAACAAAGAAATCTGAGAAAACCCATGCAAGTCACGGGGAGAACGGCATGGTGGCGCAGCGGTAGAGTTGCTGCCTTACAGCGAATGCAGCACCGGAGGCTCGGGTTCCATCCTGACTAAGGGCACCATCTGTATGGAGTTTGTACGTTCTCCCCGTGACTTGCGTGGGTTTTCTCCGAGATCTTCGCTTTCCTCCCACACTCTAAAGACGTACAGGTTTGTAGGTTAATTGACTGGGTAAATTTTTTTTTTTTTAATAAAAGAATTGTCCCTAGTGTGTGTAGGATAGTGTTAATGCGCGGGCATCGCTGGGCGGCGCGGACTTGGTGGGCTGAAGGGCCTGTTTCCGCGTTATATCTCTAAATCTAAATCTAAACGGGAATCGGTACCCCGTTCTTGCTTTTTCCCCATATCCCTTGATTCCGTTAGCCCTAAGAGTTAAACCTAACTCTCTCTTGAAAACATCCAGTGAATTGGCCTTCAATGCCTTCAGTGGCAGAGAATTCCACAGATTCACAACTCTCTGTGTGAATAAGTTTTTCCTCATCTCAGTCCTAAATAGCCTACCCCTTATTCTTAAAATGTGAGCCCTGGTTCTGGACTTCCCCCCCAACTTCGGGAACATTTTTTCTGGAATCATGCAACAGTACCTACCTCCTCTGGCAGCTCGTTTCATACGCCCACCGCCCTCTGTGCATGACAAAGTTGGCCAGCAAAAAGTTGCCTCACTATCATAGAAAGAGTGGATGTGGAAAGGATGTTTCCACTAGTCGGAGAGTCTAGGACCAGAAGTCGTACCCTCAGAATTAAAGGACGCTCTTTTAGAACGGAGGTGAGGAGGAACTTCTTTGGTCAGAGGGTAGTTAATCTGTGGAACTCATTGCCACAGAGGGCTGTGGAGGCCAAGTCAGTAGATATTTTTAAGGCAGACATAGACAAATTCTTGTTTAGAACGGGTGTCGAGGGTTATGGGGAGAAGGCAGGAAAATGAGATTAGGAGGCAGAGATCAGGCTTGATTGAATGGTGGAGTAGAGTTGATGGGCTGAATGGCCTAATTCTACTCCTTTAACTTGTGAACGTGAACTCTCCACCAGCCTCCTCAATGTGCAGCTCCTGTCCCATCGATGGAGGAGGGTATGGTTTGCACCGCCCCAGCAGCCAACTTGGAATCCAGAGAACCAAACTGGAAGTCATCCTTGATCCTCAGGTTAGACACAAAATGCTGCAGTAACTCAGCGGGACAGGCAGCATCTCTGGAGAGAAGGAATGGGTAACTTTTCGGGTCGAGACCCTTCTTCAGACTGATGTCAGGGGAATGGTCAGTACAGAGATAAAATGTAGTCGGAGACAGTAAGACGTGTGAGAACTGGGAGTGGGAGAGGGAATGGAGAGAGAAAGGGAAAGCAAGGGCTAGTTGAAGTTAGAGAAGTCAATGTTCATACTGTTGTGGTGTAAACTGCCCAAGCGAAATAAGAGGTGCTGTTCCTCCAATTAGCACTGGGCCTCACTTTGACAATGGAGGAGGCCCAGGACAGGAAGGTCAGATTTGGAATGGGAGGGGGAGTTAAAGTGCTGAGCAACCGGGAGATCAGGTAGGTTTAGGCGGACTGAGTGGAGGTGTCCGGCGAAACGATCGCCGAGTCTGTGCTTGGTCTCGGTGATATTCAGGATTCATCACCTGGAGCAGCGGATACAGTAGATGAGGTTGTAGGAGGGGCAGGTGTACCTCTGCCTCACCTGAAAAGACTGTCTGGGTCCTTGGATAGAGTCGAGGGGGGAGGGCAAGGGACAGGTATTGCATCTTCCGCAGTTGCAGGGGAAAGTACCTGGGGAGGGGGTGGTTTAGGTGGGAAGGGATGGGTTGACCAGGGAGATCCTGAGGGGCTCCCTCAGAAGAAGGTGGACACTTGAAACCAAAACGTGATTTGTGACAGGAAGTATCTGACTGAATCTGTCGTGGGGTGTGATTTGACTTGGAAACCAGTGTAATTGTGTTCTTCTTCAGGAAACACCAACATTAATGTGCTGAGAAATATGACCAAAAACAATTTCATTTCTCTGTGTTCTGGTCCCACGTAACGGTGGCAAAGCGCAGGATCCTTTCTCACCATGGCAACAGCATGATTTCCATTTCATTTACAGTCATGCATGTGTTGAAATATCTCAGCATAAAATAAATTACACTTTGCCTTAAGGTTTTATTTGGACTACTTTGCGTGATTTTTAACTTTTTGACAGTGACCTTTTGGCTTGTTCCATGTCTCCCATGTTACTTTCTGCTCACTCAGATGTCAGTTCCAAGCAATAGATTTTTTTTTCTTAACGCCAGTTCTTTCCTATTGATTTCTTTTTCTTAGTTTAGTTTAGAGATACAGCCCTTCGGCTGTATCTCTAAACAGGCCCTTCGGCCCACCGAATCCGCACCGACCAGCGATCCCCGCACATTAACACCGTCCGACACACACACACACACACACACGAGGGACAATCTGCATTTCATACCAAGCCAATTAACCTGCATACCTGTACGTCTTTGGTGCATGGGAGGAAACCAAAGAGAAAACACACGTGGTCACGGGGAGAACGTACAAACTCCATACAGGCAGCACCTGTAGTCGGGATTGAACCCGGACCTCTGGCACTTTAAGTGCTGTAAGGCAGCAACTCAACCACTCTGTCATGGTGCCACCCTTTATTGTAATTTGGTGGTGGGGTGGAAGGGAAAGGGGGTCTCCCCACTGTCTTTGTGGAATTGTTTTAAATAAAATTGAAGATTAAATCAATTCTTATCAAAGGACTGTGAGGACACTTGTAGGCCAAGAATGCATAGTAGGTCTCCCCCATCCACACCTGCATATTTTAATGTGGATATACACAAAATGCTGGAGTAACTCAGCGAGACAGGCAGCATAAGAAAATAACTGCAGATGCTGGTACAAATCGATTTATTCACAAAATGCTGGAGTAACTCAGCAGGTCAGGCAGCATCTCGGGAGAGAAGGAATGGGTGACGTTTCGGGTCGAGACCCTTCTTCAGACTGATGTCGGATTAGTGGGGGTACAGAGATAAAATGAAGTCGGTGACAGTCAGACTGGTCGGAGAACTGGGACGGGGATGGAGAAAGCAAGGGCTACTTGACATTAGAGAAGTTAATGTTCAAACTGCTGGGGTGTAAGATGCCCAAGTGAAATATAAGCTGCTGTTCCTCCTATTTGCGCTGGGCCTCACTCTGACAATGGAGGAGGCTCAGGACAGAAAGGTCAATGTGAGAATGGGAGGGGGAGTTGGTGTTGAGCAACCCCCGGGAGATCATGTAGGTTTAGGCAGACTGAGCAGAGGTGTTCAGCAAAACGATCGCCGAGCCTGCGCATGGTCTCGCCGATATACAGGAGTACCCACCTGGAACAGCGGATACAGTAGAGGAGGTGCAAATGAACCTCTGCCTCACCTGAAAAGACTGTTGGGGTCCTTGGACAGAGTCGAGAGGGGAGGTTCAGGGACAGGTGTTGCATCTCCTGCGGTTGTTTATTTTAATTTTAATGTGGAATTGTGAGGCATGCATTCTACAAGGCTTGGTGATGTCCCAGTAGCATCTTTACCCCTCGCTTTGCCCCTCAGCTTTTCGCCAGAGATGGCTGAGGTAAATATTCATGAATAGCACAGCCCGATTCTTCTCAATGGGGATGACGAAGAAATTAACTCTGGGCAAGTCAAGTCAGGAGTGGTTTATTGTTGTACTGTACGTCCCAGTTAGTACAATGACATTCTTGCAGCAGCACAACACAATATGTAAACATAGTACCGTTCTAAATGGCCTGCACCTTATTCTTAAACTGTGGCCCCTGATTCTGGACTCCCCCAACATTGGGAACATGTTTCCTGCCTTTAGCGTGTCCAATCCCTTAATAATCTTATGTTTCAATGTGTAAACAATATAATAAACAAGAAGAAAAAACTTCAGTATATATGTGTATGTATTTACGTATGTGTGTTTGTGTGTATATATATATATATATATATACACACAAACAATAAGTGCAATAGTATTGTGTGTGTCTCCTTATTTTTCCTTATTAATTATTTGATGCCAAAAGTATTGAGTGAATTTATTATCCTCTGTTATTTATTATTTAAATTTCTTTGTGTTATTTTAAAAAATGTACAATACGGCACAAAGTGCTGGAGTAACTCAGCAGGTCGAGCAGCATCTCTGGAGAACATGCCTTGATTGACCTGCTGAATTCCTCCAGCTCTTTGTGTCCTTTTGTGTGTTAACCGGTATCTGGAGTTTTTTTGTTTTTCTGGATGATCTGTTTATCGGGAGCTTGGTGCATGTAAGCCTTCAAGGCATTACAGGATAGGGTCCTAGAATCTACTGCCTGAAATCTAGTTGCCAGACAAGGCCATGTTCACAATGGCAGGAGGCCGAGGGCTTGTCTGGTAGTTAAGCATTGGAAATGCAAGCGATGAGCAAAGGGGACATGCAGATGTTGGGGATTGGAACCAGCATGATCGGCTTCAGATCGAATGTCTCTATCAACTCTCACCAACTTCTACAGATGCACCAGAGAGACCATTTTATCAGGATGCACTACAGCATGGTGGGGAACAGCTCCATTCAAGACCACATGGAATTGCAGATAGTTGTGCAAATAGCCCAGACCATCACGCAAACCAACCTCCACTCCCAAATGGTTCCATCAACACTTCACGCTGCCTCGGCAAGGCCATCGGCATAATCAGGGACCAGTCTCGCCCCGGCCACTCCCCTCTCCCCACTCGCTCCCTCCTCTCTCTGCTCTCATCAGGGGAGAGGTACAGAAGTATGAAAAGGCACACCTCCAGATTCAGGCACAGCTTCTTCCCAGCTGTAATCAGGGAAGAGAGTGGTCCTGACCTACCATCTACCTTACTGGAGATAGACAATGGGCAATAGGTGCAGGAGGAGGCCATTCAGCCCTTCGAACCAGCACCACCATTCAATGTGATCATGGCTGATCATTTACAGTCAGTACCCCGTTCCTGCCTTCTCCCCATACCCCCTGACTGTTATCATTAAGAGCTCTATCTAACTCTCTCTTGAAAGCATCCAGAGAATTGGCCTCCACTGCCTTCTGAGGCAGAGAATTCCACAGATTTACAACTCTCTGAGTGAAAACGTTTTCCTCATCTCCGTTCTAAATGGCCTGCACCTTATTCTTAAACGGTGGCCCCCTGATTCTGGACTCCCCCAACATTGGGAACATGTTTCCTGCCTTTAGCGTGTCCAATCCCTTAATAATCTTGTGTTTCAATAAGATCGCCTCCCATCCTTCAAAATTCCAGTGCATACCAGCCCAGTCGCTCCAGTCTTTCAACATACGACAGTCCCGCCATTCCGGAAATTAACCTAGTGAACCTATGCTGCACGCCCTCAATAGCAAGAATATCCTTCCTCAAATTTGGAAACCAAAACTGCACATAGTACTCCAGATGCGGTCTCACTAGGGCTCCGTGCAACTGCTGAAGGACTTCTTTGCTCCTATACTCAACTCTTGCCATGAAGGCCAACATGCCATTAGCTTTCTTCACTGCCTGCTGTACCTGCATGCCTACTTTCAGTGACTGATGAACAAGGACACCCAGATCTCTTTGTACTTCCCCATTTCCTATCTTGACACCATTCAGATAATAATCTGCCTTCCCGTTCTTACCACCAAAGTGGATAACTTCACATTTATCCACATTAAACTGCATCTGCCACTCACACAACCTGTCCAAGTCACCCTGCATCCTCATTACATCCTCCTTAAAGTTCACACTGCTACCCAGCTTTGTGTCATCTGCAAATTTGCTAATGTTATTTTTAATCCCTTCATCCAAGTCATTAATGTATGTTGTAAATAGCTGCAGTCCCAGCACCGAGCCTTCAGACGACCTTCAATTGGACTTTACTGGACTCTATCTTGCATTAAACGTTATTCCCTTTATCTTGTATCTGTCCACTGTGTGGACGACTTGATTGTAATCATGCATAGTCTTTTCGCTGACTAGCAACATAAAAGTGTTTCACTGTACCTCAGAAAAATGAATGTCAATTGCAGTATCTCTGGAGAGAATGAATGGATTACGGTTTGGATCTGAAGAAGGGTCTCGACCTGAAACGTCACCCATTCCTTCTCTCCAGAGATGCTGCCTGTCCCGTTGAGTTACTCCAGCATTTTGTGTCTATCTTCAAGAAATATCTCTCTGATTCATGGTCTGAGACAGTTACGGCATGGTGGCGCAGCAGTAGAGTTGTTGCCTTGCAGCACCAGAGACATGGGTATGATCCTGACTATGGGTGCTGTCTATACGGAGTTTGCATGTACTCCCTGTGACCTATGTGGGTTTTCTCCAAGATCTATGGTTTCCTCCCACACTCCAAAGAAGTACAGGTTCGTTGGTCAATTGGATTGGTAAAATTGTCCCTAGTGTGTGTAGGATAGTGTTTAGGTGCGGGGGCTGTAGGTTGGTACGGACTCAATGGGCTGAAGGGCCTGTTTCCATGCTGTATCTCTAAAGTGGCAAAATAATTGAAATTATAAGCCAGAGATAATGTTCCGTGCTTACCAAAACTTACACAAAATTGCAATGATCATCATTTCTCCGCTTCCAGTCCTCCATCAGAAATGTTCAGGGAGTTTAATCATATGTATTTATTCACAAAATGCTGGAGTAACTCAGCAGGTCAGGCAGCATCTCGGGAGAGAAGGAATGGGTGACGTTTCGGGTCGAAACCCTTCTTCAGACTGAAGAAGGGTCTCGACCCGAAGAAGGTCAACTGAAGAAGGGTCTCGACCCGAAACGTCACCCATTCCTTCTCTCCCGAGATGCTGCCTGACCTGCTGAGTTACTCTAGCATTTTGTGAATAAATAGCTTCGATTTGTACCAGCATCTGCAGCTATTTTCTTATAGTTTAATCATATGTGTTGCTTTTCCAGTTATTATGCATTACAATTGTCTTTATACAAAATTAATCCTTAACCAGCAGGCCAGAAGTGGTTTATAATTCACAGAAGAAATATGTGATTATCACGGCAGGTTTAATTCACCAAACAATGTTTTGAAATGCCGTGAACATTGTTTTCCGTTGTTTGGCGATAATGATCTTTCCGGAACTACTTTTGGCTAATGCCTATAACTAGCACATGTTCAGAAATGCCATTTTCCAATTGACACCCGGACTGCCCCGAACTGTCAGGAAATTGATCTCCTGTAATAGTTATAATTTAAATATTGAATAAGGCTTTTCCTGTTTTCAAGAATGCCCTGGAATCAATAATACTGTATGTGCTGCGTTTCACTCCAGTTCAGAAATTTCAAAGAAAAATTCATGCCACATTGAGTTGAGATGGAAAGAGAGAGACCTGAAATAATAGACCTGCGTTGTTTTCTTCACAATTGCTCCCCGAGCTTGTGAGCATTTCTTGTTCCAATTTTATAGAAACATATAATATTCTGATGGGATTGGACAGGATAGATGCAGGAACAATGTTTCCCATGTTGGGGGAGGCCAGAACCAGCGATCACAGTTTAAGAATAAGGGGTAGGCCATTTAGGAGACTAACTCCAGAGACTAAATTTTTGCCTACACTATAGTAACTTATTAACTTTATTTATATGTTGTAACTGTAATTCTTTTTTGTGCACAATCCGCAGGCATTGCCACTTTCATTTCACTGCACATCGTGTATGTGTATGTGACAAATAAACTTGACTTGACTAGGACTGAGATGAGGAAAAACCTTTTCACCCAGAGAGCTGTGAACCTGTGGAATTCTGCCACAGAAGGCAGTGGAGGCCAATTCACTGGATGTTTTCAAGGGAGAGTTAGATTTGGCTCTTTGGACTAAGGGAAAAAAGCAGGAACGGGGTACTGATTGTGGATGATCAGCCATGATCACATTGAATGGCGGTGCTGGCTCAAAGGGTCGAATGGCCTACTCCTGCACCTATTGTCTATGCTTCTATGTGCAGTACTGCGCTTTAAAAAAAAGGGGGCTCTTTAATAAGGAGAACAAAGAGGGACCTGGCGTAACGGGGCCATTAAGAACAAAGGAGGAATTGGGGGGGGGGAGGAGGGTGCAGCTCTCCACAGTAGATGGGACTTTCGGTACTTTTGTAACTTTGCCTGCGCCAACACCTGGTGACACATGTACTGCCTCAGTTGTATGCAAAACAAAGCTTTTCACTGTACCTAGACACCCTAGATACATGTGACAATCATCAGGTCTTGGGCTGTTGAAGTTAATTTTCAGATTGGAGGGATAAAGGATACCCAGGAAGATTAAACATCTTGATTCCTTAATTTTGCATTGGAGTCAAAACTCGGAAGCAAGGAGGAAACATAGAACTCCAAGTCTCTGGAAGATCAGAATCATGTTTATCTAATAAAGGAAATCATTAGTTTGGCCACCAGCTACTGTGGAGTCTGTGTCTCTAAAGAAGACATCCTATTACGATCCATGTTTCAGCTTAGACTTTTGTGGGTAATACATTTGTATCATGTAGTGCATTTTCAAGATTGGATCTACAAATCTCTGTGTCCTCACCGACAAAGTTACAAAAGAATCGAACAGTCCTATCTACTGTCTGATCAGTCCTGAACTACTATCAACCTCATTGGAGACCCATGGACTATTTTTGACTTTACTGGCTTTATCTTGCACTAAACGGTATTCATATCATATCATATCATATCATATCATATCATATATATACAGCCGGAAACAGGCCTTTTCGGCCCACCAAGTCCGTGCCGCCCAGCGATCCCCATACATTAACACTATCCTACACCCACTAGGGACAATTTTTACATTTTACCCAGCCAATTAACCTACATACCTGTACGTCTTTGGAGTGTGGGAGGAAACCGAAGATCTCGGAGAAAACCCACGCAGGTCACGGGGAGAACGTACAAACTCCTTACAGTGCAGCACCCGTAGTCAGGATCGAACCTGAGTCTCCGGCGCTGCATTCGCTGTAAAGCAGCAACTCTAACGCTGCGCCACCGTGCCGCCCATTATTCACATTATTCCCTTTATTTTCTGCTGACTGGTTAGCACATGACAAAAGCTTTTCATTGTAACTCGGTTCATGTGACACTAAACTAAACTAAATCTATTACCCTGCCCTTGTCAATCCCCTTGGCCACTTCTTAAAAGAAAATGCTAATCAAATTTGTGAGAGATGATTTCCCCACACACAAAGTCATGCTGACTGTCCTTATTCAGTCCTTGCCTTTCCAAATGCAGTTAAGGGACTGTCCCACTTAGGGATTTTTTAGGCGACTGCCGGCGACTGTCAAAGTCGTAGCAGATCGCCAAAATTTTCTTTTACCCGACGACAATGACCACGACAATGCCGAGTCAGGTCGAGATTACACCGTCTTCGGAAACATCGCAAAATTTCCACGCTGTCAATGCTTCTCCGGCGTCCTAATTTTAGCTGAAATCACTGACAAGTCGGTAAGTACTTGAGAGTCTTGAAATATAACATCTTGCCCGGGTTACTTGAAAACCAAACTTCACGGTAACAAGGCATTGACTTCCAGTTTACTAATAGCAGTATTAAGAAATTTAATTTTAAAAGTGGTTAAATGGATTTTTGTGCGGAGTGTGGGCATTCTTTGAAAATGTACGGGAGATGCATATCTGGTTTCTGGGTTGCATATCTGGGTTGGGAGCCTACTTTAAATGTAATCGCTGATGGCCATAAACATCGCGAAGATTCCCACGCTTACCTGACCGTCAAACTGTCGCCTCCAATCTACCTGTCAAATGTCCTGACGGTAAATAAATTGGTTAAACACAAGTATTTTATGGTATCTTCAAATGACTTTACTTATTTTAATATTATGTGCTTCTAAATGCATCTAAGAGAAACTAGCAAACCTGGGGACAGCATGCGACAGCGCCCGCAATAAGCAACGATACCTGGCGACAAGCCAGCTGTCGCCGAGAAATTTCACTCCGGTTGATTTCTCAGCGACGCGCTGATATCCACTACGATTCTTGGAAGACTCCTCACGATCATGCCCACGACACCCTGGCGAACTGTCGGCGACAGCCTAGTCGCCGGCAGTCGCCTTAAAATCACCTAAGTAGGACAGGCCCTTTATTTCCCGTCTCAGAGTCCCCTCCAATAATTTTAACAAACTATATTGTGGAATTTGTAGAATTCTCTGCCACAGAGGGCAGTGGAGGCCAAATCACTGGATGAATTTAAGAGAGAGTTAGATAGAGCTCTGGGGGCTAGCGGAGTCAAGGGATATGGGGAGAAGTTGGGCACAGGTTACTGATTGTGGATGATCAGCCATGATCACAATGAATGGCGGTGCTGTCTCGAAGGGCTGAATGGCCTCCTCCTGCACCTATTTTCTATGTTTCTAATAATACCCATGCAGAACTCGCTGACCAACAACTTCATGACTAAGTTCCATCCTGCACTCAAATTCACTTGGACCATCTTAGACATCTCCCTTTCGTTTCTAGTTCTCACCATCTCCATCACAGGAGACAGACTATCGACTGACATCTATTACAAACCCATTGACTCCCATAGCTATCTAGATTACACTTCTTCCCACCCTGCTTTCTGTAAAAACTCTATACCCTACTCCCAATTTCGATGCCTATGCCGCATCTGCGCCCAGGATGAAGTTTTCCATACCAGGTCATCGGAGATGTCCTCATTCTTTAGGAAACGGGAGTTCCCCTCTTCCATTATAGATGAGTCTCTCACTGCAGTCTCCTCAATATCCCGCAGCTCCACTCTTGCTCCGCCTCCCCCATTCATAACAAGGACAGTCCCTCTTGTCCTCGCCTTCCACCGCATCAGCTGTTGCATACAACATGTAATCCTCCAACATTTTCGCCACCTCCATCGGGATCCCACTACTGGCCACAGCTTCCCATCTCCACCCCTTTCTGCTTTCCGCAGAGACCGTTCCCTCCGCAACTCCCTGGTCAACTCGTTCCTTCCCACCCAAACCACCCCCTCCCCAGGTACTTTCCCCTGCAAGCGCAGGAGTTGCAACACCTGTCCCTTTACCTCCCCCCCCACCCCTCGAATCTGTCCAAAGACCCCGACAGTCTTTTCAGGTGAGGCAGAGGTTCACCTGCACCTCCTCCAACCTCACCTATTGTATCCGTTGTTCCAGGTGTCAACGTCTGTATATCGGCGAGACCAAGCGCAGGCTCAGCGATCATTTCGCTGAACACCTCCGCTCAATCCGCCTAAATCTACCCGATCTCCCGGTTGCTCAGCACTTTAACTCCCCCTCCCATTTCCAATCTGACCTTTCTGTCCTGGGCCTCCTCCATTGTCAGCGTGAGGCCCAGCGCAAATTGGAGGAACAGCACCTCATATTTTGCTTGGGTAGCTTACACCCCAGCGGTATGAACATTGACTTCTCTAACTTCAAATAGCCCTTGCTTTCCCTCTCTCTCCATCCCCTCCCCCATCCCCAGTTCTCCCACCAGTCTTACTGTCTCCGACTACATTTTATCTGTGTACTGCCCACTCCCCTGACATCAGTCTGAAGAAGGGTCTCGACCTGAAATGTCATTCATTCCTGCTCTCCAGAGATGCTGCCTGTCCCGCTGAGTTACTCCAGCAATTGTGTCTACCTTTAATACCATCTTAATATGTACAGTACTCTTGCACTGTGCGTCCGTGCCTTTGCGACCACAATTTAACTCAACATTAAGGCTGGTTGTTTTTCTGCAGAATTGTTGAAGAACTTTCATGATAACTTTAAATCGAATTCACAATGCCAAGGGTATTTTTTTTCTTTTTTTCCTGCTGTGTTTACATCTGTCTGCTTGGATGGGCTCTCTTTTTCCTAAGGCAGCTCTTTGTACTTGCCAGGAAGCAAGACACGGCAAGCTGCAATGGCAAGGGCCGGCAGTGTTGACTTATTGCTGGATTATTTGATCGCTTGAAGTTTATCCGTGTCACTGATGTTGAGGGTTGGGCAACATGACTGGCTACCTGTATCCACACTTTGGCCTGCAGAATAGCACTCGAGAATCATTTAACACTTGCATCAATGGAGAGACTTGCTTTTTACAATGGGGCGGCACGGTGGCGTAGCGGTAGAGCTGCTGCCTTACAGTGGCAGAGTCCTGGGTTTGGTCCTGACTGTACAGGTGCTGTCTGTACAGATTTTGAACGTTCTCCCCGTGACCTGCATGGGTTTTCTCTGGGTCCTTCCACACTCCAAAGACATACAGGTTTGCAGGTTAATCGGCTTGGCGTAAATGTAAAAATGCCCCCAGTGTGTGTGGGGTAGTGTTAGTGTGTGGGGTGATCGCTAGTCTGTGTGGACTCGGTGGGCCGAAGGGCCTGTTTCCACGCTGTATCTCTAAACTAAACTAAACTAAATCATATCCAGTACATCAAAGGGGAAGTCAGCATTATGAGACCCCAAAACAATTTGGTATTTCAGTGAGGAAAAGTTAACGAATTTGCCAGAGTTTTGGTTAGTAATAAGTAGCAGTTTGATAATCCCTCTTGCAAGATGAAAGATGGTGTGCAGAAACATGAAGATTATTTCAATCCAAAACTTATAATAGCTGAAAATTGTAAATTAATGACAAGAAACCAAAGCAGGTGCAGACATTTATTGAGTATAAAATTTATACTTGCATTGGAAATTTGACACCTTTAAAGATACAAAGTGGAAACGGGGCCTATGACCCACCGAGTCCACACTGACTAGCAATCACCTGTGCACGAGTTCTTTCCTACACACTAGGTACAATTTAGAAGCCAATTCACCTACAAACATGCATGCCTGAATGTGGGAGGAAACCGGAGTACCTACAACCTATAAGCCTGCAGTTTCTGCTTTAACTTTCAATATTTGGAATGTTGTAAGATTGTTGCCTCTGCCTTGCTTACTCTATCTTTACAATGGGCCAGTTATTGAATTACTGCCTATTGATGGACATGCTGGCAAGCAATAATTTTTAAAAAACAGAATTATTTTGTTCTGTGGTAAATACGCTTTCTTGAGGTTGAGAGACAATACTGTGTAACAATTGTCAGTGGTATTCCATCTCTTTTTCTCTACACCTTGTTGCTATGAACTGACTCCTGTGTATACCCACGGCAGTCCTAGAGACCAATACACCAATGATCCCGCGACTTATCACTTTTGACCATTAACCAGGTCAGCTTGACGTCTGTCTTTGTGGCTGAGGGATCTTTTGCTGCCACAAACCTTTTCGTCACCCTTTAGTGTCATAGTGACACAGCGTGGAAACAGGCCCTTCGGCCCAACTTGCCCTCACGGGCCAACCTGTCCCAACTGCACTAGCCGCACCTGCCTGCGTTTGGCCCATATCCCTCTAAACCTGCCCTCTGCATCCATTTTGATCTAAATGTAAATTTCGCCCTCTTGATCTGAGTTTAGTTTAGAGAGACAGTGTGGAAACAGGCCCCTCACCCCATTAAGTCAACGCTGATCATTAATCATCCGTACACTCATTCAATGTTACCCCACTTTCGCCTCCTGCACACTAGGGGCAATTTAAGGAAGCAAATGAACCGACACACTTGCACGTCTTTGGAATGTGGGAGGAAATCAGAGCACTTGGAGAAAACCCATGCGGTCACGGGGAGAACGTGCAACGCCACACTGACAGCAGCTGTAATCAGGATCGAACCAGATCTCTGGCACTGTGAGGCAGCAACTCTACTGCTGTGCCACTTTGCTGCCTGATCTGAGCAGTACTTTGTCTCTTTCTGGTCAAGTGTCTATGACAATGTCAGCTGTTTTATATGATTTTTTTTTCAATGTTATAACCTCATGATTTTGAATTACTTTCCAGACGATTAAACACAATTTTAGTAATTGCAAAGAGTTTCTTCAATAAAATTTCTGGTTAATTGGAATTGCATATTCACACGAGGGTACATTTTAGCTGAGAAAAATATATATACTTTACATCTTTCCAATGCCTGCTTTTTGTGGCTGAGCCAAGTTCATAAAACGCCATGTGTAAATGATAACTGCTGCATGTTAATGCTTCTAAAGCCTTCTTGGGATAAAATTTGGGCATAAACCACCAATTTGGAAGAATATTGTGAATATCACAGCACTGTGGATGATCAAATACCACAAAAGATCAAATATATCCCACTCTTTCATTCTCGCCTCTCTGTTCTCTCAGGCCACAAGTTCAGAGAACATAGAGCTAACAAAGTATCTTTGACTTGAAAAATTAACCCCATTGTGTGGGAAGGATCTGGTTAATACAAAAGGTAGTCACATAAAGCCAGTGACTCAATGGGTCAGGCAGCATCTCTGGAGGAAAGGAAAAGGTGACGTTTCTGGTCGAGACACTTCTTCAGTCTGAGAGTCAGGGGAGAGGGAAAAGAGAGATATGAAAATGAAATGGAACAAATGAATTAAAGATATGCAAAAAGAGTAAGTCAAAGCCAGCAACGATGATCAAGGGAAGGTGGAGCCCACAATGGTCCTTTGTTTGCATTTTTCATCGATGTTGACAGATGCTGAGCATTTCCAATGTTTTCTTTCCAATTTCATTTTGGATTTTATACATCCGCAGTTTATTTGTTTTTTAATATTGTGTGGTACCTTGATGACTGCGTTTTGAAAATATTAACTATATCTGCTTTTTTGCCTTTCACTTATCTTGTACATACATCCTTAAAAATCTCAATTTGATTTATTTATAATGATTTCGGCTTCTCTTTAGTGGACATTTCCTTAGAGATGCAGCATGCAAACAGGCCCTTCGGCCCACCGAGTTCACACCAACCAGTAGTATAGGAAAATAACTGCAGATGCTGGTACACACCAGCCAGTGATCAACCCCACACACCAGCACTAACACGAGGGACAATTTATAATTTGCAGAAGCCAATTAACATACAAACCTGTACACCTTTGTAGTGTGGGCAGGGCCGTTTTTACAGCATTATGAGCCCCCGGGCAAAGCAGTGTACTGGGGCCCCTACCGTTACTCTCCCCCACCCACCTTTCCCTACCAGCCCCCCCATGTTGTGCCGGCGAAAAGCACTTACCGAAAAGCACTTAGCGATGGACTTAGGGTGCTACATTGTTGCGAAAAGCACTTACAGATCGCTGTGAGAAGCACTTAATGACCGAAAATGTTGCGAAAAAAGCACTTATTAAACCTACATTTTTAAAGTAGTATTTATTTATTGCAAGTCACTTAACATACACAGATCAGCATGGGGCCCCTATGCTCGTGGGCCCCCGGGCAAGTGCCCATCAGGCCCATGCGTTAAGACGGCCCTGAGTGTGGGAGGAAACTGGAGCACCTGTAGAAAACCCACTTGGCTACAGGGAGAACGTACAAATTCCATACAGACAACGGCCGTTGTCGGGATCAAACCCAAGTCTTTGGCGCTGTAAGGCAGCAACTCTACTGCCGCCCATCTTCTTAAAACCTTGATGGTTTAGTAATATATGGTTCCTTGAAAGGCATGTTGACTTGGAGAAGCATCGTTGGTTAGTCAATATTTTGTTCAGGAATGAACACCACTAAGTTTGAACAAAGCACAAGGCCATGTCTTAGACATGTGTGGGGAAGGGGTTGTGTTACAAGCAGTGGGAAACCTAGAGAAGACTGGGAAAGGGTTGGGGAAGGGGGAATATAAATCAGGGTTCAAAAATCGGGTCCGGTCAGCAGAAAATTGATTCTGAATATCTAATGTATGGTAGCAACGATCAATATCACGACAAGCCACGGTATCAATGTTCACAAGTTATAGGAGTAGAATTAGTCCATTCGACCAATCGAGTCTACTCTGCCATTCAATCATGGCTGATTTATGCCTCCTAATCCCATTTTCCTGCCTTCTCCCCATAACCCTTGATACCCATTCTAATCAAGATTTTGTCTATCCCTGCCTTAAAAATATCCACTGACTTGGCCTCCACAGCCCTCTGTGGCAATAAGTTCCACAGATTAACTACCCTCTGACTAAAGAGGTTCCTCCTCACCTCCTTTCTAAAAGAGCCCTCTTTAATTCTGAGGCTATTACCTCTGGTCCTAGACTCTCCCACCAGTGGAAACATCCTTTCCACATCCACTCAATCTGTGCCTTTCATTATTCTCTAAATGTCAATGAGGTCGCCTCTCAACCTTCTAAACTCTAGCTGGTCCAGTGCTGTCAAACGCTCATCAAATGCTGGACACTCTCCAGAGCCAACACATCCTTCCTCAGATATGGGGCCCAAATCTGTTCACAGTACTCCAAATGCACCCTGACCAGCGCCTTATAGAACCTCAGCATTATATCTCTGTTTGAGAACTATATTTTTCCATCTATATCTTACCCTTTGGTCTACCTTTTGTACTTGAGTGTGACTTGATTTTATCCCCCCCCCCCCCCCCCCCGCCCCAGTTTTTCAGACTGATGTCAGGGGAGTGGGCAGTCCAGAGATAAAATGTAGTCGAAGACCGTAAGACTGGTCGGAGAACTGGGGAGGGGATGGAGAGAGAGGAAAAGCAAAGGCTACTTGTAGAGAAATCAACTCGATACCTTCAGTCCAGGCAACATCCTTGTGAATATTTTCTACATCCTATAGCCTTAAATGGCATGCTTCCTACAGTGTGGCAACCAAAACTGTTCACAATACTCCAAATGTGGCCAAATCAAGGCCCTATAAAGCTGCAACATGGCCTCCCGACTCTTGATACTCAATGGTCTGTCCAATGAAGACAAGCATCTCGTATGCCTTCTTTGCACTCTATCTACTAGTGTGGCCATTAATTGTCACATCTTTCTAGCATTCGGTTGACAATTGACATTGGACTACTTTGGCTGACTGAGATGAGGAGAAACATCTGCTTTCAGAGTCCAGTGAACCTATGCAATACCACAGGAAGCAGTTTCTCTACCACAGAAAGCAGTTGAAGCAACAACATGTTAAATATATTTAAGAAAGAGTTATGTATTTTTAGGGCAAGAAGGATCAAAGAATAGGAGGAATAATTTGGAACAAAGTATTGAATTGGGATGATCAATCCTATTGAATGGTGGTATGGGCTCGAAGGGCTGAATAGCCTACTCCTGCTCCTATTTATTTGTTTCTATGTTTTATAAATTATTTTACTGAGCATGTATGCAAACATAATCAAGAAGTAGCATTTTGTAAAGAATATGAATACTATTAAAACCTGAGGTTGATAATGCCTGCAAATGACAACCAATATGTGGCATAAATGTGAACAAAATAACAGCATTTATGATTTTTTTTGCACTTAATAATGCAATAATTTTTAATGCATGTAGCCTAACAAAAGTAATTAAGTCAATTACCTGGAGCTGGATCCAATTAGTTTTCGTTTGGGCACAATTGCCAAGTCATAATGTGTCAGCCTATCTTATTTGTTAGTCAAACCCATTTCAGGTCTAAATTTATGTGAGTCAGACCATTGTGAAGCAATTTGTTTTTATCATGAACAATCCCAGTAATGAAAGCAGATGGACTGGTGCTGTGGTTGGCTTATGTATCAATATACAATGGACTCGTGAAAACTTATTCAAAGAGTGCTCTCAATACGATTAATATATATTGTAATAATATTCCAATGTTGTATTTAATCTGAATGACTGCTTGTGCAAACGAAGTACCGAGGGCATTGTTATGACCACAACTGCTAACTTTCAGGACAAGCATAGCATCGATAATAGAGCACGCCAACGCCTCGACTTCCTGAGAAGGCTTCAGAGGTTTGGCATGTCCCCAACAACTCTCTCCAACTTCTGCAGATGTGCCAGAGAAAGCATTTTATCAGGATGCATCACAGCATGATTTGGGATTGGCTCCCTCCAAGACCACAAGAAATTGCAGAGAATTGAGGATGCAGATCACACCAACCAACCCCCCTTCCATTGACTCCATTTACACCTCGCGCTGCCTTGGCAAAGCCAGCAGCATAATCAAGGACGAGTCGCACCCTCACCAATTCCTCTTCTCCCCTCTCTCTCTCCGGGCAAAGGTATAGAAGTGTGAAAACGTGCACCTCCAGATTTTAGGTAGACACAAAATGCTGGAATATCTCAGCGGGTCAGGCAGCATCTCAGGAGAGAAGGAATGGGTGATGTTTCGGGTTGAGACCCTTCTTCAGACTGACGAAGGGTCTCGACCCGAAACGTCACCCATTCCTTCTCTCCTGGCATGCTGCCTGACCCGCTGAGTTACTCCAGCATTTTGTGCCTACCTTCGATTTAAATCAGTATCTGCAGTTATTTTCCTACACCTCCAGATTTAAGGATAGTTTCATCCCACCTGTTATTAGGCAACTGAAGCAACCTATCAACAACTCGAGAGCAGTCCTGAACTACCATAAATCTCATTTGAGATCCTCGGACTATCTTTGATCGGACTTTACAGGCTTTATCTTGCACTAATTGGTATTCACGTTATTCCCTTTATCATGTATCTGTAAACTGTAAATAGCTCAATTGTAATCCTGGAATGTCTTTCTGCTGACTAGTTATCGCACAACAAAAGCTTTTCATTGTACCTGGAGGCACCTGACAGTAAACTAAACGAAACTAAATGCGGATCAAATGATGTTGAGCATTCCCAATGGTATTCAAAGAGAATTTTGAAGGGTTCAGTCGAAATCCGATCTGAACTTGAAAGATGTTTTACAATTAGGAGGGAACTGCTGAATAGTTGAACTACCCAGCTCTGAGTCAACGAGTTGGAGTAACTCAGCGGGTCAGGCAGCATCTCAGGAGAGAAGGAATGGGTGACGTTTCAGGTCGAGAGCCTTCTTCGGATCCATACCGTAATCCATTCATTTTCTCCAGAGATACTGCAATTGACATTCATTTTTCTGAGGTACAGTGAAACGCTTTTACGTTGCTAGTCAGCGAAAAGACTATGCATGATTACAATCAAGCCGCCACACAGTGGACAGATACAAGATAAAGGGAATAACGTTTAATGCAAGATAGTCCAGTAAAGTCCAATTGAAGGTCGTCTGAAGGCTCGGTGCTGGGACCGCAGCTATTTACAATATACATTAATGACTTGGATGAAGGGATTAAAAGTAACATTAGCAAATTTGCAGATGGCACAAAGCTGGGTAGCAGTGTGAACTTTAAGGAGGATGCTATGAGGATACAGGGTGACTTGGACAGGTTGTGTGAGTGGCAGATGCAGTTTAATGTGGATAAATGTGAAGTTATCCACTTTGGTGGTAAGAACGGGAAGGCAGATTATTATCTGAGTGGTGTCAAGATAGGAAATGGGGAAGTACAAAGAGATCTGGGTGTCCTTGTTCATCAGTCACTGAAAGTAGGCATGCAGGTACAGCAGGCAGTGAAGAAAGCTAATGGCATGTTGGCCTTCATGACAGGAGTTGAGTATAGGAGCAAAGAAGTCCTTCTGCAGTTGCACGGAGCTCTCGTGAGACCGCATCTGGAGTACTATGTGCAGTTTTGGTTTCCAAATTTGAGGAAGGATATTCTTGCTATGGAGGGCGTGCAGCGTAGGTTCACTAGGTTAATTTCCGGAATGGCGGGACTGTCGTATGTTGAAAGACTGGAGCGACTGGGCTTGTATACACTGGAATTTTGAAGGATGGGAGGCGATCTTATTGAAACATAAGATTATTAAGGGATTGGACATGCTAAAGGCAGGAAACATGTTCCCAATGTTGGGGGAGTCCAGAATCGGGGGCCACAGTTTAAGAATAAGGTGCAGGCCATTTAGAACGGAGATGAGGAAAATCTGTGGAATTCTCTGCCTCAGAAGGTAGTGGAGGCCAATTCTCTGGATGCTTTCAAGAGAGAGTTAGATAGAGCTCTTAATGATAACAGTCAGGAGCGATCGAAACGACCCGAAACGTCACCCATTCCTTCTCACCTGAGATGCTGCCTGATCCGTTGAGTTACTCCAGCATTTTGTGAATAAATACCTTCGATTTGTACCAGCATCTGCAGTTATTTTCTTACAGTACAAGTGAGTTGGATCAGTATCCTAGACCCATTAGGAAAATATCTCCTTGCAGATAATTGAATCACCGGATCTATGGACCTTTGTACCATTTGGATCATCAGGGAAGATTCCAGCAATCAGTCTGGTGCTCTGTCACATTTTTCTGCCTTGCCTTATTAAGCTCGGCCAGCTCATCATCGATTTAATATTGTCAATTCAATTTGAATTGAAGAATAGTTGGAAATGGAGGTTGCAATCTAATTAGTAGCCTGAGCCGGAACTGTTGTCAGGTGAACAAAGCCTTCGCATGAATTTTCATCCAGTTTTTAAAACAATAGAATATATGTGCCAAGAATTAGTTTCTTGCACTTATCGAAAAAAGGCAACATCAAGAGGCTGCTTATTTCAGACAATCAGTCTGAAGAAGGATCTCGACACACAACGTATCGACTGGAAACATGTTCTCCAGAGATGCTGCCTGACCAGCTGAGTTACTCCAGCACTTTGTGTCCTTTTTAAAAATCCATTTATTGGGTAAGGATGCCATTATTAGGATCGTTCACGGACTAAGTCCCTTATGGGTGGAGGTTGTCAATTGGGAGGCACCGTCTTTGATTGAATGGTGAATTTGACCCAACAGGACCTTTGACCCAACTTGCCCACACTGGGCAACATGTCCCAGTTATACTAGTCTCACCAGCCTGCGTTTGGCCCATATTGCACCAAACCTGTCCTATCCATGTACCTGTCTAAATGTTTCTTAAACGATGGGAATAGTCCCTGCCTCAACCACCTCCTCTGGCAGCTTATTCCATACACCCATCACCCTTTGTGTGAAAAAGTTACCCCTCTGATTCCTATTTAATCTTTTCCCCTTCACCTTAAAGTTATGCCCCCTGGTCCTCGATTCCCCTACTCTGGGCAAGAGACTCTGTACATCTATCCGATCTATTCCTCTCATGATTTTATCTATATGCATTATTATATACATCTATTCAAATGTATTTTGTAAATCGTAATTGTATCTGCTTCTTTAGCTTCCTCTGGCAGCACAGTGGCATAGCGGTAGATTTGCTCCCTTACAGTGCCAAATACCAAGTTATGATCCTGACTTTGGGTGCTCTCTGTACAGAGTTTGTACATTCTCCCCGTGACTGCATTCCGGTTTCCTCCCACACACTCCAAAGGCATACAGGTTTGTAGGTTAATTGGCTTCAGTGAAAATTGTAAGTTGTCCTGTGTGCGTGGGTTAGCGTTAGTGTACGGGGTGATCGCTGGTCAGCAAGGGCCGAATGGCCTGTTTCCATGCTGCATCTCTAAACTAAACTGCTAATTCCAGGTCTGAACTGCCCTCTGAGTGGAAAAAGGTGAGCCTGAGGTCTTTCTTAAATCTTTTTCCTCTCACCTTATGCCTGTTCTCTCTAGTTTTTGAATCCTCCCCACTGGAGGGGAAAATTAACTTTAAACACCTCATGGGCTTGTGCACCTCAGTAAGGCACCCTACGCTAGGCACCCCTATGCTTCCTACGCTCCAAGGAAAAACATTCTAACCTAGCCAACCTCTCCCTATAACTCAAGCCTGCAAATGCTGTAAGTCTGTAACACCCTGGTGAATCTCTGCTGCACCCTTTCCAATTTAATGACATCTTTCCTGTAGCTGGGCGAACAAAACTGCACACAGTACTTCAAGTGTAGTCTCACCAACAACATCTACAGCTGCTTCATGATGTCCCAACATTTCTACCCAATACCCTTTCCAATGAAGGCAAACGTGCCAAATGTTGTCTTCACCACAATGTCCACCTGGGTCACAACCTTTCGCAAACCATGCATGCACCTGTGCTCCCAGATCACTCTGTTCTGCCCTAATCTCCAGGGCTTTAGCCAAGTCCTGCCCTGGTTCAACAAACCAAAGTGCAACACCTAACATTTGTCAGAGTTAAATTCTACCTGCCATTCCTTTGCCCAGCTTCCCATCTGATCTAGATCTTGTGGCAAACAGATATCTGTCCTCGCTGACTACTCTATCACCGTGTAATTTACTTTATTGCTTCCTACAGTGTGGCAACCAAAACTGTTCACAATACTCCAAATGTGGCCAAATCAAGGCCCTATAAAGCTGCAACATGGCTTCCCGACTCTTGATACTCAATGGTCTGTCCAATGAAGACAAGCATCTCGTATGCCTTCTTTGCATTCTATCTAGTAGTGTTGCCATTAATTGTCACATCTTTAATAATGGATTCCAGCATTCGGTTGACAGTTTACATTGGACTACTTTGGCTGACTGAGATGAGGAGAAACATCTGCTTTCAGAGTCCAGTGAACCTATGCAATGCCACAGAAAGCAGTTGAAGCAACAACATATTAAATATATTTAAGAAAGAGTAATGTATTTTTAGGTCAAGGATCAAAGTGCAGGAGAAATAATATGGAACAAAGTATTGAATTGAGTCAGCGGAAGAACAATCCATGATTACAATCGAGCCGTCCACAGTGCACACGTACATGATAAAGGGAATAACGTGAATAACATTTAATGCAAGGTAAAGTCCGATCAAAGATAGTCCGAGGGTCTCCAATGAGGTAGATAGTAGCTCGGCACTGCTCTCTTGTTATTGGGAGTTAATTTGCCTGATAACAGCAAAACCCACGCAGGTCACGGGGAGAACGTACAAACTCCGTGTAGGTGCCGTCTGTACGGAGTTTGTACGTTCTCCCCGTGACCTGCGTGGGTTTTCTCCGAGATCTTCAGTTTCCACCCACACTCCAAAGACGTACAGGTATGTAGGTTAATTGACTGGGTAAATGTAAAAATTGTCCCTAGTGTGTGTAGGATAGTGTTAATGTGCGGGGATCGCTGGGCGGCGCGGACTCGGTGGGCCGAAGGGCCTGTTTCCGCGCTGTATCTCTAAATCTAAAAATCTAAAAATCCTTGTATTGTTTTTTTTGTTTGGAGTAATGCTCCTGCAAAACGATTCGGATTTCTTACTCCATTAAACGCTTTGCATAAACACAAGCTCCTGCTACTGTCGTAAATGCAAGAATTTTGTTTCTGCAGAGAGCAGGCAAAGTTTATGAGCTGTGGAATGTGCTGCAGAGTTAATGTTTAAACCAGAAATGTGCACAATTAAATGATGAATTAAAAAGATAGTTAAAGAAAAGAGAGATTATGGTTGATGAACAGAGTGGATGAATTGGAATAGGATTACTGCTCATGTAGAAATAAATACCAATACAGTTTGATTGGATTGAATAGCCAGTGGGTGTAATTTTTATACAATCATTTCATATTCCTCTGTCCCTTATTTTATAAAAAAACTTTGGTCATGTCAATTGAATCCCGTAACACTGAATGTTTTTTTCTGGATTGGTTTTATGAGTCTAGTTTAGAGACGCAGTGTGGAAACGGGCTCTTCAGGCCACCGAGTCCGCGCTGATCAACGATCACCGGTACCCAGGTTCTATGTTATCCCACTTTCGCATCCTCCACACGAGGGGCAATTTACAGAAACCAATTAACCTATAAACCTGCACGTCTTTGGCATGTGGGAGGAAACCGGAGCACCTGGAGAAAACCCACGCAGTCACAGGGAGAGCATGCAAACTCCACACAGACAACCCCTATGCCATAGTCATGATCGATCCCAGGTCTCTGGCGCTGTGAGGCAACAGCTCTACTGCTGCGTGACTTTGCCACCCTTATGGTTCTGACATTTTAAAGGCGCTTTCTTTAACTTGAGTTCGCATCCATTCCAAACTAAATACGCTCCTTTCTCTTAAATTCCCAGTACCAGACTAATTTAGCTTCCATGCTCTATTGTCTTTCAAAGGAAATGTTTCACTAAGAATAACCTCTTTTGATTTGGATTCTGTTTCCCCACAAATAGAGCCCGCAGATTTATTTGTCTTTCACAGCAGAAAGACATCGTGCCTTTGGTCCCATCTCACCCTCTCAAACTCTCCTGATCAACAGGTTTCCAGTGAAGATGGAACATAGAACAGTACAGCACATAAACAGGCCCTTCGGCCCACAATGTCAGCGCCGAACATGATGCCACGACCATCTCTTATCTACCTGCACATAATGCATTTCTCCCCATTCCCTGCATATACAGTATGTGTGCCTATCCAAAAGTCTCTGAAATGCCACTATCGAATCTGCCTCAACCACTACACCCAGCAGCATGTTCCAGGCACTCAATGGTTCAATTGTGCTTTATCAACAATCATGGCTGATCTATCTTTCCCTCTCAACCCCATTCTCCTGCCTTCTCCCCATTACCCCTGACACCCTCACGAATTAAGAATCTGTCAATTTGCACCTTAAAAATACCCAATGACCTGGACTCCACAGCCGTCTGTGCTGATGAATTCCACAGATTCACCACCCTCTGTCTAAAGAAATTCCTTCTCATCTCCTTTCTGAAGGTACACCCTATTATTCTGACGCTATGGCCTCTGGTCCTAGACTCTCCCACTAGTGGAAGCATCCTCTCCTCATCCACTCTCTCCAGGACTTTCACTCCGTTTGCAGGGTCATTTCTATCGGTAAATTTCTATTGTAAATTTCCCCGGTGTGGGACAAATAAAGGAAATTATTATTATTATTATTATTATTATTATTATTATTATTATTATTATTATTATTATTATTATTATTATTATTATTATTATTATTATTATTATTATTATTATTATTATTATTATTATTATTATTATTATTATTATTATTATTATTATTATTATTACACATAACGTTTGGGCCTCATATAATAAACACACCAAAGAAACAGCCCTTTTGATCCACCTCATCCATATCGACCGCCATCCTTATCTGCTCTAATCCCATTCACGAGCACTCGGTCTGCACTTGATATATCCTGGCAATTCAGTGCTTGTCCAAATGCTTCTTAAAAGTGAGAGTTGCAATAGAATTCTACAGCAGGAAGTACGTGTGCAAGATGTGTTGGTCTGTCCGGCTTAACTGGCTTAACACAACTCTCCCGTGACAGAAAGATTTGCTTAATTGGCAGCAGAGTTGCTGCCTTACAGAGCTAGAGACCCAGGTTTGATCCTGACAATGGGTGCTGTCTGTATGGAATTTGCACGTTCTCCCCATGACCATGTGGGTTTTCTCCGGTTTCCTCCCACACTCCAAAGATGCACTGGTTTGTAGGTTGACTAAACTTTTCATTAAATCCTGTACGGGACCTGCTTGTTTACTCCACACTTTGGGAAATTAGTTAGCATAATTGTTGTCATGTTGGCTTTACTTTACTTGTAACCAGTAATTGTGTCATCAGTTGTCTCACCTTTTTTGTTTAGCACTCAGCAGATCTGGCAGTATCTGTGGAAGTAATGGACAGGCAACGTTTCGGTGAAGGGGTCCCGACCTGAAACATCGCCTGTACCTTCCCTCCACAGATGCTGCCTGACCCACTGAGTTACGCCAGCACTTTGTTTTTTTGCTCAAGATTACATCATCTGCAGTTTAGTTTAGTTTGGAGATACAGCACAGAAACAGGCCCTTCGGTCCACCGAGTCCGCGCCGACCAACGATCCACGCACACTAGCACTATCCTACACACACTAGGGACAATTAGGGGGCAGAGAGGGGGGCTGCTGCCACATGTGGCGACAGGCAGTAGATGGGACTGTTCCGTGAACTCTGGTAACTTTGTCGGCACCAAATTTGTCGTGCCACACGCGCACTACCTAGGTGAGGTCGGCTACATGATTTGACCGAGTTTTTTTTTAGAGATACAGCGCGGAAACAGGCCCTTCGGCCCACCGGGTCTGCGCCGCCCAGCGATCCCCGCACATTAACACTATCCTACACACACACTAGGGACAATTTTTTACATTTGCCCAGCCAATTAACCTACATACCTGCACGTCTTTGGAGTGTGGGAGGAAACCGAAGATCTCGGAGAAAACCCACGTAGGTCACGGGGAGAACGTACAAACTCCGTACAGACGACGCCTGTAGTCAGGATCGAACCTGAGTCTCCGGCGCTGCATTCGCTGTAAGGCAGCAACTCTACTGCTGCGCCACCGTGCCACCATCGCTCCACCATCGCTGCGCCACCGTGCGCAGTTGTACGCAAAACAAAGCATCTCACTGTACGTAGGTACACGTGACAACAAATTTTCAATGAATCATAGAGGGTTCAAGAGCCTGATGGCTGAAGGGTTGTTAATTGCAGTTGATCTGCTGGAGTCATAGAGTGATACAGCATGGAAACAGGCCCTTCGGCCCAACTTGCCCACACTGGCCAACATGTCCCAGCTACACTGGTCCCACCTGCCTGCGCTTGGTCCATATCCCTCCAAACCTGTCCTATCCATGTACCTGTCTAACTGTTTCTTAAACGTTGGGATAGTCCCAGCCTCAACTACCTCCTCTGGCAGCTTGTTCCATACACCCACCACTCTTTGTGTGAAAAAGTTACCCCTCAGATTACTATTTAATCTTTTCCCCTTTATCTTAAACGTATGTCCAATTGTCCCTGATTCACCTACTCTGGGTAAGAGACTCTGTGTATCGACCTGATCTATTCCTCTCATGATTTTATACACATCTATAAGATCACCCCTCATCCTACTGCGCTCCGAGGAATAGTCTCAGCCTACTCAACCTCTGTCTATAGCTCAGACCCTTCTAGTCCTGACAACATTATCATAAATCTTCTCTGTACCCTTTTCAGCTTGATAATACCTTACTGATAACATGGTGCGCAGAACTGAACACAATGCACCCTTACCAACGTCTTTTACATGACCTCCCATGTTGGAAGAGATGTAAATAGGAGAACATGGATGGAGAGAGAGACGAACAGTATTCATATAATAAGTTGATGTTCTTCCATCATGACATCTATCCGTTAACATTTTTATATCCCTCCATCCTGCAACCCAACACTTGTTATTCAACATCACACCATTCACCTATCTCTGAAATTATAAACTGAAACACTTAAATAGCAACTTTAAATATCGTGATTTGGAGAGTGACGAAACAACTCTTGGAAGTGACTCGAGAGAACTTTTTCTGCAACTTATATCTGTGCATCGCATAACCAAGGACGGGTCACACCCTGGCCACTCCCTCTTCTGCCCTCTCCCGTCGGGCAAAAGGTGTAGAAGTGTGAAAACGCACACCTCCAGATTCAGGGACAGTTTCGCCCCAGCTGTTATCAGGCAACTGAACCATCCTACCACAACCAGAGAGCAGTCCTGAACTACCATCTACCTCATCGGGGACCCTCGGACTATCTATGATTGGACTTTACTGGGTTTACCTTGCACTAAACGGTATTCCCTTATCATGTATCTGTACACTGTAAATGGCTCGACTGTAATCGTGTATTGTCTTTCTGCTGACTGGTTAGCACGCAACAAAAGCTTTTCACTGTGCCTCGGTACACGTGACAATAAATTAAACTGAGTTTCCTATCAATGATAAAACTTGACTCACCAGCAATTTATCAGTAGTAATTCAGTTTAATTAGCTCTTTGGAGTTCTATTTCCCATAACAACTTTACAATTTATTTAATTACATATGCTTGAAACATCTGTTCTCCACAAATCTAAAGTATTCCAGTAGCATTAACACTCGCCACCATCTGTGGCTGTCTCCCATCCACCCTCACCCTCACCCTCACCCTCACCCTCACCATTGGGCGAATGACATTTCTTCGTAAATTAAGGGGTTTACACGCGTTAAATTGAAAGTGTAATAAAAAGGACCAGCAGAAGCTGGTTTATACCAAAGATAGACACAAACTGCTTAGAAACATAGAAAATAGGGGCAGGAGTAGGGCATTCGGCCCTTCGAGCCAGCACCATCATTCAATATGATCATGGCTGATCATTGCGAATCAGTACCCCGTTCCTGCTTTCACCCCATATCCTTTGATTCCATTAGCCCTAAGAGCTATATCCAACTCTCTCTTGAATACATCCAGTGAAATGGCTTCCACTGCCTTCTGTGGCAGAGAATTCCACAGATTCACAAATCTCTGGGTGAAAAAGTTTTTCCGCATCTCAGTCCTTATTCTTAATGGAGTAACTCAGCGGGTCAGGACAGCATCTCTGGAGTAAATAGATAGGTTATTACATGTGATTGTCCGACTTGTTGAAGAATCTTGGACACGGACAAAGGCAAGGCAGCGCCTTTACCACCTCAGACAGCTGAGGAAATTCAGAGTGTCTCTGAGGATCCTTCATTGCTTCTACTCTGGGGCTGTAGAAAGCATCTTGTCCAGCAACATCACAGTCTGGTTTGGGAACAGCTCTGCCCAGGACAGGAAGGCCCTGCAGACAGTAGTGCATTCGGCTGAACGCACCATGGGAACTACACTCGCTCCCCTGCAGGACCTATACATCAGGAGGTGCAGATCAAGAGCAAGCAACATTATGGGGGACCCCTACCACCCCAGCAACGGACTGTTCCAGCTGCTACGGTCAGGCAAACGCCTCCGCTGTCACACTGTGAAGACAGAGGATGAGATGGAGTTTCATCCCACAGGTCATCAGGACTGTTAACTATTATATCTCCAGGGACTAAATTTTTTTCTGTATTAATTTTAATTTTTATGCTGTAATTGTAATTTTTCTGCACAATCCGCAGGCATTGCCACTTTCATTTCACTGCACATCGTGTATGTGTATGTGACAAATAAACTTGACTTGACTGGACAAACATTCCATACATGGTCCTAAAGCCTACAATGTACCTGCTTCAGTCAATACACCCAGGAAAAGTAATTCAATTGAAAGTATGCCTGGTAAATTGATGCCATGCTCAAACAGAATGTCTACAATTCAAGCCAAAAGAAGTTCACATTCTTGGAATTCATCCTCAAATGAACAAAACCAGTTCAGTCTGAAGAAGGGTCTCGACCTGAAATGTCACCCATTCCTTCTCTCCAGAGATGTTGCCAGTCCCGCAGAGTTACACCAGCTTTTGGTGTCTCTCTTCAATTTGAACCAGTTCTTTCCTACTCAAAGCCAGTTCAGTTTCAGTTCAGTTGAGTTTATTGTCACGTGTCCCGAGGTACAATGAAAAGCTTTTGTAGCGTGCTATCCAGTCAGCGGAAAGACAATACCTGATTACAATCGAGCCGTCCACAGTGTACAGATACATGATAAGGGTGATAACCAAACAGTGAATCAAAAAGGAAAAGACTTCTGATGCTGGAAAACTAAAATAAAAAAACTGAAAGCGTTGGAAATAATTAGCTGATCAGGTAGCATCTGTGGATAGAGAAAGGAGACTAATATTTTAGGTTGATGACCTTGCGGTTCTGATGTTCTATTTCTCTCATGGATGATACTGAGTATTTCCACCATTTCTTTTTCTGAACCAAACCCAGAACCTGCTGGTAGTGGAGGCAGACGTGATAGTGGTATGGAAGGGACTTGAGCAGAGGCACATAGATACGCAGGGAATGGAAAGATATGGATTGTATACAGGCAGACAAGAGTTGGTCTTGGCATCATGTCCTGCAAATACATTGTGGTCGGGATGGAACCCTGGTCTCTGGCGTTGTAAGGCAGCAACTCTACCACTGCACCACCTGGGTTGCGACATGCAAATTAAGTGCATGGTGTACTTAGGTTTTGTTCTAGAGAGTGGGAACAGATGCAAAATGAGAAGCCGAGAGAAGCCATTTTAAGGGCGGCATGGTGGCGCTGAGGTAGTTTCTGCCTTACAGCGCCAGAGACCCGGTTTCGAACTAGACAATGGGTGCTGTCTGTGTGGAGTTTGTACGTCCTCCCTGTGATCACGTGGGTTTTCTCCGAGATCTTCGGTTTCCTCCCACACTCCAAAGTCGTGCAGGTTTGTAGGTTAATTGGCTTGGTATAAATGTAAATTGTCTCTCGTGTGTGTTGGATAGTGTTCATGTGCGGGGATCACTGATCAGTGTGGAATCGGTGGGCAGAAGGGCCTGTTTCCACACTGTATCTCTAAACTAAACTAAGTTGGAACTATTAAAAGAGAACTACGACACAAAGTGCTGCCTCTGTTCTTTATCTTGAAGATCGTCCAGAACCAGGGGCCACAGTTTAAGAATAAGGGGTAGGCCATTTAGAACTGAGATGAGGAAAAACTTTTTCAGTCAGAGAGTTGTGAATCTGTGGAATTCTCTGTCTCAGAAGGCAGTGGAGGCCAATTCTCTGAATGCATTCAAGAGAGAGCTAGATAGAGCTCTTAAGGATAGCGGAGTCAGGGGGTATGGGGAGAAGGCAGGAACGGGGTACTGATTGAGAATGATTAGCCATGATCACATTGAATGGCGGTGCTGGCTCGATGGGCCAAATGGCCTCCTCCTGCACCTATTGTCTATTGTCTATTAAAGGCAACACGAAACACAATATCGAACAGTGAAAGGCCTGGATAGAGTGAATGTGGAGAAGATATTTCCATTAGTGGGAGGTCATAACCTCAGAATGAAAGGATATTCCTTTAGGAAGGAGAAGAGGAGGAATTTATTTAGTCAGTGGGTGGTGAATCTGTGGAATTCGTTGCCACAGAAAGATGTGGAGGCCAAGTCAATGGATATTTTAAAGGCAGAGATGGATAGATTCTTGATTAGTACGGGTATCAGAGGTTATAGGGAGAAGGCAGGAGAATGGGGTTAGGAGGGAGAGATAGCTCTGCCATGAATGAATGGTGGAGTAGACTTGATGGGCCGAATGGCCTAATTCTGCTCCTATCACGTATGACACAAAATGTATGAGATGCTTTGCTATTAAAGAGAAGGAACATTTGCAACCCTTTGAATGCACTATTGAACGTGGCAACTTTCTTTGCTCTTTGCCCAGGGGTTGAACAAATGTCTAAAACTCCGATTAACATGGCAACAGACCAGCAAAAAAACTAGGAGCAAAGAGGTCCTTCTGCAGTTGTACAGGGCCCTAGTGAGACCGCACCTGGAGTACTGTGTGCAGTTTTGGTCTCAAATTTGAGGAAGGATATTCTTGCTATTGAGGGCGTGCAGCGTAGGTTTACTAGGTTAATTCCCGGAATGGCGGGACTGTCATATGTTGAAAGACTGGAGCGACTAGGATTGTATACACTGGAATTTAGAAGGATGAGAGGAGATCTTATCGAAACGTGTAAGATTATTAAGGGGTTGGACACGTTAGAGGCAGGAAACATGTTCCCAATATTGGGGGAGTCCAGAACAAGGGGCCACAGTTTAAGAATAAGGGGTAGGCCATTTAGAACTGAGATGAGGAAAAACTTTTTCAGTCAGAGAGTTGTAAATCTGTGGAATTCTCTGCCTCAGAAGGCAGTGGAGGCCAATTCTCTGAATGCATTCAAGAGAGAGTTAGATAGAGCTCTTAAGGATAGCGGAGTCAGGGGGTATGGGGAGAAGGCAGGAACGTGGTACTGATTGAGAATGATCAGCCATGATCACATTGAATGGCGGTGCTGGCTCGAAGGGCCGAATGGCCTCCTCCTGCACCTATTGTCTATTGTCTATTGGTTCTGAAGGACAGGCCGAAAATAACTTCAGCAAAATGTAAGCAAGTAATTTAGCAATGTAATTAAACTATTACACTTTTCCATTCAAAATGCTCCATGGAGGATATTGTTGTACAAGTCTGCTCCAAAATCTGCAAATAGCTGTCTGGAAAACATAAGAGATAAGCAAAATTGAAGGAAGGGAGAAAATGAGAAGGAGTGACATTTGTGCAGAGGGAGATTGAGTTGAATAAATATAAATTTTGTTTTTTAGTTTAGAGATACAGCAAGGAAACAGGCTCTTCACCCACCGAGTCCGCACCACCCAGCGATTCCTGCACATTAACACCACCCTACACACACACACTAGGGACAATTTTACATTTATACCAAGCCAATTAATTACAAAGGGGAAATCATGCTTGACTAATCTTGCGGAATTTTTTGAGGATGTTACTAGGAAAATGGACAAGGGAGAGCCAGTGGATGTAATAATAATAATAATAATAATGCATTACATTTACATAGCGCTTTTGTAAACACTGAAAGACGCTTTACAGGGTTTACTAAAACATAGAAAATAAAATAAATAGATAAATAAGTGACGGTCAGTGGTTGAAGGCAGTGCTGAACAGGTGAGACTTCAGTGATGTTTTGAATGTGGTGAGTGAGGAGGAGTCTCTGATGGTTTGGGGTAGTGAGTTCCAGAGTGTGGGAGCAGCGATGGAGAAAGCCCTGTCCCCCCAGGATCTGAGTTTGGTCCGGATGGGGGGGGACAGGAGGTTAGCAGCAGCAAAGCAGAGGGTACGGGTGGGAGTGTGTCTGTGGAGGAGGTCAGTCAGGTAGGATGGGGCCAGGTTATGGAGAGCTTTGTGTAACTGAACTTTCAGAAAGCCTTTGATATGGTCCCACAACTTATTGTGAGTCCAATTAATAATATAAGGACATGTGTTTTAGGGGTGTCAAATCGGCAAATATTATTCCGTGCCAAAAAAGTCACAATAGCTGCCTATTGATCAAGCATTTTCATATACTGTACAACTCTTTTCACTTGTGTTTTATTTTATTTTTGACATTTGGCCAACCCATTTGTTAAATTTGTGTAGGAAGGAACTGCAGACGCTGGTTTAAAACAAAGATAGCCACAAAATGCTGGAGTAACTCAGTGGGACAAGCAGCATCTCTGGAGAGAAGGAATGGTTGACATTTCGGGTTGAGACCCTTCTTCAGACAAATTTGTCCAATCACTGAGATTCTCAAGTTAAATCATTTCTATTTTAATGTTATCAAGACATTTGACATTTAAGTTATTTTCAAAGTCTTGGCATTAATGTAGATTTGTTTTAAAAAGCAATGGAAGTTCAGACATTAACTGATAAAGTTCCAATCAGTGCTGCATTCTTTTCTAATAGTCTTTGCATTAAGGCTCAGTCCCAATTGAATAAAGAACTTCTGATTAAAGAACTAAAGTCTAAACTGTATGATCTACTTTCTGCAAAAGTTTGGAAAGATTATACAAAAGCTATTAAAGTGATGTTTTTTATTTAATATTACTGACATTCTTTGGATAAATGGGCTCTAAATATGCAAAAAAAATAAGGGGCTGTGTCTGTTTGATTTATGATGATCTTCCAAACAAACTAATTTAAGCCATGAGTGCAGTATTTTACCGTTAAGTGCATTCTTTGGAGCGATACAAATGCTGACAATTGGGTCATTACATAAATAATAGCATTTACCAAAGTGCTTTGCTGCAAAAATTTGACTAATTTTAAAGCATAGGGCTGATACTGTTAATAAAAAAAACAGTTTCACTGACTGCTACATTATTTACTGCTTAATGAAGAGTAATATACGCCAACGACAGTCTAGGCTCAGTTGATAAATCCTTGCCTCTCAGGAAGAAACATGGAAACATGGAAAATAGGTGCATGAGTAGGCCATTCGGCCCTTCGAGCCAGCAACTCCATTCAATATGATCATGGCTGATCATCCAAAATCAGTATCCTATTCCTGCTTTTTGGGTCCAATCAGCATCCTATTCCTGCTTTTTTCTCTCTATCCCTTGGGAATGCTTGGACAAATATACGTCTCAAGGGTCTTGACCCGAAACTGATTGGACCCATTCCTTGTCTCCAGAGATGCTGCCTGTCCCGCTGAGTTACTCCAGCTATTTTGTGTCTATCTTCGGTTAGAAGAAACCTGTGAACAGGTTCCCTCACAGGGAGCTCTGCATAAAAACTTATTCCCATACTTCAATGTAGGACTGAAGGTGCTGTGCAGTCGGTGACACTGTGACAGTGCTAGTATCATTTGAAACTCGCTTGTTTTTCTCCCTCTTGGTGCAAATAAAATGAGCCCCCATGCCAGTACTTTGAAGATTTAAGGTTATCTGCACAGTGGGCTGACTTTCTCACAACATGACCCAAAGAAACCTGAAATAAATGATTGAATTGAATTGAATCGAATTGAATTAAATACTTTATTGTCACATGTGACAAGTTACACTGAAATTCTTTGCTTGCATACCGTCCCAAGGTATGCAAATAGTCGCTCATGAAGGGCGCTCACAAAGTTACAAACTCCCCCCCCCCACCGCGCCAGTTCCCCTTTGTTTCCCCCCCCTCCCTCCATCACAACGGTCCCCCCATGACGAGTCCTCTATTGCCCATTGCTCTTCCCCCTCCCTCTCGGTGCCCCCCCCCCCCCCCCACGCCGGGCCCCCATTGCTCTTCCCCCTCCCTCACGGTGCCCCCCCCCCCCCACGCCGGGCCCCCATTGCTCATCCCGCTCCCTCACGGTGCCCCCCCCCCCCCCCACGCTGGCTCCTCCATTGTTCCTTCCCCGGTGGTGTCCTCACTCCCACGTGGTCCGTCCTCGTCCGTGGGTCGGCGCCATCGTTGACCGTCGCACCGACCTCTCCACTATCGCTGCCGGGTCCTCTCCGGATGCCTCTGTGGCCCCGACCCAGCCCCCAGCCGCGGGCTCCGTCGACTCAGGGGCCAGCAATTAAATGATAATGAACAGATTGCTGTATATCATGTACATATTACAGCCTGATAATAACAACTGCCAGCTGCAAAGATGCCTAATAAACCACTGAACCATCATATCACCACCTGGAGAACGGTCCTGAACTCCCGTCTACCACGTTGGAGCCCCTCGGAATATCTTTAATCGGACTTTTGCTGGACTTCATCTTGCACTAAACACTATTCCCTTGATCCTGCACCTGTACACTGTGAATGGCTAAATTGTAAGCATGTACAGTCTTTGCACTGACTGGATAGTACACAACAAAACAGCTCGGTGCATGTGACAATAAACGAAACTAAAAGAAAACTAAACTAAACTAAATTAGTTTCCTGCACTGCAAAAATGGCCAGACTTTAAACTTTTCTTCATTCTAAGATACTTTGGAGCAACTGTTTATCCCAATTGATCTCTGCAATCGATTTTACTCCTTTAAAATCTGTAGGTGTCTTTGAACAATAGTACAACCTATTCCCTATCCACAAGAGCGGTCTGGCAGCTAAGTACCTTTGGACTTCGGTTGTCTTACGGCACACTCAGAGGGCCAGCCTTCCTGTGGTGTAGCATCACCTGCAGTACTTCAGTCATCCAGTCGCTCTTTGCTTCCATCTTTACTGCAGAACTTTCCTTTGTTCTCATTGCCTCTTCCACCCCCTCTCTCATCCCCTATCGCCATCCCGACTTGCCTGCAACTTCAAACAAGCTTCTTTTCTCACTTCCTATTCCGGATGAAAGGCATTTGAACTGAAATCTTAACTGCTTTTCTCTCTCCCAAGAGGCTGAGAGAATTTCCAAACATTCTTTGTTTTTTTTGTTTCCTCCGTAATAGGCTTCTCATCTCTGCCTTGTCAAGGGGGGAAGCTAGGCAGCTTTCCCTTGTGACACAAAGGGTTTAGTTTAGTTTAGTTTAGTTATTGTAATGTGTACTGAGCTACAGCGAAAAGCTTTTGTTTTAACATTGTTAAAAAACATCTTTACTTTTAGTTTAGTTTAGCTTAGAGATACAGCGCAGAAACAGGTCCTTCGGCCCACAGAGTGCACACCAACCAGCGATCCCCGCACATTAACGCTATCCTACACGCACTAGGGACAATTTACAATTATACCAAGCCAATTAACCTGCAAACCTGTACGTCTTTGGAGTGTGGGAAGATCTCGGAGAAAACCCACGCAGGTCACGAGGAGAACGTACAAACACCGTGCAGACAGCACCCGTAGTCGGGATTGAACCCGGGTCTCTGGCGCTGCAAGCGCTGTAAGGCAGCAATTCTACCGCTGTGCCACTGTGCCGCCCAACTGTGTTAGTGTGTTGTGTGTAAAGCATTATATAGGCTCTACACCTGCACACGGTAATGACTTTTATCATACAGTCTGAGACGCATGATGTGTCTAAATGGAATAAAATAGTTTGCTGCTCTACATTACTAATTTATAATGGACTGATGACTCCACTATAGACTCCATCTACACTTCACTCTCCCTCGAAAAGGCCACCAACATTACCAAGGACGAGTCTCACCTCGGTCACTCCCTCTTCACCCCTCTCCCATCAGGCATGGTCCTCTCATCAGCTCGAGTGCAGTCCTGACCTCCCATCTACTTCATTGGAGACCTTTGATCTATCTTTAATTGAATTTTATCAGACTCCAATGTTGTATCTTGCACTGAATGTTGTATCCTTTATTCTAGATCTGTGGATGGCTTGACTGTAATCATGTATAGTCTTCTCTCTGACTGGACAGCACGCAAACAAAAGCTTTTCTCTGCACCATGGTGGGCGTGGCAATATTAAACTAAACTAAATTATAGCGGAGTTTTGTCAAAAGCTCTAGACTATTCATGATCAATAATGTAGATAATCAGTTAGTAGATAACATTGCAGTGTTAGTAGGGAAGAGTCCTGGTTCTGTTCGAATGTTAGATGTTTAGCAACTAACATGTTTCTTGAGCAATGGTAGAGCAGCATCCTCACAGTACCAGGGACTCATGTTTGATCCTGACCTCGGGAGTGTGGAGTTTACACATTCTCCCTGTGACAATGTTGGTTTCCTTCGGCTGCTCCGGTTTCCTCCCATGTCCCAAAGGCGTACGGGTTTGTACATTAATTGGTCCCTGTAGAATTGTCGCTAGTATGTCGGGAGCGGATGAGAAAGTGACATTTTTTGTTAGATTTAGAGATACAGCGCGGAACCAGGCCCTTCGGCCCACCGAGTCCGCGCCGCCCAGCGATCCCCGCACATTAACACTATCCTACACACACTAGGGACAATTTTTACATTCACCCAGTCAATTAACCTACATACCTGTACGTCTTTGGAGTGTGGGAGGAAACCGAAGATCCCGGAGAAAACCCACGCAGGTCACGGGGAGAACGTATAAACTCCTTACAGATGGTGCCCGTAGTCAGGATCGAACCTGAGTCTCCGGCGCTGCATTCGCTGTAAGGCAGCAACTCTACCGCTGCGCCACCGTGCCGCTCATAGCATAGAACTAGTGTGAATAGGTGATCAACGGTCGTCATAGAATCAGTGGGCCGAAGGGCCTGTTTCCACCATGCATCTCCATAGCTAAAACTAAAACTGAGACCATGCCTGAAGTACTGCCCCACAGAAAGCCATCTGAGACACCTCTGCTTATTTGTTTCGGAAGGAACTGCAGATGCTGGTTTACACTGAAGATGGACACAAAATGCTGTAGTAACTAAGCAGGTCAGGAGGCATCTCAGGGGAAAGGAAATTCGTGATGTTTCGGGTCGAGACCCTTCTTCAGACCCGCTGAGTTACTCCAGCATTTTATGTCTATCTTCTGTCTACCTGTTGACTGTTGAGGGGACTTTTGCAGCTTTTCAGGTATTTTGTCAGCTTCCAGTTACAGGTCAGAGAAAAACACTGTTGTACTTTTGACTTTTTGAGCAGTAATGAGTTGATTATAATGAACATTCTCAAAATTTATAGACATCCGTAAATTCATGCAAATCCATTCAAATGCAAAAAAAAAATTGTTTTGCCACTACTTATATTTTAACTTCCAGTGAGCTAAAATTACCTTGTAATCTGAAGCTTGGAGCAAACACAAATATTTTCTTTGAGTACTATCAGGTATTAAGCTTTTTAATTTCAAGGGTACTTTTTTATTTTAAGCTGGTTAAACAGGTTTGAATATTTTAAACAATAGGCACAATTTAAAGTCACTGTTTTTTTACAAATAATTCTATTTTATATACCTAAAAATGTCCTGAACTGTTTTGCTGGGAATTTACCAGAACTGATGTTCATTTGGTCAGATTTTCGATCGTATAGTCACAGAGTGATCCAGAGTGGAAACAGGCCCTTCGGCCCAACTTGCCCACACCGCCCATCTACATGTCCCAGCTACACTAGTCCCACCTGTCTGCATTTGGTCCGTATCCCTCCAAACCTGTCCTATCCATGTACCTGTCCAACTGTTTCTTAAATTTCTTAATAGTCCCAGCCTCAACTACCACCTCCGGCAGCTCATTCCATACACCCACCACCCTTTGCGTGAAAAAGTTATCCCTCAGATTCCTATTAAATCTTTTCCCCTTCACCTTAAGCCTGTGTCTTCTGATCCTCGATTCACCTGCTCTGGGCAAGAGACTCTGTGCATCTACCCAATCTATTCCTCTCATGATTTTCTACACATTCTGTCTGTCCCAGTAGCATTGGAAGATGGATTGATTACCTGTAAGGTAGGAGGAAGGATTGTCCAAGCCTTCGAGCCATGACCTTGTTAGCTTATGAACAGAAAAAATAACTTTTGTTTCAGATGTTCAGCCAACATGTCTAGAAACCACATGAATCAGTCGAGGCCACATACTTCAGGGTGGCACAATGACGCAGCTGGTAGAGCTGCTGCCTCACAGCACCAAAGACCCACGTTCAATCCTGACTTTCAGTGTTGTCTGCGTGGAGTTTACGCACTCCTGTGGCTACGAGGGTTTCCTCCATGTGCTCCATTTTCCTCCCACATCCCAAAGACATGTGGGTTTGTTGGTTAATTGGCCTCGGTCAAAAGAATTGCTCTTAATCTGTAGGGAGTGGATAAGTATATAGGGTATCATGGAACTAGTGTGAATGGGTGACTGATAGTCAGCATGGACTCGGTGGGCTGAGGGGCTTGTCTCCAAGCTGTAAGTCTAAACTAAACTCTTAAACTGCACTTCTCTCAGTTAAGTTAACCATAATCACGAAAATTGTCTTTTTGTTTGTGCCAAAAGAAAGAAGGTTCCTCCTTATGGAGGCTTGCCCCTATCTTCAAAAAGGATCCCTAATCAGCCTTGTCTGAGGCAAACAGTCCCCCTCTAGTTCCTCCCTCTCTTGTTCCTTCTGATCTTTTTAATCTCAAGACATGACTGTGTCACACGGTTATGGGGATAAGGCAGGAGAATTGGGTTACGAGGGAGAGAAAGATCAGCGATGATTGAATGCCTCATCTTAGAAAGGAGGTGAGGAGGAATTTCTTTAGTCAGAGGGTGGTGAATCTGAAGAATTCATTGCCACAGACTGCTGAGGGGGCCAAGTCATTGGCTATTTTTAAGGCGCAAATTGACAGATTCTTAATTAGTACGGGTGTCAGAGGTTACGGGGAGAAGACGGGAGAATGGGGTTAGGAGGCAGAGATAGATCAGCCATGATTGAATGGTGGAATGGACTTGATGGGCCGAATGGCCTAATTCTGCCCCTACCATTTTTTGACTTATAAACATGTCTTTGGTTGACCAGCGCTGTACTACCTTCCATAAATGTGATCTCATCCAGACTCAGCTGCCTGCCTGTGTTCTGATATGTACCATGTCACATTCACTCTGCATTTGCTGATCTATAGTGGCACCTAATCACGCGACACCTTCATTTTAAAATCTCATATTCAAATTCCCCCTTGGCCTCACTTCTCCCGACCTCTGCAATCAATCTAAACTCTACCATCTTCAGAACTAACCATGCTCCTCCAATTCTGGTTTCCTGATTACAATTCTTGAAATACCATTTCTCCACTACGAGAGAAGTCAGGCTTTTGGAAACTAAATCCTTAGGTTCCAGTAAACGAAGGACACAACGTGCTGGAGTAACTCAGCGGGTCAGGCAGCATCTCTGGAGAACATGGATAGGTGACCTTTCGTGTTGGGACCCTTGTTCGGACTGTTCAGTCCTGATCTGAAACGTCACTTCTCCATGTTCTCCAGAGATGCTGCTGACCTGCTGAATTATTCCAGCACTTTGTGTCATTTTTTGCAAACCAGCATCTACAGTTCCTTGTTTCTACACCTTAAGTTCTAGTATTCCTCCTATTTCTGTCCATTTAGAGTCATGAAGTGATACAGTGCGGAAACAGGCCCAAATTGCCCATACAGGCCAACATGTCCCAGCTACACTAGTCCCATCTGCGCGCGTTTGGTCCATATCCCTCCAAACCTGTCCAGTCTGAAGAAGGGTCTCGACCCGAAACGTCACCCATTCCTTCTCTCCCGAGATGCTGCCTGACCTGCTGAGTTACTCCAGCATTTTGTGAATAAATCGATTTGTACCAGCATCTGCAGTTATTTTCTTATACTACCTATGTACCTGTCTAACCGTTTATTAAATGTTGGGAGAGTCCCTGCCTCAACTACCTCCTCTGGCAGCTCGATCCATGCATCCACCACCCTCTGTGTGAAAAAGTTACCCCTCAGATTCCTATTAAATCTTTACCTCTTCACCTTAAACCTATCATTAACTAATATTCCTCTACCTCT